>NW_020173666.1:5259543-5302984 GCF_003031525.2 Neophocaena asiaeorientalis asiaeorientalis | reverse complement strand
AAAAAAAAAAAAAAAAAAAAAAAAAAAAAAAAAAGTAGATGAATCATGTAAATAAATTTCAACTTATTCTATTGTTAAAACATATACAGAAATTTCCAAAGTTCTTTGAAAAACTCTTATCACGCTTGCTTTCTAATAAAGACTATCAAGTACACTAACAAGAAAATTGTTCAAACGTACAACTGTATTTTAGGGATTCCACTTCCTGTAATGCCTAAGTAGCTCCTACTGGACGAATTCCCTCATGAGCAACTTCTATAACTAGACAACGTATAAAGAGATTGAAGGCAGAAACAGCAAAGGGGGAGTGGTGGTGCTGGGGGTGGGGAGGTGAAGGAAGTCAGTACGTAGAAGAAGTGGACAGCACAGGGTGATTTTCCATTTTTTAAATGGCTTTTAGCCAGAGAGCAGGCCTCAGTTGGTTTGCTCAGCTAAAACCCAAACAAATAAATCCATAGTCTTACTCACTTAATGAACCAAAGGATAGGTCATGTTATGGCATGACCACAACAGCTGAAAATCTAGCCAGTAAATCATAGAAAGGAGAGAAGCACCAAATTCTGTGTATAAATTCTGCACGTATCTCTGATCCCCAAGCTACACATATGGGAGAGATTCCAAACAGCCAGGCTAAGGCTAAAATAACAGAACTGACATTTCAGTTTGAAGTCTGAGTTGAGCCAAGTTAACTGCCTACTGAAACAAACAAGTAAGGAAGCAAACCACCAGCCAAACATCAATACCCACTAGAGGAACACAATAGACTCCAGAGTCTCTACAATGTGTCATTCATAATGTCCAAGTTATAAACTAAAATTATTACACATAAGAAACAGGAAAAACTGACCCATTCTCAAGAGAAAGGCAACTAAGGGAGACCAAGCCCAAGATGACCCAGATGCTAGAATTAGCACCTAAGGATTTTATAGCAGCTATTTTAACTATGTTCAAGAATGTAAAGGCAAATATACTTGGATTTCTCAGCCAAAATGAAACTATTAAAAAAATGCAAATTCAAGAAGTGAAAAATGTCTGAAATTAAAAAATTCACTGGCTAGATTTAACTACAGATCAGAAATGACAGAAGAAAGAGTCAGTGAACTTGAAGACAAAGCAATAGAAATCATTTTAACCTGAAGAGTGGAGGAAAATAAAAATGGTTGAGGTAGGGAGATGAACAGACCCTCAGGGACCTGTGAGAAAGAATCAATAACTCTAATACAATATACCTGTAAGTGGATATCCAGAAGAAAAGGGGAGGGAGAATGGGGTAGAAAAAAGTATTTAATGAAACAGTGGCTAAAAATTTCCCCAAGTTAGTAAATGATATAAATTTACACATCCAGAAGATCTTGACTGGCTCCCCGGCCATCTTGGAGGTTGCTCTTGGTTGGGCACCATCCTGCACCTAAGGCAGGAAGGTGGTGGTCACAAAGAAGACAAAAAAGTTGCCTAAGTCAATCAACTCTAGACTCCAGATCAACTCAAGATTCCAACTCCTTATGAAAAGTGGAAAGTACATGCTGGGGTACATGCAGGCTCTGAAAATAAGACAAGGCAAAGTGAAACCTGTCATCCTCACCTACAACTGCTCAGATTGAGGAAAACTGAAACAGAGTATTACGCCATGTTGGCCAAAACTGGTATCCATCTACAGTGGCAATAATGTTGAATTGGGCACAGCGTGTGGGAAATACCAAAGAATATGCACAATGGCTATCAATGATCCAGGTGATTCTGATATCATTAGAAGTATGCCAAAACAGATTTGTGAAAAGTAAATCATGCAAAATTTTTCTATAATAAAACTGGCCAGAGCCTGTTTTAAAAACAACAAACAAACAAAAAGATCTTGATCAAGAAGATCAGCAAACCCTCAACAGGAAAAGCCAAAGAAAACCACAGAGAGGCCTAACAGTCGAAGTGCTGAAAACCAAAGAAAAAAAAAAATCTTGAAAGGAGCCAAAGAAACGAAATATAGGGAAACAACAATTAAAATGAATGCCGACTTCTTATCAGAAACAGTGGAGTCCAGAAGATACTGAAATGACAAAATTTAAGTGCTGAAAGGGAAAATAAACAATCAACCGACATCCTGCATCCGGCAAAAGTAAACTTTAAGGACAAGGCAAGATAACCATTTTTAAATATAGCCTTTGTGGGTGAGTGAATAAGTTTTACAACTAAACACATTATTGAAACGGACAGGTATTTACTTAATTACGAAAGGAAAACCAAGAAATACTTTACAACTTAATCTGGAAAATTATTTCTAATAATAACCAAAAATATATTTTCTATGGTTAAGATGCAAAATGACTGCTCTTCTGAGAAAATAAAGAAGTCATACTTTATAGGTATGCTTCTAACAGTAGGTGCAAAATTTTGGCACCTAACCTGCCACCAGCTCAAATGATCTAGGAGGAATAATTTCTTAAGGATTCTAAACAGTAGCAGAGTATACACAGTACTACAAAACCCAACCGTAAATATACCGGAAGGATTTACAAAATGTGCCGTGTTCTTTCCTTTCTTAGGTATGTAAGCAATTTACTTCTGACCTCTCAATACTATGACAGTGCAGAGTACTCTATCAGTTAATGGCTCACTCAGACTTCACGTTATGATAATTATCAAGTCTTCATTTTCACTACTGTTTACCATGGTGAATTCTTCCAGAGTAAGAATTATAGTAAGAGTATAACACAAATAATGTAAGAATTTAACACATAATAATGTAAGAATATAACACAAATAATGGTTTAACTGTATTCACAAGAAGAGACCACAGTCTTCAGATTAAAAAACAACGATAAAGAAAAGCAACAGGACTTACAGGTCTGATCAAAATTTGAGCATTTATGAGGTAACTGGATATTTAAAATTAGACTATCATCACCATCCACAACCCACGAATTTAAGGAGTGCCTAGTATGCAGCAGATACCATGTTGGAGATGCAAGTATCAGAGTCTATACCCTTGCTCTCCAGGTCACAGACATTCCTGGATTAAAGGCACCTCAAAACAAGCTCATGATTTAGGTAACTATTTTAACTTGTCCACTATTTTATATTCTGTCTGCCTCCTGCTACCAGATCTGCTGCCTGCTATCTCAGTCTACCTTGTTGCTGACACAGTAATCTTTTTCATCCGTTTCACATCATTCAAAAACACACTGGAAGGGAGTACATGAGGAAAAACTATAAAGAGCAGCAGCAAGAAAAAGGTAGGGGCCACATCGTGAAGTGCCTTTTGGGCCATTAAAATTTGGAGGTTTTAGCTTCAGGGTAATGGGAAGCCACTGAAAGATTTAAGCTCAGAGGCAGGAAAGGTGACATGATCAAGAAAACCTGTATGTATGAAGAATGGCTATGGTACAGAGAAAAGGGGCAAAAGAATACATGAGAAGACCAGTTAGAAAAATGCTGTAGTGTAACCATGAAATAGTTAATAGCTTGTAACTGCAGAGATAGCAATGGACAGTGAGTAGAAGGAAAATCTTCAGGGATATTTAGGAAGTAAATTTAATAGAACTTTGAGATGGATTAGATACTGGGGTAAAGAAGGAGGTATAAAGATTGCTTTCTTATTTGCTCAGATGGTGGTCCCACCTATAAACTAGGGAACAACAGAAAAGGTCCAAGGAAACAAAGGGGTAGATTCTAAGTTTAGTTTTGAACATACTGAGTCTAGGGTACCTTTAAAACCTCAAAACAGTGATATCACAGAGGGAGTTGGGATATATGGACCTGGAGCTCAGAGGAGAGGTCTAGGCTGCAGATAAACATTTGAGAGGCATCTATGGTGCTGGCATTAATTAAAATCTGAGCATAGATGAGACAATCCTACCATATAATTTAAGAACAGTCAAAGAAAAATACTCTTGGTTATATTATGTATAAAACATCATACAGTCACTATTAATTTTTTCCCTAAAGGCCAACATTCCTTCCAGCCCAAACACTAAACATTATATACAAAAATTGATTTTAAAATATCTTAATTTTTTGTTCCGGAACTATTTTAAGGATATACCCTATAATGAAAAATTAAATAAAAATGTAAAGAAGAAAACATGTACATAGTTTTTTAAAAGCCAAACAGTACTACAAAGTTTATCAAGAAACCAGCAATTTCCCTGTCTCATGCCTCTCCACTTTTATCCTATTCCATATTCCACTGTCAACACTGAGCTGTTTCTCCACATTCCTACAAAGATGATTATAGGGCTATTTCTTGATTTTTCAATTTTATACATTTTCTATGGATTTCCTACTGTGGAAAATGAAGAGTTAGCTTTATAACTTAGTTCCCATCCCATAATATAACCATGCTTCTTCACTCCAATGTCCATCTGCCCAATACTTATTTCACAATTTTTTGCTTAAATCCATATTCAGTATTTATATTACTTTTTCCTGTAAATACTGTTAGCCTACACTTAATCTATTATGAGGGGTGGATTATATTGCCAAGGTCCTTCCCCTACTAGCATTTTGGGAAGAAAAGTGTGTGTGTTGTTAATGAAAAAACTGTAGAATATTAACCATATGTGACCAAAAGCTGGCTTTCCATCAAGTCCAAGAAAACAGCAAAGCTCTCGCAATTCTAACCCCAGGAGAAATGGGGAGAAACGAGAGGGGAGGGGATAGGGGTAAACACTACTATTCTACTATTGAAATTATAGATTTAGATGAGATGTATTACTTTTAAACAAACCTTGACAAGAGATTAAAAAACAAACAAAACCCCCAAACTATGACTATACAGATATGTAAAAGATTAAAGTTGACTGCTCCTGGCCAGGAGGTACCATACAAAATAAATGATGGAGGAAAGCAAAATTCCCAGAGATCTAACTTTTAAGAAAAAAGGAGTGGACTTCCCTGGTGGTACAGTGGTTAAGAATCCATCTGACAGGGCTTCCCTGGTGGCACAGTGGTTGAGAGTCCATCTGCCGATGCAGGGGACACGGGTTCGTGCCCCGGTCTGCGAAGATCCCACATGCCACGGAGCGGCTAGGCCCGTGAGCCATGGCTGCTGAGCCTGCGCGTCCGGAGCCTGTGCTCCGCAACGGGAGAGGCCACAACAGTGAGAGGCCCGCGTACCGCCAAAAAAAAAAAAAAAAAAAAAAAGAATCCATCTGACATTGCAGGGTATATGGGTTCGATCCCTGGTCCAGAAAGATCCCATGTGCCACGGAGCAACTAAGCCTATGCTCTAGAGCCTGCGAGCCACAACTACTGAAACCCGTGTGCCTAGAGCCTGTGCTCTGCAACAAGAGAAGCCACCACAGTGAGAAGCCCGTGCACCACAACAAAGAGTAGCCCCCGCTCGTCACAGCTAGAGGAAGCCTGCGTGCAGCAACGAAGACCCAACGCAGCCATAAATAAATTAATTAATTAATTTATAAAAAGATAAATAAAAAAGAAGTAACTGGTAATGTATCTTATATAAACTACTTAGATTTATGTAATTTAAACTTGACAAAGTGTTGGCCTTTATTATTAAAGTCTTATTAAAAAAAGAAATCAATGAATAAATTAAATGTAACTCTCAGATAAGCTTAAAACTTTCCTAAGCAGTAGAATTTCAAGAAACAGTACTCTAACCATCTGTTTCTAAAATTTTCTGGTGAAAGAACATGTTAATAGTTAAAAACAGAAATAACACTGCTAAATATTTCACCCTCAATTTCTACATTAGTGGGCATTGTTTCATTTAATAAAATGAGACAATTAAATGGCTGGTTAAGTATAAATTCTAAGATTCTATAATTTGTGCTCATTTATTTATGAAATTTAATCTGTCACTTACTTGCAGTGTCTTCTTGGGCAAATCATTAAACTCCTCTGTGTCTCAGTTTCTTCACCTACAAAATGGTGATGACAGAGTAGCTACCTCACATGATTTTGAGTAATACACATAAGATAATAAAAAGGAACACAGAGCAAGCAAACAAGTAAATAAAATAGCTTATGTAAATGGTAGCCATTAACACTATCATTTCTTCCTTGTAAAATGAAGGAAACTCCAAGAATTTACAGGATTAGTGATAACACAGTGAAAATTAATGGTATTACACTTGCCTGGCCTGTAGCAAAAACTACAAACACTAGTAGTAATAATTATTTATTCGAAATATCATGAATTTACACAAAGTACAAAGGAGCAAAACCTTAGCAAACACAGCTGCAGGCCACTCTGGCTGCAGAATACTGAAGGAGTTGACTGAGCCTTTGAGGCCTTCCTTTCCCATGTATATGGGACAAATAATTTGTTTTAATTAGGTAACTCAGATAAAGCTACCTGAAAACCAAATAGTAGGTTGCATCTAAGTGCCAGATAAGTGATATAAACTGTGCTATAGGTGTTTAAAGGGCTCTCTGGGCTGAGGGAGGGTGTGGGAGGGTCTTGAATCATGGGTACTTAAATAAGAAGGTTAAAGTATGAAGCAAGGCAACCAAATACTGGGCAGGTTCTGGAGACAATGAGTCAGTCACCTGTCTGGCTAAAAGAAGGAGGGACAGGAGGAAAGGGAATTATGAAGAAGGAGTTTGGGGTGGTGAGTATCTACAAGAGAAGACGAGAAAGGCCAATGAAGGCTGCAAGTGTACAGTGGCCTTTATCATAGAAGATCTTGAGTTAACACTAACCGTTTAGTATTATTATGTAAACTGGTATACATATTTTATCTTTGCCCAGTTTGTACATGGTTGAGTTTTGCTGGAACAAATTTAATTACTATAACAGAAAAAATACAGTTCATGTTGAAATATCACAGAGAAATAGGATGAAATATATAAAACTAAAATTCACTTCCCAACTGCATTAGGATTCTCCTTTAGCTTGCGGACAAGAAGGAGGTCTTTCCACTTTAACCATATATACCATCCTAAAATTTAACTCTGATTTCCATAGTGACTTCCAGAGACGATAATTTTTTCTATAAACAATGGAATCTTGAGTTGGATAGAACCCTAGGAAATTGTCTTATAAAAGTATATATATTTAAGAGGTTAGAGAAAAGCCTTGCTGCCCAGTAGACTCCTTTTACCAGACTTCCTCTTCCATTCATCTATCCAATTTTACCTCCTAAAACTAACCCTTGACAACAAACAGAAATTTTTACACAAGTAATGTTAGTTTCAAAGTGGAGAGACTACCTTGTTCACTGCTGCTGTACCCTAAACACTTAGAAAGTGTAAGGCAAGTAGTAGATGTTCAAAAAATACTGTTGCAATAAATCTCTAAATACAGATCAGAATACATCTAGATTAAAGACTACTATAAAAAATGGTAGCTATCCCTCCAAACTAAAGTGTCTGCCTTACCCCCGGCTATGTCAGTGCTGTTGTAATACTTGTTTTGAAACTGTAAATTTGTTTCAATGCAATTGATATGTTAGGGAACAGTTTGAACACTAAATGAATTTTGCTGTGATTTTATCTGCCAGAAACACTAGGTGAATGCAGAAAACCATACTCAGCTGAAACAAGCTGCATGTGAATACACAAAATGTGAATGTGAACACACCTCAACCATCTGCCAGCTACCTCAGCTCACTGCATCTTCATGGAATCAGTCACACCCATCCACAACTTGTGTTCAACTTCCCTTGTGATTTCAGAAAACGCTTCTTCAACCACTTCAAAATAACAAGCTTCCACAACTATGTGGAAACTTCTTTTACAAGGCAAACTTCAGGAGGGTTTAAAAGCAAAATACAATATTTATTTGTATAACTATTGTACAAGTATTTACATATTTCTTAGCCACTTAACATGTGTAAAACTATACTATCATGTTTTTTAAGGTTCCTATCTTTCTAAGTGTTCACTGATGACATTTTGAGTGTTGTACCCCAATTCCATGTTTACCGTAAGTCTTGTAGGGTTTTGTTTTTTTATTTTTGACTGTATTATTTTCCATAGTATGGTGTTTTTTAGCAACATATATGTCAAATTTTAACAGAACTGTTTGTATTGCAAAGCCCCTGACCTCAAAAACGGTTACTCAATTCCCCAGGATGTCTAATTGGAAGGTAGAATGTTTCAACTTACATATTTGGTTGTCAATATGATGTTAACAGTTTCTTATTACTAATTTTAACTTGTGTCTCTCTGTGGACTGGCTGACAGGATCAGACTGTGCAGTGAGTTAGCTATAACTTTTATAAAGTTAAAGCAAGTTTTGAAACTTTTTGGCCTCAATGAAGATTTCAGAATTAAACGTAAAAAAAAAGTATTACCTTCCTAATTATATACATTATTTAAAATACCTTTTTCATTATTGGTGTAGTATGTAACTATCTCATCAAATGCCAAGTAGGTAATCGTTGATGCACTTCACATCTGATTAACTTTAAAAGAATTTACAAATGCCATTAATTGAATATGAAAAATCTCAAAATTAACTTTAACAGCAAATTTTTAGAACTGTATTTCTTGGAGCATGATATTACATCTTTATTAAGGCAAAGCAAACTCGCTGCCCCCCAAATTCTATAATATCAAGTTATTTTCCTGAGATTTAAAATGTAAGAATTATAGCTATGGCAATTAAAAATCTAAAATTCAAATACTATCATCATCTACAATTAAAAACAGGATAAGTATAATTCACCTATAGCATAAACTTTAGCATAAAACAGCTGTAATACTGAATCATTTTACATAGATATTTGCAAAAATAAAATAACAGAAACACACCAAGTTAGTCACCTAAATGCTACTTACTTTAAGTTACCTATCATGTTCAGATTTAGTGTTAGTTAAAAGCTTAAAGGGAAAAGGATTATGTTACCAGAAAATGTATTTCTCAACTTTATAAGCCTACAGTAATTTATTTTCTAAAGAAAAACAGTAAATATTAATAACTGAAGTAACATAATGATCCACATTACTTCCTTTTAAAAAAAAATTTCCCAATTTCCTCATTTAATACACTGCCTCAAGTTCATTGAATGTTGACCATTTCTTATGGTTAAAAGGCTTACCCGTTATAAGTTCCTCTAAAAGGAATGTGCAAGTCAGCCACACTTGGCAATTTATGTATTGTGGTTTTGTGGTGAGTGCTACCATTTTCTAAGGATCAAGAAAAGTGCAATAAATCTAAGGCAGAATGGTTATAATCCATCAAAACATATTATATAACTAACTACCTTGTGCGTATTTTCCAATTCATACCCCATTATTATCTTTCAATACATTAGGGCTTTAAGATGGAAACAAAGTTACTTCTGAGTGAGCCCCTTTTAATGTAATTTTTGGATAATGCATCCTGTATGCAAATATCTTTAAAAGAAAACATGATATAAATATGTGATATGATAATAAGCTCCTATTTATGGGTAAAAGGGGAAAAAAAAAGAGGAGAAAAAGAAATGAAAGCACTTGAAAGAACCAGTTTACATCTTACATCAACCATAAACATTTGTAATGAACTAACAGTCTCAGTGACATGTGAAAATTATAATAATTTGGTTAAAATATTAATCTAGAATGGCATTTTAAGATGAAGATTCAGAGAAAGTTATAAGAAGTTTCACCATCTCCATGTGGTTTCAACCCCTTCCTTGACCCCTGTTTTTTCTGTTCATCTCATCTAACTTTGCCCCTCTTCTTTCTACTGTCATGGCCCTTAGCTGACTTATCCCCAGTGTAGACTGCTGGCCAGATGCTAGGTATGTGTGTGTGCTATGGCACTGAGAGTGTGATGGTTAACTTCATGAGTTAGACATAGTATAAATGGACAGTTATTCTTAATCTCCAAAACCTTTAATAACTAACAAAAAGTTAAATCAGTAATTTTAAAATCATATACATACACTTGATTGGTAATTGACAGCTGTGGTGAATCATGAGACTGCTAAGCCTGCGAATGGAGAAAGTACATAAGGATCTATGTGCAAAGGAAAACATGGAAAAGAAAGATTTCATTACTATAACAGTGTTCAGAATCTTCAAAAGAAATTATAGTGTATTGAAAATGAGTGGTTAAAACAGTGACACAATATTAAATTGAATCAACTCTCTAAAATAAAGTAATTTTGTTTTTTGTTAAGTTATGTGCCAGTCTTTCAAATCTAACACTACAAAACTGTTGAAAAGATGGCTATTAATCTTGTTATAGCTATGGGGAATGAATTTTATATTAGATGGTCAAGAATAATCTCAAAACTGTACAGAAACTTCTATCTCAGCAGATTTATTACATATAAATCTACTTCACAATTCTTCAAACAATTATAGATACCCTTAGAGAATACTCAATATTTTTAATTGTATAATATAGTTGAATAAAGAACCAGAAATCTCATTATACAATGCTTATCCATAAACCTAGAGACTTCCATAATAAGAAATATGAACTGCAAAAATATATGAAAGTGATCATCTACTTCATATTTTGATTTATGAAATGACACATTTTCTAATATATTATTGTTATATATTATATTTGCATATGTACTATATAGTATACATATTTTGCTTACTCAATAAACATTTGCTGAGTGTCTACTAGTCACTCTATATGATAATGGGTGCTGAAAATATTAAAATTAATAAAAGCACAGTTGCCTCCACTCAAGAAATTTACATTGTAGTAGGGGAAGACAATACATCAACAAGTAAATATAATAACTGAATTGTAACTGAGTTGTGCTCCAGTATACATGGGAAACAAAGAAGGGACCCATCAATTCTGAGGGAAGTGGAGGGTTTATGGAAACGATTAATTAAAGAAGGCAACACCGAGACAGCGGAAGCAAGAACTACAATCCTGCAGCCTGTGGAACAAAAACCACATTCACAGAAAGATGGACAAGATGAAAAGGCAGAGGGCTACGTACCAGATGAAGGAGCAAGATAAAACCCCAGAAAGACAACTAAATGAAGTGGAGATAGGCAACCTTCCGGAAAAAGAATTCAGAATAATGATAGTGAAGATGATCCAGGACCTCGGAAAAAGAATGGAGGCAAAGATGGAGAAGATGCAAGAAATATTTAACAAAGACCTAGAAGAATTAAAGAACAAACATCTAGAAGAATTAAAGAACAAAAAAAACAGAGATGAACAATACAATAACTGAAATGAAAAATACACTAGAAGGAATCAATAGCAGAATAACTGAGGCAGAAGAACGGATAAGTGACCTGGAAGACAGAATGGTGGAATTCACTGCCATGGAACAGAATAAAGAAAAAAGAATGAAAAGAAATGAAGACAGCCACAGAGACCTCTGGGACAACATTAAACACAAAAGCATTCACATTATAGGGGTCCCAGAAGGAGAAGAGAGAGAGAAAGGACCTGAGAAAATATTTGAAGAGATTATAGTTGAAAACATCCCTAACATGGGAAAGGAAATAGCCACCCAAGTCCAGGAAGCACAGAGAGTCCCAGGCAGGATAAACCCAAGGAGAAACACACCCAGACACGTAGCAATCAAATTGACAAAAATTAAAGACAAAGAAAAATTATTGAAAGCAACAAGGGAAAAATGACAAATAACATACAAGGGAACTCCCATAAAGTTAACAGCTGATTCCTCAGCAGAAACTCCACATGCCAGAAGGGAGTGGCATGATATACTTAAAGTGATGAAAGGGAAGAACCTACAACCAAGATTACTCTACTCAGCAAGAATCTCATTCAGATTCAACGGAGAAATCAAAAGCTTTTCAGACAAGCAAAAGCTAAGAGAATTCAGCACCACCAAACCAGCTCTACAACAAATGCTAAAGGAACTTCTCTAAGTGGGAAACACAAGAGAAGTAAAGGACCTACAAAAACAAACCCATAACAATTAAGAAAATGGTAATAGGAACACAGATATCGATAATTACCTTAAACATGAATGGATTAAATGCTCCAACCAAAAGACACAGGCTTGCTGAATGGATACAAAAACAAGACCCATATATATGCTGTCTACAAGAGAACCACTTCAGACCTAGGGACATACACAGACTGAAAGTGAGGGGATGGAAAAAGATATTCCATGCAAATGGAAATCAAAAGAAAGCTGGAGTAGCAATACTCGTATCAGATAAATAGACTTTAAAATAAAGAATGTTACAAGAGACAAGAAAGGACAATACATAATGATCAAGGGATTAATCCAAAAAGAAGATATAACAATTACAAATATATATGCATCCAACATAGGAGCACCTCAATACATAAGACAACTGCTAAGAGCTATGAAAGAGGAAATCAACGGTAACACAATAATAGTGGGGGACTTTTAACACCTCATTTACACCAATGGACGGATCATCCAAACAGAAAATTAATAAGGAAACACAAGATTTCAATGACACAATAGACTAGCTAGATTTAATTGACATTTATAGGACATTCCGTCCAAAAACAGCAGATTACACTTTCTTCTCAAGTGCACAAGGAATATTCTCCAGGATAGATCACGTCTTGGGTCACAGATCAAACCTCAGTAAATTTAAGCAAGTTGAAATCATATCAAGCTTTTTTCTGACCACAACGCTATGAGATTAGAAATCAATCACAGGGAAAAAAAACCGAAAAAACATAAACACATGGAGGCTAAACAATATGTTATTAAATAACCAAGAAATCACTGAAGAAATCAAAGAGGAAATCAAAAAATACCTAGAGACAAATGACAACAAAAACAATATGATCCAAAACCTATGGGATGCAGCAAAAGCAGTTCTAAGAGGGAAGTATACAGCAATACAAACCTACCTCAAGAAACAAGAAAAATCTCAAATAAACAACCTAACCTTACACCTAAAGGAACTAGAGAAAGAAGAACAAACAAAACCCAAAGTTAGCAGAAGGAAAGAAATCATAAAGATCAGAGCAGAAATAAATGAAATAGAAACAAAGAAAATAATAGCAAAGATCAATAAAACTAAAAGCTGGTTCTTTGAGAAGATAAACAAAATTGATAAACCATTAGCCAGACTCATCAAGAAAAAGAGGGAGATGACTCAAATCAATAGAATTAGAAATGAAACAGGACAAGTAACAACTGACACTGCAGGAATACAAAGGATCATGAGAGATTACTACAAGCAACTATATGCCAATAAAATGGACAACCTGGAAGAAATGGACAAATTCTTAGAAAAGCACAACCTTCCGAGACTGAACCAGGAAGAAATAGAAAATATAAACAGACCAATCACAAGCACTGAAATTGAGACTGTGATTAAAAATCTTCCAACAAACAAAAGCCCAGGACCAGATGGCTTCACAAGCAAATTCTATCAAACATTTAGAGAAGAGCTAACACCTATCCTTCTCAAACTCTTCCAAAATATAGCAGAGGGAGGAACACTCCCAAACTCATTCTACGAAGCCACCATCACCCTGATACCAAAACCAGACAAAGATACTACAAAAGAAGAAAAGTACAGACCAGTATCACTGATGAATATAGATGCAAAAATCCTCAACAAAATACTAGCAACCAGAATCCAACAACACATTAAAACGATCATACACCATGGTTAAGTGGGATTTATCCCAGGGATGCAAGCGTTCTTCGCTACATGCAAATCAATCAATGTGATACACCATATTAAGAAACTGAACAATAAAAACCATATGATCATCTCAATAGATGCAGAAAAAGCTTTTGACAAAATTCAACACCGACTTATGACAAAAACTCTCCAGATGGGCTTCCCTGGTGGCGCAGTGGTTGAGAGTCTGCCTGCTGATGCAGGGGACACGGGTTCATGCCCCGGTCTGGGAAGATCCCACATGCCGTGGAGCAGGCCCATGAGCTATGGTCACTGAGCCTGCACGTCTGGAGCCTGTGCTCCGCAATGGGAGAGGCCACAACAGTGAGAGGCCCGCGTGCGGGAAAAAAAAAAAAAAAAAAAAAAACAAAACTCTCCAGGAAGTGGGCATAGAGGCAACCTACCTCAACATAATAAAGGCCATACACAACAAACTCACCACAAACATCATTCTCAATGGTGAAAAACTGAAAGCATTTCCTCTAAGATCAGGAACAAGACAAGGATGTCCACTCTTGCCACTATTATTCAACATAGTTTTGGAAGTCCGAGTCACGGCAATCAGAGAAGGAAAAGAGAAAAAAGGAATAAAAATTGGAAAAGAAGAAGTAAAACTGTCACTGTTTTCAGATGACATGATACTATACACAAAGAATCCTAAATATGCCACCAGAAAACTACTAGAGCTAAACAATGAATTTGGTAAAGTTGCAGGATACAAAATTAATGCACAGAAGTCTCTTGCATTCCTATATACAAATGATGAAAAACCCGAAAGAGAAATTAAGGAAACACTCCCATTTACTATTGCAACAAAAAGAATAAAATACCTAGGAATAAACCTACCTAAGGAGACAAAAGACAAAAGAAAACTATAAGACTGCTGAAAGAAATTAAAGATGATACAAACAGATGGAAAGATATACCATGTTCATGCACTGGAAGAACCAACATTGTGAAAATGACTATACTACCCAAAGCAATCTACAGATTCAATGCAATCCCTATCAAATTACCAATGGCATTTTTTACAGAACTAGAACAAAGAATCTTAAATTTTGTATGGAGACACAAAAGACCCTGAATAGCCAAAGCAGTCTTGAGGGAAAAAAATGGAGCTGGAGGAATCTGACTCCCTGACTTCAGACTATACTACAAAGCTACAGTAATTAAGACAATATGGTAGTGGTACAAAAACAGAAACACTAATGCTGGAGAGGGTGTGGAGAAAAGGGAACCCTCTTGCACTGTTGGTGGGAATGTAAACTGGTACAGCCACTATGGAGAACACTATGGCGGTTCCTTAAAAAACTAAAAATAGAACTACCATATGACCCAGCAATCCCACTACTGGGCATATATCTAGAGAAAACCATAATTCAGAAAGACACTTGCACCCCTATGTCCACTGCAGCACTATTTACAATAGCCAGGACATGGAAGCAACCTAAATGCCCATTGACAGACAACTGGATAAAGAAGATGTGGTGCATATATACAATGGAATATTACTCAGCCATAAAAAGGAACAAAACTGCGTCATTTGTAGAGACGTGGATGGACCTAGAGACTGTCATACAGAGTGAAGTAAGTCAGAAAGAGAAAAAAAAAATCACATACTAATGCATATATGTGGAACCTAGAAATATGGTAAGATGAACTGGTTTGCAGGGCAGAAATAGAGACACAGATGTAGAGAACAAATGTATGGACACCAAGGGGGGAAAGTAGTGGGGAGGATGGTGGCGGTGGGATGAATTGGGAGATTGGGATTGACATATATACACTTACATGTATAAAATGGATAACTAATAAGAACCTGCTATATAAAAAAATAAATAAAATTCAAAAAAAAGAATGATGACATGAAAAACAAAACGATCACAAGATTATAATTAAAAAAAAATAAAATAAAGAAGGCAACACCTAAGCTGGGTCTTGGAAGATAAAAATGTGTTCGCTAGATTGTCAGGCAAGAGGGAAAGAATATTTCAAACATAAGTAGTTGTCTGGGAAAAGACTTTAAATGCATGGCAAGTTTGGAAAACCACAAGAAGCTGGTTAATGTTGAAGTGCAGGGAGTGAGACTAACAGCAAAAAAGTATGATAAAGGAAGAGGCTGAAGAAGTAGGGTAGGCACAGGCATATCATAGATGATCTTAATTGCTTTCCTCTGCACCATATGTGCTGAATCCCACAAGTCAGCAAGAACAACATGCCTCTCACTTTCCAGATTCAGATAATTTATCTCTGAAGTTCCAAGCCCTGCCTGGTTCTGTGACATTCCACCAAGTCCCAGAGGTGGGCATGCATTCATTCAGCAACACTCACTCTGTGCCATTTAGCAGTGTATAAGCTGCAGTGGAGATCAGGAGGAAGTGCCTAAAACTTAGGAATTAAGGAGAGGCAGGAGAAACTTCACAAAGAATGTAGTGCTTGAACTTAGCCATTACAGATGAATCATAAAAGTCTTGCAGGATTATCACTGACTACTGTTTGTGTTGCGGGAAAGACCATGAAAGAATAAATTTGAAGAATTATAGCTGTAGTGTAGAAGGGTAAGTGAGATAAGGCTAAAAAGGTGGAAAGTTTTCAGTGAAAAATGTACAGATTCTAGATAATGTAAAAGATCTAAGAAAATTATAGTGGCCTGGAACTTTCTCATAAATATGATCTACTTTTTGGTTCACCTTGATATCTGGGATCCATTCCACAAACACTGCCCACTATAAGCCTGGTAATGTGTTCTAAACATGCAAAGGTGAATAAAATATGGTCCCTGCTTCTGAGATTATAAATTAGTAGAATTCAGATTTATATTGGACTTCTTATAGTATATATTTGTTACCTATCTTACTTCATCCTCCCCACATGTGAAGCAGAGAAGACAACGGGTAAACCATTTTTTTTTTCTTTTTAACTGAAGAGAATCATGGAAAGACGTATTAAGAGATATATCTACAGTTCCAACTAAGTCAGTAGCAGAGCAGTATTCTAGGACAGCAGTTCTCAACTGTGGTGTCACTACCCAGTGCTAGCACAATCAGTTGTAAATGAAATTTGTTGCTGATCATTAAGTACCAGAGCTCTATCTATAACAATATAAAGTATCTAACCTATGGACAAACACATGTGTTTAAAGAGGAGCATATAAGGATGTCACTGGAGTGTATATTACTAAAAGAACAACCTGAATGACCATCGAGGAATGAATAAATAAACTACTGTATAGCAATACTAAAGAACATCATACAACATTTTTTTTTTAAGTGGAGTAAGATATCCAAGTAATTATATGCAAAGACCTATAAGACATTACTGAATGAAAAAAGATGCAAAACCCGTGTATAATGATACCCTTTGTGTTAAAAAAAAAAAAGGATACAAAAAAACTTTTAAACAGATTATTTTTATATGAACGCACAGGAAATGCTCTGAAAGGATACACACTAATGAGAGCCGGCTGGGTAAAGGGACACATGGATGGAAGATGGACCAAGGAGATTTAGTCATCTCTGTTATGTCTGAATTTTTTATAAGGATATATATTCATGTATTACTTGTATAATTAAGCATAAACAATTGAGCTTAAAGCAGAATATTTTCCCTATAAAGTTATTTCCTACATATCTCCCCATAACACTACTTGTATTCTCCTACCCACTACTTGTGGGTAGGAGAGTAAGAGCAGGATAGAAAGAATTATTTGCAAGTACCTGAACTGAGCCAACTCAATGTACTTTCAGATAACTCAAAGCCTATGTTATCAATGCTGAAACTGTTACCGATACAGTTAGCAACTGCAACAACGCTCAATCATCAGGAGTCTTGACAGACGAGATTTAAACGTCCATACATAAAGGTGGACAAGAGCACTCGCCTCTGAACCTATAGCATAATCACTCTGGTTTAGCACTCACTACAGGTTGGGCTCTGTGATGAACGCTGTTAACCTGTATTATTTCAATTATTTCTTACAACATTCCTGTAAGGATTAAATGAGAAACTGCAGGTAAAACTCTTCACACATAATGCCCAATCACATAACAATAAGTGTTGTCCTTTATAGGTGTTCCTACTGCCTAATCTCTAACCTTATCAATTACTGTACTGCAGTCAGCTTTTCAAAAGCCTCACTGACTTAAGTGTGCCAATGCTAAGAAACCTGCAATGGATTCTCATTACCTACTGAACTAAATCCAAACTCCCTCATCAGACATTTGAAAGCATGTGTGACGCAGCTCCATCACCCATCATATTCCTCCTGTACCGTACTATTCTGTAGGCACACTGGAGTGCTCACAACTTTCAGAATATATTATATACTCTGACTTCCATAACTTACGAGTACTCTTGTCACTCTCGCTAAACAGTTCTATCTGTTCTATCCAGTTCTCTACTGGATACTCTTCAAGGTTCTGTAGAAATATTACCTTCTCTACAAAGCTGATTCTCTCTGGCACTCTCAAGTACATTGCTTGCACCTCTATTATGATACTTTTTTTGTATCACTTGTTTGTAAACTGACTGAAAGCAAGTTTTATTTATTTTTACATCCCTACTGTGCCTAGCACAGTGTTTTATACACAATTTGCATTTAATAATGTAGAAAACTTTCACCATTACTCATAGCCCCAGTGATAACCAGTACAACTTGAAATTCTGAAGCAATTCTCTCTAATTTCCCCTTCAATTCACCTACCAGTGGTAATGACCCTATAGTAACTCTGGTAGTAACTCTTTCCAGTCCTAATTCAACACTCAGTGAGATATAATTATTTCCATACCAAACAAATGAAGTGGCACATAATCAGTGACCTGATGCTGACAAGACTGGCTGACATTAAATTCATTACTCATTAACACTGGAGGAAGGAATACAAAGCATAAGCTAGAATATTGGAATCATCTTTTAAAATCACAACTGGGATATAAAATTCCTCTGTTCAATTTTGGGTAATCTCTAACCTAACTGAATTGAACTTTAAAATCAAAGGATGTGTAAGGTCATCTACCCATTTAGTAAATAGAGTCACCTTTTATGGATTAATTATTTCTAAATCTATACAAATTGGTAAAAGCAGTAAATGTCCTTAAAAGCTAAGTGACCTCAGCCCTCTAACCATTCATAAGTGGTTTTTTCTCGGTTAAAATCTAAGGTAGCAAGAGACCTTAGTTTTTAGTTTTGTTGTTAAATTTCACGACATCCCAACTACTAATGACTTTGGTTTCTTTTGAGCAATCAAGTAAAAACATAGCAAATACTAGTTATATACTTACATTTAAAATATAATTAAATTCTTCAGGCGAAAGTATTACATAATACGTTACTTGGTTCTATCCAGGAATCTTCTTCCAATTTTTAAAAGCCATATTAACTCTTTATGTGAAGGCATTCGTAGTGCAGAACAGTTGAGGACCTCAGGACAGAGAACTGGTTTCATTTAATTCTCTAAACTACTTGTACCATATGTGAACCTCTTAAAGGAAGACAGTTTTGTTGTTACTGTTTACTTTTCAATGAAGACCAGAGTACCTTTTGGAGATTTACAGGGCTTAACTCAATAGCATGTCAAATTTATTTTTCTTAAATGGTTTTTGCATTAGTTTGCTACTACTAGCAAACAAGTTAAATTAGAAATATTCAGGCAAAGGTACATTAAAGTCAATACTAGCTGCATGTTATCTAGGTGTTAGGGATGTTACCAAACTTTAAAGCAAGATGACCACAAGTTTTGAAAGTAAAGTGTTGGTTATTATAGATTTCATAGTAAGGCAGTTACATGGCTAAGCTTGGCTGGTACCATGGACTTTAGCATACCTGGAAATAGAAAAATTCAAATGGTAGCTGTTCTTGATTGGCCCATTGCCATTTTTGCAGCTTACAAATTTTTAATTAAGTAACTGCAGTGAGCTCATCTCTACTGGATACTTCTTTTCCAGGGCAGGTCCAGGAACTGGGTCTGGAGCCTTGAAAGCAGAAGAGAAACTAGAGTAAACTAGAGGTAGGCAGAACAATAAACGTGACCAGATAACATTGAGATCTAATAGCAGTGAGGTAGTCCCCAATGTCTCTCACATGAAATATTCTTAAGTGGAAAAGAATCTCTTAAATTACAAGTTACCAGAAGATGCTATTTGCATTAGTTCAGTCATTGTCTTAATCTACACAACTCCACTCTGAACTCTTAATTCTAGAAACTAAAACAGTAGCCTTTATGAAATCTCTATTGGCTTTTAGCAATAGACTGCCCAATATGGGACCACAGAGTATAAAGAACGAGAAAAACAACAATAAATTCACTTTCATTGGTAAAACTGGAATTGTAAAGTCCTCATTTTCAGGTCAGTTTTCTCTTTTGCTATCTTATTTCCAATCATCTTCTAATTGTTCCCCTAATTTCCTACAATCAATTGTCAGAGGTTTCTTAAGAAATGCTTTATATATATCCAAGCAATGAACTGAATTTCAAGTTCCAATTTTTAAAAATACTTTGTAATTCTTAAAGAGGGAGGCAAAGAACAGCTCATAAGATGTGGTTCTTAACCACACTGGAAATTCTTTTTTCCATTACCACAACAGATTCAATGATTTTTTTTTTTTTTTTTGGTTAGGTCCACATTATTTAAAAAAACACACACACGCAAAACTTGCAACTACAAAGGTTACAGAAATGGTAGGCTATTAAAAATGTTAGGCTGTTGTACTAATTAGATTACTAGGGCCTGGAAATGATGTCCTTATGTTTGGTGAGCTGATACCCTTAGGAGTCTCTCTCTAAGAAACGAATCAATCCCACAGCAGTCAAAATAAACTGAACCCTCTGCTGCTGTCAAATGATGGCAGATTGTGAGACCTGTAACAGGACAAAAAAGTAGTGAAGACAAGGATTCAAAGAACTTAACTCCCTGCACTTCTAGTAACTAGAAACACAACAAAGCAAAATAAAATGAAAGTAGTTTTTAAGAAAAATGTCAATTTTCCACCTTCTGTGATGGCATGTTGCAGGTGAAAATATTCAGGTGGAGAAAGATCTAGGTTCAAATCTGGTTCCAGTATAAACTAAAACTCTGCAGAAGTTTCCGGTCTATTAAATGGGATACCATCCCCCACCTCACTGGATTGTCATGAGAATTAGCACCTAATGACCTGGCACACAGTAGGTATTCAATACATTTTTCTGCATAATGGAACGTTATTTTTTTGTTCTAAACATATGAGTATACTTAAGCTTTCATTTTAATAAATGCTAAAGCAACAGCTGTGTAACAAGCTTTAGGTTTAAATAACTCAACTATGTCACATCCTAAGAGATATAACTGATTCATCAACACTGATTTCAGAACAAAGCAAATGTAAGAACGCTCAGTTCTGAGAATTGATGATAAATAAAAATATAACAATTTACATTTAGGATATAAAGAGAATTAGTGGTAAACAAGTAAGTAGACATGTAATTCTTCCTCCTCCAAGTAAAGGAAAAAATACGTTTGTCAACAGGTTAAAAGGTTATAGATCTGGGATACAGTGCCTTTTAAAAAACAAAAGGAATCAATATATGATCTAACTAGGTCTTTAAGTCAGGAAATGCTTTAAGGGCAAAGAAAAGCCTTACATTTGAGCAATAATTTTCCTCTTACTGATAGAACAGTGGGTTCCACACAAAATTATTATTTACCAAATATGGTTCAAAGATCAGATTACACCTTCCCTGGCATTACCAAGTAATAGAGCATTATCGCAGGCCACAAGGAATTTTAAAAAGAAAAAGAAAAAAAAAATGTCCTCAAAGTTACTCGAAATGTATTCACTGCTACAACTTTATTTCAAATAGTTTTTAAAAGTTAACATGGAAAGAAAGAGTCTTACTCAAAAGAGATTGCAATTTACTTAGAGATGATAAGATTAAACTAAATTTTGCCAGAAGGCAAAAAAAAAAAAAAAGTATTTAAAAATGAGGATTCCTATTTATTAACCCATATGGATAGACTTTCAGTTTAAAGACATCAAGAAAAACACTTTTATAGACAAACCATTAATTTTTGTTTTTATTTTATAACTACTATCATATTGAAATCTCATTACTCAAATAATGTTTCAGTTGATTCTTTTGGATTTTCCAGACATAAAATGTCATCTACAAATAAATGTGCCTCCTCCCTTTCAATAATTACACCTTCTATTTTGTTTTTTGGTCTAATTATATTGGCCAGCATTCCCAAGACAATGTTATGTAACAGTAATGCTGGCCAGACCTTTTTTGATTCATGACTTTTAAAAAGGAATTTAGTATTTCACTAAATACTAAAATAGGAATTCTAGTATTTTACCATTTCTAGTAACAAAATGCTGGCTTCCGGTCTGAGATATACAAAATCTTGGCTATGTTCATTCGTTCTTGTTTCACTAAGCATTCTTATTAGAAATAAATGTTGATTTCCCTTTTTTTGGATATCTGTCAAGATATTCATAGCCCTCGTGACCTACTAATACGACTTAATTTGATTTATCATTACATTCCTAGAGTGAATATTACTCAGTTATAGTATTATTCTGTTAATGTAATGCTAGATTCCATTTGACAGTTTTATTAAGCATTTTTTGCACCAACTTTTGTGAGACTGATGTGCAATCTTTTATGTTTATATTTTACGTTACGTGCCTTAATAAAAAGAACCAGGAAGCTTACCTTTTCTTCTCTATATTCTGATATACACAGCTAATTATCTAGTGCTTTTTGCAGGAAAGAGTCTCATATCAGCTAAGACCAGCATTTTCATTTGTGGCTCCACATCCTATCCCTTTCTTTCACATTTCCACAACACCCTTTCTTTTCAATCTCTCACTTCAACCTACGAACCTGTTTAAGTCTTAACCATCTTAAACATACATCCATGAACACATTTATACCACAAAAACTTTCCTTATCAGTTAAGTCTTGTTCAGCAAGTATTTATTCCCAAAGCTGTTTATTAAAACTGCTACTCTATTCAAGGAACTGAGAATGAACTGCAGTTCCTGCCCTCTATTCCAAATCTAGTAAGGAGCACAACCATGCATACAAAAAACTGCAATAGCAATGCAAAGAATAAACAAGCTATGCTAGGACATCTCTCTCACCATCTGTGCCTTGCCAAACTTCTCTACTGAGTAGTTATGCTATGGTCTCAAATTTGTTTTAATCTGCCTTCAAGTTTTATCCCTTGATAAGTTTTATTCAAATCACCAAATCCAATAACCTCTTCAGGAGCCTTACCCACCATTTTGCAAAAACTTTGCGGCTTGTTTCATATTTTTTTAATAAATCCAATTAGATCTTCAAATGTACTGTTAAATTTTGTTTTTTTAAAGGAAATTCATAGAATATTTTATTCTTTAAAAATTTATTCATTTATGGCTGCGTTGGGTCTTCACTGCTGCACGCCGGCTTTCTCTAGCTGCAGTGAGCTGGGGCTACTCTTCGTTGCGGTGCGTGGGTTTCCCATTGCAGTGGTTTCTCTTGTTGTGGAGCATGGGCTCTAGGCGCATGGGCTTCAGTAGCTGTGGCACACGGGCTCAGTAGTTGTGGCTCGCGGGTTCTAGAGCACAGGCTCAGTACTTGTGGCGCACGGGTTTAGCTGCTCTATGGCATGTGGGATCTTCCCGGACCAGGGATTGAACCCGTGTCCTGTGCACTGGCAGACAGATTCTTAACCACTGCGCCACCAGGGAAGTTCCCATAGAATATTTTAAGTTTTACTAGGCACTTTTAATTCACCATATCATTTGATGCTCATGAAAAACCACCCAGTAAGGCTAGGTAATTATTACTCTCATTTGCACGGTTCAGAAAAATACATCAATTTACTGATTATCAAAACTCCAATAAGCAGCAGAGTTAGGGCCAGAGATGTATTTGTGGCTTTCTAACTCCAGGTCCAGGGTTCCCTCCTCTATATTTTATTAACTTGATTGATTAATTACTAACTTGAATACTTACTGATCATTTTCTTCTTTAAAACTTTTCTGGTCAATATTGCATATTCTTCTAGCGTCCTAGGTTCCTTATTTTGGTACTTCTTAATGTTTGTCAAAAGGATGTATAAGTAAAAACTATGACATTTATTCTCTCACTTCTTGCTCTGGCATCTCATCTACAGTTACAGCATCATCTAGGGAGAAGCTCCTTTAAATTGTAGTTTAAGCTTCCTGTTCTACTTGATGAAACGTAAGCATTCAGAATCATAGAATTTGATGTTGAAAGGATCTTAGAGATTATTAAGTCCAACATCTTTATTTAACAGAAGAAAAATATAAAGTTCAACTCACACAAGTCAGTAGCAGAATTTGAATAAAAGTTTAAGCAAAAATTGCCTTTTTAAACTTATGAATCATAAAACAAATATATACATATACAGTAAATAGAAAGCAACTAAAATTTCAAGAGTAATTACTGGCCCCTGTTTCATTTTTGTTAAAGATACTTGTCCATATTTCTAATATGACAATACTAATGTATGAGTCCATTTATCAAAGTAATTTTTTTTTAAAAATCATGGAATGGCAATAAAGTTAAAACCTACTCAATTCTATATATTCGTGCATTAATTATCTATCTTCCAGATTTTTAGAGTGAACTGGGAATCAAAATCACACCACTACCTAGCCTAATGCTTCCTACCTAGGCTGATAATCATGACCTAGTCTACAAGGCAGGAACAGATACCACTAGACTGTTTTCTGAACACCACTTAGAACAGTGCCTGGTACATGTATTAAGTACTGAAAACGTGTCAGCTACCACTGCTTCTCCACCAATTACTACTTCTGAATATATTCATATGATTATAAATATGGCTGTATTAATGATTCAGCCATACAGACAAGCATCCTGTTAGAGGACCAGTACCTCACTCTTCTCCTTTTGGTCTATTGTCCAAGTTTTGTTCTAGTGAGCAGGGCCACAACCCTTTGTTATCTAGGAATACCTTTCCAACAACTCCCAAGCTAGAAGTACTTTAGTATCTCAACATCAGAGTCTATAGGCTCTGAAAATTAACAGCTCATTTTAAAAGGAAATTTTCTACTCCAACACTTCTAAACTTTTAAGCTCATTTACCCATGATACAGAATGCATGAGAAATAAAAGGGAATCTCATTTGAAGCAGGAAGACTTTTTTTCCTCTTAATTGTGCTTAAGTTTAAACTTAAACTCTTCCCCAAACTAGCTTCCCCTCTTCAACTTCCCATTTTTATCAGAAATAGCAATTTTCTTGTTAGCCTGAAAACCGAAATTACCTTAACTTTTCTCTTGCCTTCCTTTACCTTTCTCAACTGCTTCAAATTTCATCCATTTAATAACTAACATTCCTCAAAACACAACTCCTGAGACTCTCCTCACTCGATATTACAGTCAGTACAGTTCACAGTCACCTCCTCAGTTCTGAAATCTAAAAAGTTCTGAAAAGATTTTTTATGAAGCTTCATGTCAAAACTCATCTGGTAGTGGCAAAAGTCTGCTTTGAACTGACGTGAAGCTACTTATAGGCTTTATTTAGCCACTTACTGTAAACATTTCCATTTTTCACTGCAGAGATACTAGTGTTTAACTACTGGGTGATGCCTCAAACCTTGCTGGGCATGTTACATAGTATACAATATATACACATGTTACCTTTCTAAAATTCAAAAAATTATGAATTCCAAAACATAGCTGGCCCCAGGGTTTCAGAAAAGTTATCATGGACCTGTACAATATTGTTCCAAGAATCCTAATTTAGGCACCCTATTTTTAACTTTCTTTTTGATACTTCCCCTTACACCGCTCCATGCATTTCAGCCTCCATATTTACCACCAAGTCCTATAGGTTCTTCTTTCCAAACACCACAATTGCCAATTCTACTCCACAACTACTGCTACCACACTATCCCAATCATCCAATTTCTAAACGACCAGACCCATAGTTTACCTCCCTGCCATTAAGTTCTTCCCATCTGACCCATCAAGCAGATTAAGAAAGGCTCCTGTATAACCACTTAAAATACTTCACTGCTTTGCACAAGAACTTAATAAACTGGAACAGATACATAATAAGAGGGCAAAGATGGTGATTGTGGGATTATAGATGAATTTTTGTTACCTTATCTATAACTGTAAGCTAAGAAGAGGTTCTCTTTTTTTCCAAACTTAATGAAGTTTTAAAATTTCTAAATTGACATATTTATTCTGTAATTAAAACAACACAAACAAATGAAAAATATACTAGGCTGCTCCCCTATTTATCACTTCAACTAAAATTCCTCAGTGTGGTTTTCAAGGCCTTCTCCAGTTTGGTTCCACTAGGACTGGTATCATGGACACCCCCCTGGCCAACCCCGGCTTTTAGGTAAAGGCCAGTTTTACTGAAATATAGCTAATTATTTTTTTTAAAAGAATGATTTTTAATGAGTAAAATAAATGATCACAAAGAAAATCAATTATACTGAAAAGCACAGTAATCAAGTGTTCTTTAGAACCCATATTTATGATATATTTGCTTCTTTATTAACACTCAACACAATAAAATCCAGCAGGGGTCTAATAACAACTATAATTTTGAAGTAGTAATCTACATAAACTGTACTCAGAGACAGCCACAACAGTAAAGTGAGATGAAAATACCTGTGCTTTTTTTCTATTAGTAATAAAGTCACAGGTACTGCTAACACTACTGTGCTTTACTGTTTAAAATCATAACGGAAGGAAATATTAAATTTCAGTTACAGGTTATTCGTTGGTAAAAATATACAGATTTTTTTTTTCAGGGACTCATTTAAATTCTCTCCTCAGATACTCTTCAGGGTTATGGAGTCTAGAATTAAACTCTATTAAATCCACCTACTTTTATTTCCCACTAGTCCCCACAGTCAGAGAACTTCAGTCAGGTTTTGTCGGAACATGTTCAACCCTGCTTTCATTCCTGACTATGTTACTGCTCTAGCTTAGGATATCATTTCTCCACCTGGATGCTTATCAAAATCTTAACTATCTCTTGAAAAGCAATTCATGTTCCATCTCCTTTTCAAATTCTTTTTCTACTTCTTCAGCTCACATGGATCTCTCTATTCCTAGAACTCCTAATGCACCTGTGGGTCAATGCTTCATGACCCAACATGTAATTATTTTCTTCAAGTTCCACTTCCATGTCTCTTCATCCAAGGTGTAAGATCCCTGAGGACATGGGTGACATGCTTGTATACAGGACACTGCACATGTAATATAGGCACATCGAATGTATTCAATAAAGAAACTATTCTCAACAAACCAAGTATCAGAAGACAATTTCTTTGGGAAGTTTAAGTACCAGAAAATACATCAAGAGGACTGAAAATTCCACTAAGCAGCAAAAACAGACTCATAAATTAAGCTTAATATTAATAATTCACCTCAATCAGAACCTACATAGTCATATTATATTAAAAACTCAGAAACTTATTTACTCGGCAGTAATGAATTCCAAGTAATAAATCAGGAATGGAGTGCTAAAGTAGGCATAAAACAATGATTCATTCAAAAAATAATTGCTTAGCATCTACTACATGCCAGGCACAATTCCAGATTCCACTGATTCAATGGTAAAAAAACAAAAAACAAAAAACCCAAAACAATGAAAAACAAAAACTCACACAAGAATTTACTGTTAGGCCTTGGACTAGAATCTGGGGTTCCTGATCCTCATTATGAGGCTCTGGAACAAAAAGCTGCTTCTGTCTTTCAGAATAGGTAAAGTTGGGGTGGAGAAATGCTCTCAGAAGGCAGTAAATCATATAAAACATTATAAAGAAAAAGATTTGGAGCTATTAAAAAAATATATATAATCTACATAGTATATAAATATAACATTAAAATCTCTATACATAAAATCTATAAAGAAATAGATTTGGGGATAAGTTTCAATTGTCTGTAGAATATTTATTGCCTAATGATACTAGATGAATGAGGTATTACTCTACTCACTGATTAATATTTTAATCACAAACACTTCATGAAGTTTTATTCTTCTTCAAAGAGCTCCGCCAAGTCGCCTCATTTACTTTATATAAAAATATAAAAACTTAAATACCAATATCACAGAAGTTGGGTGGGTGATAGCAGTCATGGTGGTAAATATTATTCTAAGTAATCTTTTTCATTGGAGGGAAGAGCCCAAAAGAGGAGGATAATGTGAATGTGGGTAGGAAACAAGGAACTGCTCTCCACACATTTCAATCTCTAGTGCTGTTTATGACCAAATAGAAATTACTTTTCTTAAAGGAAAGTTCTTAGACTAATAGCAATGGAATTCAGAGACTGAGTGAGTGAGTGAGGGGGAAGGATAAGTGAGTGGGACTGGAACAAATAAATAGTCTGACAGTGCCACGCTAGTAACCTTAAGTCATCTTATCCAAAACTCAACCCACTGCCTCCCACGCAATAATATAGCTATATTGTTAATTACTAATAACAGAGCACTGATTCTGAAGTTAGAAATCTCAGGGTCTTCAATTCTTTTCCTCACCATATACAATCACTGGCAAAGTTCTACTGATTACTCCCACAAATGTTTCTTGCATTAATCCCCTTTTCTAGTCCCACAACCTCCTGGTTCAGGTATCTTTTACCTGGATAATCAAAGTAACACAATAATCTCTTATCTGATGGCTCATTCCACTCTTAGGCCGTTCTAAGCTATATTTCACAGTGGTAACAAGCTTTCTAGCTCCTAAACATAGCTGGATCATGTCACTTTCCTCCCCAAGAGAGGTAAAAGATTTTGTAGAATTAGACTGTACTGAGTTTTGGTAGAAGGTGATGACATTGACCAAGGGAATAATGGAAAAGAGGTTGGGCAGGAAGAGAGGAGACTTAAAGACCAAGAACTTACAACAAAGGAGTCAGAAAAGTTAGATAAAATGCAGGAAAGAATGGGATCAAGAAAGCCAAATGAAAAAAGGAATAACAATAAAGTTTATTATTTTTATAATAATTTTGTAACAATGAATAGCTAACATTTATTAAGCATTTATGTATGTGCTAAGCACTGGGCCAAATGATTTATAATGCATTCACTCATTTAATGCTCTCAATAATCATGAGAAGTAGGTACCTCTGTATCAGACTCAGCTGACTACACATTGTTCTCTCCCAGAGAAAATAAGGATTATTTTATATAGCGCCCCGTCCCCCTCTGGCCCCAGCCTTATTCCCCACAATGCCTAAAACAGAGCACCAAACAATTTACATTCTTACTATGTTGGTGTCAACAATACCAGAGGAAAGCCATTTTTCCTATTAATTTCATTAATATGTCATTGACTAGCACAATATATACATGTATATACAGCTATATACATACATACACGTACGTAAACATACACATACAAACACACTAGGGATCTGGAAATAAAATACTATGGCTTTCAAAAATAACTCTTCTCTTGGGGCTTAAATCTGAATTGGAACAGTAATGGCTCAGGGTATTTTTGTCTTGTAAAGCTCAAAGAGGAAAGGTAAATAAAAATGTTTTTAACTGAAGAGAAAAGAGGCTTATACCCCTACCACCTACCTGGAAATAGGGAGGACCTAGTCCTCCTAAAGGCAGATGAAAGTTACTTTCTTTTAAAATGTGTATAGGAAATTTCCTATGAGATACTACTATGGTCTAAACTCCAAGCCCAGCCTACTATTTGCCATGTGTGTTCCATTCCGTACAAGAAGTCTGGGCCAACTTTAGATGATTTTGCATAAATCCACTACCACTAGGAAAAACGAACAAATAACAAATGGCAAAATGTGTGCTTCACTGACCTTGGGTTAGTGATGTTGCTATGTTTGGGTGCATTCTTCAGGAGTGTAATATTTGTTTGAAAGCATCAGGGTACTATTCAGAAAAGACTTTTTTTTTTTTTTTTTGCAGTACGCGGGCCTCTCACTGTTGTGGCCTCTCCCATTGCGGAGCACAGGCTCCGGACGCGCAGGCTCAGCGGCCATGGCTCACTGGCCCAGCCGCTCCGCGGCATGTGGGATCTTCCCGGACCGGGGCACGAACCCGTGTCCCCTGCATCGGCAGGCGGACTCTCAACCACTGCGCCACCAGGGAAGCCCCAGAAAAGGCATTTGACCATAACCTATACTCTGGAATCTCAAAAACTCACTTACTTTCAAAAGCAAGCAAATCTTCTAGCTTTAAACTTTAGTAGTATGTGTGTTCACTCATTCATTCACAAATATTTACATAGAGCTTAAATGTCAAGGCATTGTACCGATGCTGTAAAAACTTATTTAGTGGGAGAAACTGAAAAATAAACAGAATATTATAATAAAATATGGTAAATCCTGTGATAGGGGAAAAAAAGTCCTGAGATATTTAAATTATAAATAAGAAAAAGCATTAATCAGTTACAACAGAAAATATCATGCCACTTAAAAAAGTATTTTCCAGAATACCTTAATATGAAGAAAACATACCTGAATGGAACTCAGAAGATCTTTTTACCAAGTCTGTAAACTGAGGCTTACCCTTTCCCTTTACCAATTTAATTCTGGCTCTAAGTCAGAAATCTAAGTCTCTCCTTGCTAGCTATTTTGCATTCCTATTTTAAATTTTTGTTTTTGACCTGTCTCTTTGGCTATCTGTTTTATCTACAAAAGAAATGTTGCCACAGAAAGCCTTTCAGTCACTTAATAATAGTGTCAAACCCTTTTCACAATATGCATAAAGCTACTTCATTTACAAAGATTTAGGACAAAGCTCTGAAAATTAGTAAAGCACATGTGTCTATACTACTATTATAGCCATCTACTTATCAAATAAGCATGACTAAATACACATTACAATAAATATATATCCCCCAAATTTATCTCCCAACCACATAATTTCTGGTGCACTCAATGTGAGATAAACAACAGTGTTGATAAACAGAACGAATCAAAATTTTCACGAAGTTCTTCACGTGCTAGGAGAATCTTGCTTTTTGCTAATAAGCCTTAAACAATGGCACAGTAAAAGAAAAAGATTACAGGTATAATTTTTAATAACTATCACTATAATTTCTCAAATATCAACTCAACTGATGACTCTCTAATTTCTATTTCTAGCCTGAATTTCTTGCTTGAATTCCATTTGCATATCAAATTACCTACTTGATAGGTCCAGTTAAGTGTCTAGTAGGCCTTTCAAAGTTAACACATCCAAAAAAAAAAAAAACAAAATCTCTTGATTGCCCAGCCCAAACTTGTTACTTCACTGTCTTCCCCAACTCAGCCAACAACGACTCCATACTTCCAACTGCTTGGGCCAAAAATCTTGGAGTCATCCTTGACTTCTCTTTAATGCCTCAGATCCAATTCATCAGCAATTTCTGCCCACCCAGGGTTTGTAATATATCCAAAATCTGATCTCTTCACACTCTTTCCTGTTGTTACTCTGGTCTAAGCCACCATCAGCTCTCATTTGGATAACTGCAGTAATTTCCAATATGGCTTCCCTGTTGACGTCTTTGCCCTGCTCTTATAGTTTATTCCACAAAGAGCTGCCAGAGTGAATCTTTAACAAGGAAAGTTACCTTCAGTTAACAGTTTAAAGAAGAAAAACCATATGGTCATATCAAGCGATTCTTAAACTAGGAAGAGACAGGCACCTACAAAAAACCTACAGCTAACATGTACTTAATGGTGACAGACTTCATGCTTTCCCTTAAGATCAGGAATAAGACTAGCTTGTCTGATGTCACCACACCTACTAAACACAGTATTGGAAGTACCAACCAGAGCAGTAAGGCAAGAAGAGGAAATAAAAGGCATCCAGATTGGAAAGGAAGAAATAAAACTGTCTCTATTCATAGACACATTAGAAAACCCACAGTCTCCACAAAAAAACTACTAGAATTTATTAGTTTAGCAATGTCTCAGGATAAAGGGTGAACACACAGAAATCAACCATATTGCTATAAACTAGCAATAAACAACTGGAAACCAAAATTTAAAACACAGTATCATTTACAACTGCTCCAAAAAAAAAAAAAAATGTATCTAGTTATAAACCTAGCAAAACATGTATAGAATTTGTGTGTCGGAAGCTACAAAATGCAGATGAAAGAAATCAGGCAACCTAACTGTAAGGAGAGATAAACTGTGTTTATGGCTTGAAAGACTTAACAAAATAAAAATGTCAATTTTCCCCAAATTGATCTAAGGGTTTAATGCAATTCCTACCAAAATCCCAGCATGATTTTTTTATAGATTCTAAATTTTCCATGGAAAGGAAATGCAATAGTTAAAACAATTCTGAAAAAGAAGAATTAAGTTAGGGAAATTTTACTACCTGGTTTTAAGACTTACCATACAGCTACAGTTATCAAGACAGTGTGGTAGTAGTACAGAGATAAACACAAAGATCAGTGGATCAGAATAGAGAATCTAGAAACAGACGCTCACAAGCACAGCCATCTGACTTTTGACAAAGGTGCAAAAGCAATTCAATGGAGGAAGGATAATTTTTTTTAACAAGTGGTGTTGGAACAGCTGAACAATCCACAGACAAAAAGTGAACTTCAATCTAAACTTCACACCTTTATGTGAAGATTATGTAAAACTGGATCATAGATCTACATATGCAAGATGTAAAGCTTTTTAGAAAACTTTTAGAAGAAAATAGGAGAATACCTTTGGAAACCTAAGGTTAAGCAAAGAGCTCTTATTAGACTTGACAACAAAAGGCACAATTCATAAAAGAAAAAAAGATAAATTAGACTTCATAAATTTTTTTTTTCTCCGCAAAAGCCCCCATTAAGAGGATGAAAAGATAAGCCACAGATCAGGAAAAGATATTTGCAAATCACATACTTGACAAAGGGCTTGTGTCCAGAATATATAAAGAACTCACTAAACTCAACAACAAGAAAACAAACAATCCCATCAGAACATAAGCAAAAGACTTGAACAGACACTTTACCACAGAGGATACACAGACAGCAAACAAGCACATGAAAATACATTCAACATCATTAGCTATTAGGGAAATGCAAACTAAAGCCACAGAGAGATGTCACTACATATCTATTAGAATGGCTGAAATAAAAAATATACTGACAATACCAAATGCTGACAAGGATGCAGAGAAATTAGATCTCTCATATACTGCTGATGGGAATGTAAAATAGTTCAGCCACTCTGGAAAAGTGGCAGTTTCTTACAGAGTTAAACATACATTTATCATACAACCCAGCCACTGTATTCCTGGGGATTTATCCTAGAGAGATGAAAAAGCATTTTCACATAAAAACCTGTGGAAAACTGTTCACAGCAGCTTTAGTTTTGGAGCCCCAAACTGGAAACACAAAAATTCCTTCAATCAATGGCTGAACAAATTGTGGTACATCCATACAATGGTATACTTCTTAGCATTAAAATGCAATGAACTACTGATACACGAAACAACTTGGATGTATCTCAAGCGCATAACGCTGAGTGAAAAAAAGCCAATCTCAAAATATATAACACAACACATGATTCCATTTTTATAGCAATTCTTGAAGAGTGAAAGGGGGAAAAAAAGGAAAATAGCTCACGTCTTAAAATCCTTCCGTGGCTTCTAATCTCATCCTGAATACTAAAATCCTTTCTACGATCTAAAGAGCTACATGGAAAGCACATCAGTAGATGAGAGGATCTCATCCACTCTTCTCCCGCTCTCTTAACTCCAACTGCACTGGTCTTCTTGCTGTTGGAACACGGCAAGCATGCTCCTGCCTCTCTATTTAGAAAGCTCTTTCCCTTTATTACTTCACTCAGGCACCTGCTCAAATGTCATCTAATCAGAGAAGACTTCCGTGTTGCCTCCCAAATAAAATGATGTCTTCTTCCTCTTTCTCTCTCTCTAGGAACCTTAAAACCAACAAACAGAACTCAAACATCTTCCTCACCTGTTACTGCCCCTGGTATGCTCTTGTGTTGATGAATGGCAGGCATTATACTATGCACTCAGGTACTCAAGCCAGGGCATGTGTGATTACTTCCTTCACACTCAGTATTCTCTTCTCAAATTCATCACCTACTCTTCTCCCTAATTACAGCCTTAACTCACGTCTTTATCACTTCTCAAATAAACGGTTATAAGGCTACCTCCCGCCCCCCCACTCTTTTCTAAATATTCTCTACACTGCAGCCAGAGAAATCTTTCTAGAATGTTAATTTAAACATTCCATCATTTATGGGATGAAGTCAAATCTACTTTACAGAGCATACAAGTATTTTCATGCTCTTTCTTCTAATTTTCCACCTCACTTCCAATTAACCCACCACTGGTACCTAATGTACTGTGGAACTATTCACAGTATTGAATAGGTGTGGACTTTGCTACCTCCATCCTTTATGCATGTTGTTCTCTCTGACTGCAACGGCCTCTCTTCTCCCAACTTGTCCTCCTCTTCCTTGCCTATCTGACACAAACATTGTATCACCTTTTCTATGAAGAATTCCCTCTTATATCCCTCCTTCCCTCACTGAGTCAGACACTCCCTCCTGTAGATTCCTAAAGTGCTTTATGTCTAACCTTGTCACTGCATTTGCTAGTGTTAGTACACTATTGATAGCTTGTATACCTGTCCCTTGAGGGCAAGAACAATATGTTAATCATCTTTCCAATCCCATCACCTAGCAAAATACCTGGCACACAGGAGGACTCAAAACTAATTCAAAACTACTGGATAGGTGAATTAGGTTGACCAATAAAGAAGGTAGAGATGAGGCATGGTGAAAGAATGAGTCAGGCAAGATTTTTTGGGTTAGCTATTTTGCATAGGTATATCATAGAAGCCATATGAAACAAACTCTATGGAGTTTCTTTCTATTCTTTTGGTCATGTGATACCCTATAGAAATTGAAGTACTGATTCCGTAGCTTGGTTTGGCTAAGATCACCAGTTCACTTTTCCCATGAACCAGTTACCTTCCTCAAAAGAGTACTTCTTGTTCCATTCACAGAGCTACAGCAATGGCTCTGAACAGTCATCCTGTAAATTCATGCCATTGTTCATGAGGGGAAAATCTCATGAAGAGAATGAGGATATCTCACTCAGGCCCAAGTACCACCTCAGCTAGAAAAATCTCAAAAGAGAAAAAGAAAAGTCAAGCCCAACCAATACATGTCAATACATTTTCATATGTAAAAAAGCAGAATTGGCTTTGTGGAAATGGAAATTTTTTATTTTTTGAAACCCCACTTCCACATGTTTATTTTTCCATTTCCTTAGAAAATCATCATAAAGTAGCAAACAGTACTTAGTTAAGTATAGTTCGGGTATATGCTAGTCACAAGGTAAACAGCAAGTTACTCTCAATGCAAACACACAGTACCTGTATTTTCACCAACTTTTGTTTGTCAATGGTCCCTTAGATATCTTGAGTACTTTTTCTCTTCATTTCTAGTAACTACTTAACTGTGATGCCTACATGCATCTGCTTGAGTTCCAAAGAGTAGACGCCCATGTTTGTCAGGTCACTAACAGTCTTTTAAAAATTAACCAAGCAATTATACCACAATCTGTGCTCAATGAATTAAAATGGAACAAACACTCTGTTCTGAAGGCCTTTTAAAAAGCAAACTTTCTTGCCTATATTGCTATCTTCTCTGTTACTATTTTCTAGTGATAACTTAGCACCAATAAAAGCTGATGAACAGAAAATGTTTGTATAAGCATCACTGTATAATACAAACTGTATTATTAGTAGGTTAAAATATTACTTATACAAATAGCAATTAATACTAATTAGTACAGCAAAATATTCTGCAACAATCACCAGTTCACTCAATGAAGTAAGAAAAAAAAACTTTTAGGAAAACTCAAAGCAAAAAATCACAGTTAACCCAGTAATGAACATCAGGAAATTCAGCACTGTATCTTTTTTGAATGTGAAATATGGACACAGAAAAGAATACTATTAAAATGATTGAAAAAATATTAACTAGCAATTTAAAACAAAAAAATTACAAAGGTCACTTTATACAGATAAAGTGGTATATGTTTTATAGTATTATATTTAAGCTCATATATTTTCAGTGTTTTCAAAATCTGATCCATGCCAATTTTCTAATGCTTTTCATAAAAAAGCCTAAATCATGGGTTGTGAACTAATTTCAAATTAAAAATGTGGGCTTTTTCACAGGAACAGATAAGAAAAATACAAAGAATAATTTGCATGTTTATTTTGTAATTAAATAATAATGGTGATGTTTTGTTTATTTCACCCTTGGTCTGAAGAGGTACAGTAAATTAAACAGTATAGAAGTTATTTCCCTTTTATTCTACTTGTTGGGGAAAATGAATTGAACAGGTATTCTGAAAGAAAAACCTAACAAAGCTAAATTCCAAATGTAAGATTACCTCCCATTATTTGAGCTATATGTCTACTAGAAAAAATAATTCACCTTGTTCTGTTTGAAAGATTAATACTTTTTGAAACTGAGCTTCGCTAAATAGAAGCTAATATTGATATAAGAAAGTTACAGGGAAGAAAATCTGCCTCAAAAAGCATAGGATATATCAGACATTTTGACTACTACTTATTGATGTCTACTAAATTCAGGTAAGTACTGTGCTAGGTAACATAAATACAGAGCTAGCTAACATAAGAAATACAGATAATGTAGTTAAAACTACCATGCAAGGTAGGTATTATTATACCTATGTATTTTTCTAAAGACAAGTCCTAGAGTCAAAGAGTTTGAGTGATTAGCCTAAGACCACAAAGCTATAGTTAGTAATAGAACTCAAAATTGAACTTGGGCTCATCTGACTTTAAAGACCAGGTCTTTTCTTATCATACGTCACAGATTCCCAACACGATAAAATTAAGATGTTTAGTTAAAAGGGTGGAGGTTGACAAGTTGACAAGTTAACAGAGACCAACTCAAACTCAAAAGTGGTATTTTCTTCAGCAGCTGAGAGAATTAAAACTAGGTAAACTCCCTTCTACTCCTATTTTCCCAGTTCATATCAGAATGATTGTTTTTGTTGATTTCTATGATAAACAAAACTTGCCTGGTGTGAGAACTGTGTTCAGCAAGGTCAAATTGCAGATTTCAAGTTTTCATTTGTATTGGCAAGTATTTCCTCCCATTGATAGGGAATGGAAAATCATTCCGCTGAACTGCCATTGGCTCTATACTAATGAAACAAGCAGTATCTGGCCTGCCTGACTGGCAAACCGACAGGAAGCAAACTTGTGATGTGCTCCATTTTGCTAACACTAAAAAGGTTAACATTAAGATATTATGGGTCAAAATAAGTTTTCCTTAATATAAATGTTAGAGGAAAACTTTAAACATTAAAACTCAAAAGAAGAGTATTATTTAATACTTCTAAAAGAAGAGTATTAATTAAAAGAATAAAAAGAATTTACTAACTGAAAATTTACTTTTTGTGCACTTTTTTCCCCTCAACAATTCACTGTCATCTGTTATTCTCCCAGAACCTGTCTTCTGCACTAGCCAAACAGACAAGTTAAATGGTCAGAATCAACCCCCAGGAACTCTGAAGTTTTTGATGGTAGCACTAATCTCTATACTATACCTCGGAATGTGGCATTGCTTTTGACTTACTATTTTGGCAAGCTTGGGCAGGGGCTGGTTGCAGAGACCACGAATTTTCTTTAACAGAGTAATTCTTTTGAATAATTTTATTAAAAAAAATCAGCATTCATACATTTCCACCAAAATCTTTTAAATTCTACACTTCTTTACTCTTGCTTCTCTCCTCTGTCTCTCTCTGCAGGACCATTCCAACCTCTACTTTATTATTTGGCTTCTGAGGCTTGTACCAGGACTGTTTTTTGTTTTTCTTCTTAGGTGAAACAAGAATGCCACTTTCTTTAACAAGGCAATTAAAATACTACAAATTCTTAAAATGCCCTGGTCTATGTTGTACCTGTTTGTGGATAAATCAGACTGACTTTCTTTCTGAAGCCACTCAAACTTACACCCTGTAGTAGTATCCCTTTCCAGTGGTCGGTTATTACAGTTCAAAACAAACAAACAAACAAACAAAAACCCACAAGAGTATAAAAATATCCAATTGTACATATTTTTATCTCATTTCTAAAACAGTATTGTGTCATACCAAGTTTAAAAATGAAGCAATTTGTTTCTATACATCTTCAAGGGGAATTTTTTTAAAAGCCAAGAAATATTTTGCATAAATGACTAAAGATCTTAGAACTTAAGGGAAGTCTTCCGTTTTAGGAAAGTTAAAATTATTATTCATTAGGCAGAGAATAACTTGCTACAGAACAGGAAAAAGCTTACTGGTACTAAGATTCAAACATCTGAAAAATGGTTACTGTTAAAGTAGGGTAGGGTGGGGTGGGACGTTTTCCCTTTTCCGTGAAAACACCAATATTCCCCACATCACAGGAATGTAAGAAAGTGACTGAGCCATTTAATCCATAATGTCAGTATAAATGTACAGTTTCACTGAAATTGCCTTAAAGAGGTAAGACAAACTTGTCTTTTAAAGGCTGGTTAAGAGCACATAATTATACATGAATTATTTTTTCTAATCTGCTTTTAAAAATTTCTATTCACTTTTTCACTTTAATGTCAACAACTTCATAGGAATAGGTTAATAAATACTAATTTAGCTGCAAATAATTTCTTTCTTTTCTTCCTTTTAACTTCTAGGATGTTTTTTCAAACTTTTGGCTAGATTAAAAAAAATAGCATTCAGAAGATTTTGTGTGATATCTGAGTCTGTGCTTAAAACTAGAGACTCAAAGACTTAAGTCCAGTGCAAACACTTTTCAAAATCAGAAGGTGCTTACTACCAAAAAGAGTTGTGATACACAGGAGAACTATCACTAAGAGCCATTCAGCACTGAACGCGCAGTAATCCTTGAGCTCCTTAAGTACAGGCCAGGCACTGAAGATATGGTGAAGTCAAGACTGAAGGGAAAATAAGACACGGTTTGTCCTTGAGACAGTTTAGTGATTTCCCAGGCTAAAAATGAAAAACAAACATTGCAATTTGACTATTCCACTCTTTCTTCAAAAGACTTATGCACAGTTTGCATTACTTTCTCTTCATAAAAGTTTTCCTTAATACTTTGTGAATTCTCTGAATTACCCCTTTTCACACAATAAAGGTATAATAACTAATGACAAAGTAAACATTTATTGAATATATAAACTGTACTAAATGTTTCACAAGTACTTCCATGAACTGGGATCTTATACGATATTTTTATCTACTTGTCAAAATGCTGAAATCCAACTCATCAAGATATGTCACAACTTTTCCTCATCATAAAGACTAGGTTTACTCCTGACAGCATATTGACTAGATAACATGTGCAAACGCTCCAGAAAGTATTAGTGACCATAAATTACAGTTGAGTCTTAATTAACCTTATTCTATCAGAGAAGAGTGCTTTAGTTGTTCAAATAAACTGTGTATTAAACAATGTCCCCCACAGTGCTATGAAAGCTTCTTGGAAAGATTACCAACATCAGCTATTTTGTTTTATAACAGAACTCCAGATAAGCAACAGACAAAATAGTTGCAGTTTATTAAGCTCCTTCTATGTATCAGATAATTTACACAAAATGTATAATTTGGCATCACAACAACCCTATAGGTATTCTATTCATTTTACAGAGAAGAAAACAAGCTCAGAGAGGCTGAGAAATTGTAGTTGGCCCCAAATCACAAAGCTAGTAAGTGGCAAACCAGGATTCAAACCAGGATAGCAGACTCCAAATTTTCTACTGAGCCACAAAGCCGCTTTCTGAAGCACTAACAATAGGAAATCGCTATTAACTAAAACTCTGAAGTACAAACATAATGTTGTTCCCAAGTTATGAAGTATATTTCTAAAAAAGTTTCTTATTGGAGTATAGTTGATTTACAATGTTGTGTTAGTTTTGAAGTATATTCTTAAAGAAAAAAATTTATGTATGGAAGTTTTTGTTTTTGAAATCAAAGATAATATCCACTATGCAGTTTTTAAAAGAGCAAATATACAATGTCTGTTCCCCAACCTCCTGTTCTGTTTTACTTTTCTCCACAGTACTTTTTTCTCCCAGACACGCTTGATTTTACTCATTTATTCTATCTTCCACTACTAAAATGTAAACTATATGAGGACAGAAATTTTGTCTGTGTTATCCACTGCTGCCATCTCCAATACCTCAAAGAACCCTGTGCTCAATAAATATCTGTGAAACGATAGAAACCTTGGCACTTAGTAGGTATTCAATAAATATTAGCTTCTCTTTTACTATGCAGGAAACACTAAAAAGGTTAATGTTAAGATATTAAAGGTCTAAAGAAATTTACCACTCCCTTGATACCAAATTTTGAACTGAAACAGATTATCAGAAATCCAATAGAATTTCTTGCTCAAGTTTTACATTAAAAATGTTGAGGCAAATCAAAAAGATACATTCGGCAAAGCCTCATTTATAAAGCACTGTCAGGAGATATGGGGGTCTACATGAATTATATTTTGAACAAAGCACTTTTAAGTGGCAAAACTTTAATCAATTTTCACAGAGATCTTTTATTGATATTAATATTCACAATTTTGCTTTGTGGCAATTCTGACTTGGATCTCCTTCTAAAACATCAACTTCTCAGCTGACGCATCTTACTGTGCTTTTAACAGTAGCCCATTCCTTCTGAGGATTAAGAAATTAGAAACTACGCATACTTTGTAAAATGAGTCAATAAAAATCAAAGTGAAAAGTCTAAGTAAAATGCATAAGTTTAACGCTAGAAGGCTAGTAGTAAATACTACTTAGTACCAAACATTGTGTTTTGAGGGATGGAATACTTAGAAAATGAAGAAAAAGACAGCCATTCTTAATCTCTGACTCTTATCAAGATCACAGGCGAGTTTAGCAGTTAACTAAAGGGAATGTAAAAAGTACAGTACTGGGCTTCCCTGGTGGCGCAGTGGTTGAGTCCACCTGACGATGCAGGGGACGCGGGTTCGTGCCCCGGTCCGGGAGGATCCCACATGCCGCGGAGCGGCTGGGCCCGTGAGCCATGGCCGCTGAGCCTGCGCGTCCGGAGCCTGTGCTCCGCAACGGGAGAGGTCACAACAGTGAGAGGCCCGCGTACCGCAAAAACAAACAAACAAACAAAAAAGTACAGTACTGGCCACCCCTGAGTACTTACTCAGGGATTTTAGCTTTCTGATTAAGTAAGTGTCCTTGATTTTTAGGGTCAGAATCATAAAAAAATGAAATGTTAAAATATTATAAGTATTTTGGAAATATGAGCCAGAGGCAAATAAATATGAACATGCATACGTTTAGATTTCATACAATTTCCAAGTCTCAAAATCCTTACCATCTTAATACAGAGGACTTAAAATAAAATGACATATAGACTGTGAGAGTCTACCGAAAGATTCAGCCCAAACCTCCTTAGAATCGTTCAGCATGATCACCTTCCTGTGCTTGGCACCCACCACTACCCACATTTCCGTTTTCCTAGTTGCCTAAAACTGTTCATCTAATCCTCTACTAGCATCTTATCCCCTAGCTTCTCCTCCTTATTACTGTTTTGCCCCATTTTCACATTTGCCTCTGTTATTTCCTCATAATCCTTTTATTTTATAGAGTCCCAATCTTAGATGGACCAAATAAAGATGACATAAGTGAAACAACGGAAAAGTGCTACTACCGTTCTCTCTTGGGTCATAGGAGCATGGCCAAGTAGAGATATAATGAAATTGAAGCTTTTCTGAATTACAGTTTAACTTACAAACTTTGTATGTTGTAAAGATTATCAGGAACTTTTTTTCAAAACATCTATAACAAGGTAAACAGTGCCTTTTAAATACGTTGATAACCATTAAAAAATACACTTTTAGTCTTGATGAATTTATACAACTAAAATAAATGCTGTTTCAGAAAATTCACACATTCCTCATGGGACTTTTTTGGCACAAAACTCACAAAGTTTCATGTAAGTGGTGCCTATCACACCCATTTTGCAAAATGCCATATGTTCATACATACATATGTAGATTTCATCCTCAACAGTATTTTGAGAAAAGAATTTTCCTTACAGAGAAAACTACAGAAGTAGAATAAATTTTTATTTCTGTCAAGACATAAGACTAATCATGTTATGACACTTACCCAAGTATAATGTGTTACTAATACTAAACAAGCAATTCTCAATAATAACGTAACTGGGGATCTGAGTAGTTGTGCCCACTTAACTCTGCAGAGTTTAAAAACCTCCTGATTTCATTAGATGCAATAACTGTATGCAAGTTTTAAACAATATCACTAGCTGAAGGCAAGCGCTTCTTTCCAGTAAAGAGAGGACCAAATATAGGTGTTATTTCAATCAAATCAGATTAAGTTAAAACTTATTTTTCAGGAAATTTGTATCAGATGAGACTGATCATTTACCCACTTCTTAACAAGTTACAAAGGCACAGGTTCTACTATGCGACAGTTCACTAAAGAGGGCTGAACCACTTGCATTTCATCAGTGTCCCCTGAGAATACTTTTGAACTCAGAAAAGGTATTCCACATGCCCAAGAGAAAAATGAAATAACGGAGTATATTCAGTGGACGACTTACTCATCTAATTAACGCATTCAACTTTCAGTTGATCCTTTAAAGATTTAAATCTTAAGCACCCTCTATTAGAAACTGATTAGATTTAAGGGGGAAAAAAACCCAACAGAAGTTCTGAATCACTGGAATTTTTGTTCTATTTCCTGTTAACACACTGATAGTGCCATCATTCAATATATTCCTTCCAGACACGTTTTTTCAAAGCTATTGAATCCTTTTTAAACTTGGCCCTATTTTAATTTGTAACTCATTTATCTGACAATTCTTCCCATTGTTTCTAATTTAAGTGCTCAGCCAAAGCTTACAGTAAGATGAAGAGCGTGTCTGTCTTTATTAGAAAATGCAGTGGTTTCAAAATCTAAAGTTTCAAACTGTCAGGGTTTAAAACCAATCACGACTTCACTGTTCCAAGGAATTCAAAGATACTTTTAAAAAGGTGTCAATACTCTGCTACTGTATGAAGAGTGTGGTAAGCAGCAGTAGTGTAAAAACTGAAAGCAAAATTGTATTCCATGCCCACCAAAATTCCCGGCCAAATCTGAAATTGCATAATGAGCAACGTACTCTTTAAGAGTGAGCTAAAGCACAAACGAATTCCTTTTATAAAATGCGAATCAACCTGACCCTAAAGTTCGACACTTTACAAACTTACCTAAAACAGACAAAATGGATGCAAAAGTATACTGCCTCACTGTTGCCTCAAATACGACCTTAGTGTTCAAGAACTTTCCAATGAAGAGAGGCACTCAAAACAGCCTCGCACTGGGGACCCCGAAACGCATGAACTCCTGCGAAACCCCCGTGAAGCTGCAAATTCCCTCCACTCTCCTGGAAACCCAGCTTATCAGAAACATTTGAAGAATTCCTCCACGACAATTAAGCTGACTTGAAGAATGGAAACCGAACATCGCAAATATACTATATATGGAATGAAACATGGCCAAACGCATAGATACGAAGCCACATGGGCTCCGCCACTCTGCTATACTACCCAGCCCGAGCAGCCTTACAGCATCAGCAACGGGAAGATACACCTGTCACCTGTTCAGCGATACCCAGACCCTTTCAGCCTCCCGGCCCCAACCCCAATCTTAGGGTTTGAGGTTGACAGGACAGAAAGCTAGAACTATCCTCTGAAATCTAAGGGCTACACACTCACAGCGGGGCTGGCTCCCCACTTCCAGAAGGCTGCAGAAAACCCACATCGGAAAAGGAAAGACGCTGTCCCCTCGACCTCCACGTAACTCCCTCGATCTCTCCCCGCAACACCCTCGCCCCTAAGTCATCCCTCCTCGGGCCACGGCTCCCCCAGAGGAGATCTCCGTCCCCC
>NW_020173666.1:5246608-5259438 GCF_003031525.2 Neophocaena asiaeorientalis asiaeorientalis | reverse complement strand
CTCCCTCTCTGCCTCGCCACTGGGGAAGGAAGGAGGCGGAGGGAGGAAGAGCGAGAGGAAGAAGCGGACGCCCCGCAAGGGCCTCGCGAGTCGGCAGAGTCCCTTCCAGATGAAGGGGGGGTGCGGGGAGCTGAGGGGAGAGTGCTTCGAGCTCCGGCCGGGGGGGCGGACCCGCTGCCGCGGCACTGCAGCAGCCCCGCGCCTTCCCCGGGCCCGGGCCGCCGAGGGCGGCAGGTGGGCCGCTGCGGGGCGGGGACACACCCCTTTGGAGGCGGGCGGCGCCGAGAGCCGCTGGCTGACTGTGGTCAGAGCGGGGGACCAGAGTCGTCCCGAGAGTGTGCGGGACACGTCCTAGAAGGCTCGGAACTCGCAGCTTCGAGTTTGGAAAAAAGTGTTGGGCTCTGAGTCTTCTTGAGCGCTGGAAAGAAAAAACCAGTCTAAATGCTGCAAGGGTTTTGTTGTTTCGATTTTATTTAAATTGCACGTTCCTAGAGGTCCTAGAAGCAGAGCCAAAGACACTTTAACTTGGGGTGGGGGGGCAGGCGAAGCAAAGACTTCTGTTTCTATCTTCTTAAAGAAATATTTGTTTAATTTCCCCCTAAAATGAAACGTGTTTAACACTCACACGTTTCTCACAATGTAAGATATTTATTTAAACATTCTAGCGCTTTAATGGTGTCCAAAACACTACATTTTTAAAATTTTTGTCCATTTCTCTGCCAGTTTCTTCCTTGAAACAATTCTTACTCCCCAGAAAAATCCTGAAGGACCATTTTTATTTTTCTATTTCCAGTATGAGCGCTGTAGTTACAGCGAGAGCCTTTAAACACACACACACACACCCAAAACAAAACAAAAATCTCTTAAGAAGTACAGGCTTCTCTACGGTTAAGGTACTTTTGCCAGTTCTTTTCCCCTCACTCATCATTTAAAAATACCTGAAATATTGGGATAGGGCACCAATTCAAAACCTTTACCACGTCAGAAGCCGGAAGTACTTATTATTACTTACTGTATCAGAATTTAAGTATTTTTCTCTCCATTGTCGATATTAAAAGGAGTAAATTAGGATTTAAAAAATGCGAAGACTATAGTTTTAATGTATGCAATGCTTGGTAATAAAAAAAATCACTGAACCTTAATACTTCACAGTAGTCCTTTCTGAGAAACTATTTCCAAACTAAATGTTAAAGTAATTAATGAAATGAGTTTAGAGAAATTGAATCCATTATTAAGTAAATTTCACTTCTCTTTGAAACCACTATAAAATATAGAGCCAAGAACTGCTTTTGAAATGGTAGAATTACATATTTTATACAAAATATTGTTAGAAATTTAATGAAATGTATATATACATATTTTAATAGAAATATAATGCTTTGTAAACTTATGAACACGATAGGTGTGAATAGCTTAAGTCTAAGAACCAGCGGGTGGCAGAGAAGGTATGTATAACAATACATCCTTGCACCAACACTGAAGAGCTTTAACCTGGATCTAATCATGAGAAGCATCAAACAAACCCAAATAGAGGAAAATTCTACAAAATAGCTGGCCCATATTCTTAAAACACGCTCAATGTCATGAAAACAAAACAAAACTGCAGATTAAAGGAAACTAAAGACATAACAACTAAATGCAATATGTGACCCTGAACTACATCTTCACTGGAGGAGGAAAATTTTATACTTTAGGATGTTACTGGGATAATCGATGCAGTTGGAATATGAACTGTAGATTAAAGTACGTTATCCATGTTAAGTTTCCTGAATATATTATGTATGAGAATATTCTTGTTCATCGGAAAACACACTGAAATATTCCCTGTGGCCACCAGGGAAGTCCCCTTGGTTATTTTTAAAATAGTTTAAATATTTTTAAAAACTTGGTGAATATGGGAATTTCTCTACTATTCTTGCAATTTTTCACTGTATGAAATTATTGCAAAATAAGTTTTAAAAAACAAAGAGCTTTAAACTGCAGAGTTCCCTACTTAACCAAGAGAAGGAATGTTGTGAGATGGACAGGTAGAGATAGAGAAATAGATATCCTTTCATAATGGAACTAGCCATCTGTTTCTCAGTAACAGATGGGAGTTTTGGTCATTCAACTTTTCCTTCTTCTCACCTATTTATTCTACTTGAATTTGGAACAGAAATAGGAACGCTTACTATATATTTGGTAAATGTGATATCCATATTTAGTGATCCAATAAATATTCAGTGTCTATTATCCACAAGGCTCTGTGGAGAAAACATGAGGGAACAAAGCAGACTGTGCCTTTCAGATGCTCTCTGTAATGATTAGAGAGATAAAACAAGATATAATCCCTATACTACATTCAAGAGTCTTTTAGTCTAGTGCTGTGTGGCCACTAGCTACCTGTAGCTATTTACATTTAAATTAATTAAGCAAAATGTTCAGGCCCCCAGTTGCATTAGCCACACTTCAAGTGCTCATTAACCGTCTTCACAGAAAGTTCTATTATTGAACAGCACTGGTAGTAGAAGAGAATACACTATGTAAGTAACACCAATACAAAGTAGATGGTAATAAACACCATAGAAGCTTAGAAGAAGGAGAGTTTACTTTGCAGGGGGTGGCAGTAGAGGAAATGTCAGGGACAGTTTCAAGAAGATTGTGTACAGGCAAGTGGAGATGGAGCAAGAGAATTCCAGGCAAAGACAAGATGAACGAAGCGGGAAAGGGAGAGGCATATTCAAGGGATAGCACTTAGTTGTATGTATCCATAGTGCAAGGTACGTAACAGAGTGTAGCGCTGTACAACATCACAAATGTTGAACTGCTGAGCTTGGACTAATTCTCTAAGCAACGGGAAGTTACTAAAGAAGTTATCTTTTGGACGAGACAGAAAACATGATCAAATAGTTCTTTAGGAAGGATAATCTAGCAGCACATGTATGAAATGGATTAGAGTTGAGGGCATAAAGACTGCATAGCATTGCAATAGCCCAAATGAGACATAATGAATTGATATAAAGCGGTCTATCAGTAAGGATGTAACAAATTCCAATTTAAAATGGCTTAGGGGGCTTCCCTGGTGGCGCAGTGGTTGAGAGTCTGCCTGCCGATGCAGGGGACATGGGTTCCTGCCCCGGTCCGGGAGGATCCCATGTGCTGCGGAGCGGCTGGGCCTGTGAGCCATGGCCGCTGAGCCTGCGCGTCCGGAGCCTGTGCTCCGCAACGGGAGAGGCCACAACAGTGAGAGGCCCGCGTACTGCAAAAAAAAAAAAAAAAAAAAAAAAAATTGACTTAGGCAACAAGGAAATTTATATCTCACAAATTTGGTAATTACAAAGTAAACTTTGGGTTCAAAAGATTCAGAAGCTTGATAATGTTGTCAAAGACCAGGTTCTTGCCATCTCTGCTCTGCTATCTTGGGTGTTGGCATCATTCTCCAGCTAATAACAGCAAGGTGGTAATGGCAGCTCCAGGTATCATTTCCTGAGGTCATAATGTCTGGAGGGAGAAAAGAGTTTCTTCTTAAGAGAGGGAAAATGTTTCCCAGAACCACTCCCCCGTCCCCCCTCTAACTTCCCTCCCATCTCCTAGGCCATAGTTGAATCACATGCCTATTCATGAAGCAGTCCTGGGTTTACATGATGGAACAAGTGTGAAGGAGTCAAAGACGGAGAGGTGAGAGTCAAAGATGACTACAGTTTAAGCCTAAATGACTAGGGTCCATAGGAAGAAGAGAAATTACTCAGGGAAAGATGATGATTTTTGTGAGAGTCCTAATTTGAGGTATCTAGGTAGAAATGATCAGCATGTGAAAACATGGGATTGACGTACAGAATGAAGATCAAAGTTGGGGATATGCATTGGATGTCCTCTGCAGAGAGAAAATCAACAAAGCCATGAGATTGCAAAGGAAAGGAGGGGTAGAGAGGGTGTACAGCACAATTTCAGAAAATAAGGTGGATGCAGGGAAAGCATGGTCAGAGAAGTAGGCCCTATATTATACATAAATCAAGGGGAATGGATGGAGTTTCAAGAAAGGCAACAGTGTTAAGTGCTATGGAGAGATTCAGGATGATGCAGATTTAGAAACATTGGGTTGCCAACTAGGTAACTGTGATCTTTAAGAGAGATGTTTCATAGTAAGGTAGAAGCAGATATATTTCAGGAGTTAAGTGATAAGCAGATAGATAGGAAGAAGCATGAAATATTGACTATTCTTTCAAAAAGTTTAGTAGTCACAAAAGGAAAAGCTATATGAATGAAGGTGTTTATAGCAATATTTATTTATAAGACTAAAAATTGGAAGCAACTGAAATTTATGAATGTATTATTATTTTTAAAATTAGGATTTGTGTACTCAATTGTCTCTGATGCAGTCATTTAAATAATTAAGATTATGGAACAATATGGAAAACTATTTATTAAGCAAAGGAAGAAGACAGAAAACTTAAAAAAAACACCAAAGACATGGATTATAACAGCAAAAAGTATATATACGTGTGCATTTGTAAGATACTATAAAATACATAAAATAATTATAATTGTCTTGGGGTTGTTGAGCAATGGGATATATATTTTCCAAACTTTGTATGTTATAGAAATTTTATAATTAAAACACATATGCATATATTTTAAAATATTAAATGGCAAAGACAGAGAATGGTAACTTGAGGTAACTGTAAGGTTGAAAAACATTTGCTTTTTTTGGCTTGTTTTGCTTTGGCAAGAAATAAAAGACATTTGGCTGTGTTTATAGGCTGGGGGTAAAAATTCAAAGTAGATGGGCTTCCCTGGTGGTGCAGTGGTTGAGAGTCCACCTGCCGATGCAGGGGACACAGGTTCGTGCCCCGGTCCGGGAAGATCCCACATGCCACGGAGCGGCTGGGCCCGTGAGCCATAGCCGCTGAGCCTGCGCGTCTGGAGCACGGATTCAAAGTAGAGGGAGAGACTGAAGGTGCAAGAATGAGGTGATGACTCTTGAGCGTCTAAGAGAAACTTATAGGAATAATATTGAAGGCACAAGAAGAGTTTAGCTTTTTAGGACAAGGGACATTTTCTGAGACAAAAATAATTAAGAAAGGAAGACTATCCTAAAATATTTGTGTGTGTTTGTGCATGTGTGTGTGCAAATTGAAAGGTGATTCTAAAATTTATGTGGAAACAGAAGGGTCTATAGTAACCAAGACAATTTTGAAGAAGAACAAACTTAAGACTTAACGCTACCAAGTTTAAAGACTCATTAAAAGTCTCAGTAATTAAGACAGTGTGGTATTGGCACAGAGACAGATGAATACACAGAAGGAACGTAACAGAGAATCCAGAAATAGAACTTGATTTATGACAAAGGCACTGCTGCAATTCAGTGAGAAAAGGATATATTTTCAACAAATGGTGCTGGAACAATTGGCCATTCATATGGAAAAAAAGGATACTTGACTCCTACCTCACACCATATACAAAAATTAATTCAAGATGGATCACAGACCTAAATGGGAAGTTTAAAAAAGCTTCTGTTAATCAAAAGACACTATCAGGAAAGTGAATAAGAAAGAGAGAACATATTTCAATATATATATCTGACAATGGACTCACATTCAAAATATATGAGAAAATTTCCATAAGTCAAAAAGAAAAACCAAACAACCCAATTTTTAAAATAAGGAAAAACTCTTGGAAGAAGTACCCTATAAGATGATTTCCAAATGGCCAATAAGTTCACAGAAAAGTGTTCAACATAATTTCTTATCAGGAAAATGCAAATTACAAACACAATGACATATCAGTACCTACCTAACAGAAGGGCTAACGTTAAAAAGTCTAACAGTGCCAAGTGTTAGCAAAGAAAAGTGTAGAGCAACCTGAACTCTCATATACTGCAGATGGGATTGTAAATTGGTTCAACCACATTGGAAAACTCTTTGACAGTGTCTACTAAAGCTAAACATATGCCTACTTTATGACCTAACTATGTTGTTTTATTTTATGTGTCAACTTGGCTGGACCATGGTGCCCAAACAGCTGGCTGAACATTATTCTGGGTGTTTTTGTGAGGGCGTTTTTGTATGAGATTAACATTTACATTGGTGGACTTCGAATACAGCAGATTGCCCTCCACAATGTAGATGAGCTTCATTCAATCATTGAAGGCTTGAATAGAACAAAAGAACAACTTTTCCCCCACTAGGAGGAATTTCCCCAACTAGATGGCTTCCTGACTTGAACTGGTACATAGGCTCTTCCTGGTTCTCCAGCCTGCTGGCTTTTGAACAGAAACTGCAACATTGGCTCCCCCTGGCTATCCAGCCTGCCAGCTCATCCTGTAGATTTTGGACTTGCCAGCCTACATAATCATGTGAGCCAATTTCCTATAATCTCTCCATCATTCTTTCTCTCTGTATCCTATTGGTTCTGTTTCTCTGGAGAATTCTTATACACCAACAATTTCATTCCTGGGTATACGCTCAGGAGAAATAAATGCACATGTCCATCAAAAAACCAACAAATGGAATATTATTCAGCAATAAAAAGCAATGAAGCACTGATACATGCTACAACAGCGATGAACTTTGAACACCTTCTGCTAAATGAAAGAAGCTAGTCATAAAGGACCACATATCGTATGTTTTCGTTTATATGAACTGTCCAGAATAGGTGAATTCATAGAGACAGAAAGTATATTAGTGGTTGCCAGAGGCTGGAGGAAAGGGTAGAATATGGAGTGGCTTTTAATTGGTACACAGTTTCCTTTGGGGATGATGAAAATGTTCTACAGTTATATATTGGTGATGGTTTCATAACTCTGAGTATACTAAAACTCACTGAATTTTGTACTTTGCAAGGGTAATTTTATGGTATGTGAATTATATCTTAATAAAACAGTTACATATTTAAAAACGAATTAATTGCTGATACACTTAACAAAATCAGTGAATCTCATGCACATTCTGAGAGGAGAAGAAAAACAGAAAAGAATACACATTGTATAATTCTGTATATGTGAAGTGCAAGAACAGGCAAAAGTAACTGATGGCAATACAATTCAGAATAGTGGTTACCTCTGGGGGTACAGGATGAGGAGTTTTGATTAGGAGGACTCATGCGGGAGCCTACTGGGGCACTAAAATATTCTTCATCTTGATCTGGGTGGTGATTGTTTGGATTTAAACACATGCAAATATCCATCGAGTTATATATACACTAAAGTTAAGCGTGACTTAGGCACTTTACTGAAAATATTTTGTACTTCAATAAAAACATTTTCTAAAAGGAGAACAACGGGTGACAATGTAGAGAAATTTAATCTTAGAAAGAGGGACAGTAGAGAGGTTGTGGTGGCCTCCAAGCTTTCGAATATGCAGAAAGCAAGGTCCTTTGCTCAGAGTAAGAGTGTTGGGAAGGGGATTAAAAACTTATGGAAAGGAGATAGTGATATGAAGGAAGAGGGTCACTCATTAATTGTTGTCTTATTTCTCTCTAGGGTAAACAATGTGATTTATGTCACATGCTCTCATGTGTACAAAATATGGTATGTGTGTGCTGTGTGATGCCACTGTGGGTAGAAACACCAGAAGTTTTATGAATAATTTAAAAACTTATTCCAGGAGAATAATAATAACAGACAGATCAATGAGAAATCAACAGTCTTTTTCATGGACTCAGCTACCCTTTGCCTCAGGACTAGACTTGAAAACAGAGACAATTAGAATGGCTAATATTCTCATCTTTGTCTCTCCCTTTCACCCTAGATCATAAACTCTTGAATAAAAATCTGTTTCATTCAGAATAGTTTATGCCAGCATAATAAGCTAGTGTTTAAATTCCATAATCTAGCTTTAGGCTGGACTGGGGTGCTCAGTACTTTAAAGGCTCTTTTTCACCTTTAGATAACCATTAGTTAAAAAGTCTATTATCTTCCCAGCCAACCAGTCATGCTGATTTCCATTTTTGAGACTAGATCATGATGCAAGAGCTTATCAGAAAATGTTGCGACTGTCTGACGTAGAATATGGCACGTTGATACACTGGCGTGATGCACAAATGTGATAGGAACCCAGAGCATATAAAATTTACCAGTTATAAACCACTATTTATTATACAGTGCTTTACAATTTACAAGGTTTTCTCACATATATTATCTTCTCTGTTTGTCACAGTTTCTTTCTTTCTACCACCACCAATTCACAACTAAAGATTTTAAGGTTCAACAGGTTAAATGACTTACTTTAGATTGGGTAATCTAAAACAATTATTAAGTGAACAGTGGGACTTTGAACAGATCCTCTGACCACATAGCCCAGGTCCTTTTCACCATACCATCCAGCAAGACATCTTCTCTTTGCTTAAAAAATTTACAATGATGATAATAATAGGGTGGGAAGTTTAAGAGAAACAAAGTTACTCTGGAAATTCAGAAGAAGAGGGGATCACAGGAAAGGTTTCTTGGGGATTATATTCCAGATGGGCCTTGAAGAGGTGACGGGAATGCAAAAGACCATAACCCCCCCAGAACCAAACCAAACAAACAAAAACAAGGGAAGGCATTGCAGGTGCATGTAATAGTAGGTGCAAAGCCATAAAGTCAGAAAAGCATAGACCATATTTTGGGAATATTCAGTAGTTTGGTTTTGTTGAACTGTAGGAAAAATGTAGGATAGTGGTAAGAGAGAAAACAGAAAAAGGTAGCATTATGAACTAAGTTTGGTAGGCAGTAGTGTACCATAGAAGTCTTATGAGCAACTGAATATACTTGCATCTGTACTTCATCTGTCCTCTATTCGGTGGAGAAAGAAGAGCCTGGAGGTGGGAAGACCACAAAGCCAATCATTTCTAGGCAAAGGTATGGACAACCTGAACAAACCTGTGGCAATAAAAAAAAAAAAGTCAGGAGCAAGAGAAATTTCGATGGTAGATTTTTTTTTAACATCATTATTGGAGTATAATTGTTTTACAATGATGTGTTAGCTTCTGCTTTATAACAAAGTGAATCAGCTATACGTATACATATATCCCCATAACTCCTCCCTCTTGCGTCTCTCTCCAACCGTTCCTATCCTACCCTCTAGGTGGTCACAAAGCACGGAGCTGATCTTCCTGTGCTTTGCAGCTGCTTCCCACTAGCTATCTATTTTACATTTGGTACTGTATATATGTCCATGCCACTCCCTCACTTCGTCCCAGCTTACCCTTCCCCCTCCCCATGTCCTCAAGTCCATTCTCTACGTCTGTGTCTTTATTCCTGTCTTGCCCCTGGTTCTTCAGAACCATTGTTTTTTTGTTTGTTTAGATTCCATATATATGTGTTAGCATACAGTATTTGTTTTTCTCTTTCTGACTTACTTCATTCTGTATGACAGACTCTAGGTCTATCCACCTCACTACAAATAACTCAATTTCGTTTCTTTTTGTGGCTGAGTAATATTCCATTGTATATATGTGCCACATCTTTATCCATTCATCTGTTGATGGACACTTAGGTTGCTTCCATGTCCTGGCTATTGTAAATAGACCTGCAATGAACATTGTGGTACATGACTCTTTTTCCATTATGGTTTTCTCAGGGTATATATGCAGTAGTGGGATTGCTGGGTCGTATAGTAGTCCTATTTTTAATTTTTAAGGAACCTCCATAGTGTTCTCCATAGTGGCTGTATCAATTTACATTCCCACCAACAGTGCAGGAGGGTTCCCTTTTCTCCACACCCTCTCCAGCATTTGTTGTTTGTAGACTTTTTGATGATGCACATTCTGACTGGTGTGAGGTGACACCTCACTGTCATGTTTTTCTCTAATGATTAGTGATGTTGAGCATCCTTTCATGTGTTTGTTGGCAATCTGTATATCTTCTTTGGAGGAATGTCTATTTAGGTCTTCTGCCCATTTTGGGATTGGGCTGTTTGTTTTTTTGATATGGAGCTGCATAAGCTGTAAATTTTGGAGATTATTCCTTTGTCAGTTGCTTCATTTGCAAATATTTTCTCCGATTCTGAGGGTTGTCTTTTCGTCTTGCTTATGGTTTCCTTTGCTGTGCAAAAGCTTTTAAGTTTCATTAGGTCCCAATTGTTTGTTTTTATTTCCATTTCTCTAGGAGGTGGGTCAAAAAGGATCTTGCTGTGATTTATGTCATTGAGTGTTCTGCCTATGTTTTCATCTAAGAGTTTTATAGTGTCTGGCCTTACATTTAGATCTTTAATCCATTTTGAGTTTATTTCTGTGTATGGTGTTAGGGAGTGTTCTAATTTCATTCTTTTACATGTAGCTGTCCAGTTTTCCTGGCACCACTTATTGAAGAGGCTCTCTTTTCTCCATTGTATATTCTTGCCTCCTTTATCAAAGATAAGGTGACCATAGGTGTGTGGGTTTATATCTGGGCTTTCTATCCTGTTCCATTGATCTATATTTTTGTTTTTGTGCCAGTACCATACTGTCTTGATTACTGTGGCTTTGTAGTATAGTCTGAAGTCTGGGAGCCTGATTCCTCAAGCTCTGTTTTTCTTTCTCAAGATTGCTTTGGCTATTCGGGATCTTTTGTGTTTCCATACAAATTGTGAAATTTTTTGTTCTAGTTCTGTGAAAAATGCGTAGAGAGGTTGAAAGGGATTGCACAGAATCTGTAGATTGCCTTCGGTAGTATAGTCATTATCACAACGTTGATTCTTCCAATACATAAACATGGTATATCTCTCCATTTGTTTGTATCATCTTTAATTTCTTTCATTAGTGTCTTATAGTTTTCTGCATACAGGTCTTTTGTCTCCTTAGGTAGGTTTATTTCTAGATATTTTATTCTTTTTGTTGCAATGGTAAATAGGAGTGTTTTCTTGATTTCACTTTCAGATTTTTCATCATTAGTGTATAGGAATGCCAGAGATTTCTGTGCATTAATTTTTTTTAACATCTTTATTGGGGTATAATTGCTTTACAATGGTTGTGCATTAATTTTGAATCCTGCTACTTTACCAAATTCATTGATTAGCTCTAGTAGTTTTCTGGTAGCATCTTTAGGATTCTCTATGTATAGTATCATGTCATCTGCAAACAGTGACAGCCTTACTTCTTCTTTTTCGATCCCAGGTACGTGGGGGGTTTCTTGCCTTTTGGGAGGTCTGAGGTCTTCTGCCAGCGTTCAGTAGGTGTTCTGTAGGAGTTGTTCCACGTGTAGATGTATTTCTGGTGTTTCTGTGGAGAGGAAGGTGATCTCCGCATCTTACTCTTCCGCCATCTTCCCGGAAGCTGAGTTACTTATCCTCTTTCATTTCTAATTCTATTGATTTGATTCTTCTCCCTTTTTTTTCTTGATGAGTAAGGCTAATGATTTATCAATTTTGTTTATCTTCTCAAAGAACCAGCTTTTAGTTTTACTGATCTTTGCTATCGTTTCCTTCATTTCTTTTCATTTATTTCTGATCTGATCGTTATGATTTCTTTCCTTCTGTTAACTTTGGGGTGTTTTTGTTCTTCTTTCTCTAATTGCTTTAGGTGTAAAGTTAGGTTGTTTATTTGAGATGTTTCTTGTTTCTTGAGGTAGGATTGTATTGCTATAAACTTCCCTCTTACAGCTGCTTTTGTTGCATCCCATAGATTTTGCATTGTTGTGTTTTCATTGTCATTTGTTTCTGGTATTTTTTGATTTCCTGTTTCATTTCTTCAGTGATCTCTTGGTTATTTAGTACTGTATTGTTTAGCCTCCATGTGTTTGTATTTTTTACAGATTTTTTCCCCGTAATTGATATCTAGTCTCATAGCATTGTGGTCAGAAAAGATCTTTGATAGGATTTCAATTTTCTTAAATTACCAAGGCTTGATTTGTGACACAAGATATGATCTATCCTGGAGAATGTTCCATGAGTGCTTGAGAAGAAAGTGTATTCTGTTTTTTTGGGATGGAATGTCCTATAAATATCAATTAAGTCCATCTTGTTTAATGTATCATTTAAAGCTCATGTTTCCTTATTTATTTTCATTTTGGAGGATGTGTCCATTGGTGAGAGTGGGGTGTTAAAGTCCCCAACTATGAATGTGTTACTGTTGGTTTCCCCTTTTATGGCTGTCAGCATTTGCCTTATGTATTGAGGTGTCCCTATGTTGGGTGCATAAATATTTACAATTGTTATATCTTCTTCTTGGATTGATCCCTTGATCGTTATGTAGTGTCCTTCTTTGTCTCTTGTAATAGTCTTTATTTTAAAGTCTATTTTGTCTGATATGAGAATTGCTACTCCAGCTTTCTTTTGATTTCCATTTGCATGGAATATCTTTTTCCATCCCCTAACTTTCAGTCTGTATGTGTCCCTATGTCTGAAGTGGGTCTCTTGTAGACAGCATATATATGGGTCTTGTTTCTATATCCATTCAGCCAGTCTATGTCTTTTGGTTGGAGCATTTAATCCATTTACATTTAAGGTAGTTAGCGATATGTTGCCCCTAGGTCTGAAGTGGGTCTCTTGTAGACAGCATATATATGGGTCTTGTTTCTATATCCATTCAGCCAGTCTATGTCTTTTGGTTGGAGCATTTAATCCATTTACATTTAAGGTAGTTAGCGATATGTATGTTCCTATTACCATTTTCTTAATTGATTTGGGTTTGTTATTGTGGGTCTTTTCCTTCTCTTGTGTTTCCTGCCTAGAGAAGTTCCTTTAGCATTTGTTGTAAAGCTTGTTTGGTGGTGTTGAATTCTCTTAGCTTTTGCTTGTCTGTAAAGGTTTTAATTTCTCCATCAAATCTGAATGAGGTCCTTGCTGGGTAGAGTAATCTTGATTGTATTTTTTTCCTTTCATCAGTTTAAATATGTCCTGCCACTCCCTTCTGGCTTGCAGAGTTTCTGCTGAAAGATCAGCTGTTAACCTTAT
>NW_020173666.1:5191170-5246479 GCF_003031525.2 Neophocaena asiaeorientalis asiaeorientalis | reverse complement strand
GGCCATGGCTCACGGGCCCGGCCGCTCTGTGGCATGTGGGATCCTCCCGGACAGGGGCCAAACCCACGTCCCCTGCATCGGCAGGAGGACTCTCAACCAGGGTGCCACCAGGGAAGCCCTCCCTTGCTGCTTTTAATATGTTTTCTTTGTACTTAATTTTGATAGTTTGATTAATATGTGTCTTGGCGTGTTTCTCCTTGAATTTATCCTGTATGGGACTCTCTGTGCTTCCAGGACTTGATTGAATGTTTCCTTTCCCATATTAGGGAAGTTTAAAGTATAATCTCTTCAGATATTTTCTCAGTCCCTTTCTTTTTCTGTTTGTCTTCTGGGACCCCTATAATTCAAATGTTGGTGTGTTTAATTTTGTCTGAGAGGTCTCTAAGACTGTCCTCAATTCTTTTCATTCTTTTTTCTTTATTCTGCTCTGCGGTAGTTATTTCCACTATTTTATCTTCCAGGCCACTTCTCCGTTCTTATGCCTCAGTTATTCTGCTATTGATTCCTTCTAGAGAATTTTAAATTTCATTAATTGTGTTGTTCATCATTGTTTGTTTGCTCTTTAGTTCTTCTGAGTCCTTTTTAAAAGTTTCTTGTATTTTCTCCATTCTATTTCCAAGATTTTGGATCATCTTTACTGTCATTATTGTGAATTCTTTTTCAGGTAGACTTCCTATTTCTTCCTCATTTGTTTGGTCTGGTGTGTTTTTACCTTGCTCCTTCATCTGCTGTGTGTTTCTCTGTCTTATCTTGCTTAATTTACTGTGTTTGGAGTCTCCTTTTCACAGGCTGCAGGTTTGTAGTTCCCATGTTTTTGGTGTCTGACCCCAGTGGCTAAGATTGGTTCAGTGGGTTGTGCAGGCTTCCTGGTGGAGCAGACTGGTGCCTGTATTCTGGTGGATGAGGCTGGATCTTGCCTTTCTGGTGGGCAGGACCATGTCCAGTTGTGTGTTTTGGGGTGTCTGTGACCTTATTATGACTTTAGGCAGCCTCTCTGCTAATGGGTGGGGTTGTGTTCCTGTCTTGCTAGTTTTTTGGCATAGAGTGTCCAGCACGGTAGCTTTCTGGTTGTTGATTGGAGATGGGTCTTAGCGTTGAGATGGAGATCTCTGGGAGAGCTTTCACTGTTTGATGTTGTGTGGAGCTGGGTGGTCTCTGGTGGACCCATGTCCTGAACTTGGCTCTCCCACCTCAGAGGCATAGGCCTGACAGCCTAGCCGGCCGGAGCACCAAGACCCTGTCAGCCACACGGCCAGGTACGTGGGGAGTTTCTTGCCTCTTGGGAAGTCTGAGGTCTTCTACTAGCGTTCAGTAGGTGTTCTGTAGGAATTGTTCCATATATAGATGTATTTCTGATGTATTTGTGGGAGGAAGGTGATCTCCATGTCTTACTCCTCCACCATCTTGAAGGTCTCCCAGATGGTAGATTTTTTATAAAATCATTTTAGGCAAATGAAAGGGGTAAGGAAGAAAAAACTTATCAAAGAAAGACTGATTTTGAGCCTACAAAATGGTGAATTGTTATCACATTAACAGAAACGGAGAAGTGCTTTTGGTGGAAATAATGAATTAGGTTTTCATTGTGTTGAACAATGGTTTTAGTTGCCCTCTGCAGCTTTCCAAGCCTCTGTCATTCAGATGTTTAAAGATGAGAGGATGGATTGACAAAGAATACGAATGGCCAATAAATGTATGAAAATGTTTTACCTCATTGGTAATAAAGTAAATGACATTAAAAAAACAAAAGAGGTATTTTTTTCTTCCAGTGTATCAGATGGAGAAATATTAAAAAGACCAGCTATTCAGAAACAAACTTAAGAAATATTTAGGATTTATAAGAAAATGAAAAACTCTGCTGAAGAAAACAAGAAAAACTAGAAGAAAACTAGAAATAATATACCTTGAGTTGGAAGATAACATTTTAAGGACAAAATTGTCCCCAATGTTATAAATTTAACTCAAGCACAATCAAAGGTTGACAAAGTAAGTTTAAAGAGCATCTGGATATTTTATTAAATAAAAGTTGCAGAACAGTGTGTATAGCATGCTACAGTTTTTGTAAAGAAAAGGGGAAATACACACACACACACACACACACACACACACATACACGCACTGGGGAGGAAAATGGGGGCAGCTGAGATGAGGGGGAGAGAGTGAGACATCTCATTTTTTTAAAATTAATTTTTATTGGGATATAGTTGATTTACAACTTTGTGTTAGTTTCTGCTGTACAGCAAAGTGAATCAGTTACACATATACATATATCCACTCTTTTAGATTCTTTTCCCATATAGATGATTACAGAGTATTGAGTAGAGTTCTGTGCTATACAGTAGGTCCTTATTAGTTATCTATTTTATATATAGTAGTGTGTACATGTCAGTCCCAATCCCCCAATTTATCCCTCACCCCACCTTCCCCCTAGGTAACCATAAGTTTGTTTTCTACATCTCTGACTCTATTTCTGTTTTGTAAATAAGTTCATTTGTGCCCTTTTTTTTAGATTCCACATATAAGCGATATCATATGATATTTGTGAGACATCTCATTTTATTCCCTTTCCTCCTGATTTAGAAAATGTGAAAGCATTACACATCAAAATTAATGAAATCAATTGAGAGGAAGAACTAGAATGTTTTTTTTAAGGAGAAATAATTAGGGTGGGGGTAGGGTGGGATTCAATGACTAGACAAAAGGCTTGTTACAAGGATTAAATGAAGGAACATAGGTAAAGTTGTTACAACAGTTCTTGGAACATGTGGTGTACACACAAATGCTTGTTGATATTATTTTTTTATAGTCTTTAGATGGGAACTACATGACTCAAATATGTAAAGAAATATATTGATAGATTTTTTACGACATGAAATTTAAAAACTTGTGGATGGGGAAAAAAGATTGAGAAAAACATAAACTGGAAAAATATACTTACAACATATATGAGGGATAAGGTCAGTCATTCCGCAGATATTTTTTGAGTGTCTGCCTTGGGTGAGGCATTACACTAGAGGCTGGCTACATGGTGATGAAGAAGATGGTCTTGGTCCTCATGGAGTTTATAGTCTATATAGAATAGTATTACTATCCCTAATATATAAAGGCTTATTAAAAGTCATAAGGTGGGAAACCTACAGGCCAACAGGAGATGGACAAAGGACATAAAGGGGTTGTTTTTAAAAGTATTGCTGATGGTCAATAAACATAGAGAAATAAATTCATTCTCACTAGTCAATTTCATTCAAAAACAATGAGATTTAATTTTTTGTTTATTAATGGTGAAAATTTTTAAAATGTGGAAACCCAATGTTGGCACGGTGGAGACAGAGGCCGTCTTATATCCTGAGATTGGGAGTAGAATAGTATAAGCTTCCCACAAAGCTGTTTAATAACATGTATTGGAATTTTAAATATGCAAACTGTTTGACCTAACAATTCCACTCCTAGGAGGAAAAAATTGGACATATATTTGAAGGTATATGTTCAACGATGTTTACTTCAACCTTCCTTATGATAGCAAAAAAATAGAAAACAACCAGAATATATCTTAATGAGTAACGAGCTAAATTCTGGCGCATTGATAAAGAATATGATGCAAAGATTAAAAGGGTGATGTACTACACACATTGACATGAAAAGATGCCACAATATTATATTAAGTGAGGAAGGCAGATTGCGTGACAGATTATTTAAAAAAACTCTGATCACATTGAAAACAGTGGATGTATATGTATAGAAAACATTCTTGCAAGATAGGCTCCAAAACATAACACTGGGTGACGACAAGAGGGGTCACCTTTATTTTATGTTTTATACTTTTCTGAGAGTGGTATTTTCTGAATTTTTAGCAATGAATGTGTTACTTATACCTCCACACACAAAATGAAACTCCAATAAAAATAAACAAAATAAAGCTATGTCTCTTACATATTTTCCTTCAGAAGTTTTTTAGGAATAATCTTTGTTTAACTAAAGCCACGACGATTGAAATTTTTATGATTAGGACTCTCAGGTTTTGCACATTCATAATTTTTCCTGTCCTAAGTCAGTAGGGAAATCTTTTGTAAATAATAAAATATTTCAAGAATTTGGAATGAAATGACAATCACAGAGTACTGACCTCGTTTCCATGATGGTTAAAAGAATCGAAGGAAAGGAAACCTTGACAGGGCAGCAGACAAGAAGTCTGAGCGGCACTGGCTGCCTGAGGTTTGCAGCAGGTTCTTTGGCAGCGGCGGGGGGTGGTGGAATGGAGGAGAGACAGGCAGTCTGCCTCTTTTTGGGTTTGCCAGCCATACTTACTCTTCCCCAAACTGTGTAAATTTCCACATATGTAAGTCTTTAGGATACAAGAGAACTCCTCTCCTTGTCCCTGTCACTCTTCTACCCTTGTTGAACCAGGTCTTATGTGCACTGTTATCTGGACATTAAGTCCTCTTGGCTCTGCAGACATTATTACGCAAAAATGACTGAAAATCCTTAATTCAACCCACTTTGCTATGGGATTCAGAGGCCTAATGCGTGTCATGTTTGCAACAGAATCGTTCTGTGACTCACAACGCTACCCATCATTGGACAGAGAAGAACTGTGGCTCAGCCTTAGGTCTTGGAGTTGGAGAAAGGGGCCCAACTCCACAGACCATGGGGTCATTGTAAGGAGACAGTGATTTCGTATAGGTCCCAAGCCTAGTCTGAAAACTAAATTGACCAAAGTACAACTGCTGCTGTATGGAGAGGGCCACATTGTTAAGACACTTAGATTAAAAAGGAGTTCTTATTGTCAGAAAGTTTACCAACTACAAACTTAAGATGATAAACTTTGTATGGTCTTTCGTGCCTTCATATGTCTCTGTATATGAAGGGTCTCTCCCACCCCACCCTACCTTCCTGCCCTGGTGAACCCAGCAGGAGCATGACGCCAAGCACACAGTAAATTTCAGTAAGACTGTTTAGTCCAAATTCTATAGATCTGTAGAACAGAACCCCCTCTTCCTCTTCCTCTTATTTCTCTTAGAGCAAAATTCCTATATAAATACAAGAACAAAAAATAAAAAATGAAAACCAAGTTTGATTGTTCGGAGGCGGGATGAGGAGAGGCACTGAATAATTGTCATGTTCCTAGACCTAGTTATTGGTTTACTTACTAGAAAAAGTCACACATTTTTCTAAACAATTTTTTCCAAAATAAATGCTGAAATGCTCACTATTATAAAATGGAAACCTTATGAATTCTGAAGAATTTTAAAATAATAAGTCTATGTATCTGAATTGGAGGAAAAAAATGACGTGAAGGAAACACTTTAGACTCTAGTTTCAGCTACTATAGCGTTTCTTTAAAAAAAATTCAAAAGAATGTTACCTCAGATTTACGAATAACTGCTTTGTCTATGTTACACTCAAAGTCAGCATTTCACTGAAAAATTTTGTGTTCTATTGTTTTTTTCTTTGAACTACTTTTCTTTCCACATGATAATGTCAGGAGTTTTCATTTCTAACAGCTCATCTATTAACAGCAGAGAACAGGCAGGACATTTGAGATAAGAAAAAATGACTTGGAGGTGCTTTTATATGTTTAATGGTTCCTGAGTCTGAACAGTCTTGTGAACTTTGGATGGTGTCCTTAGAAAAAGGAAATGAGTTCAAAGAGACAAGCTATTGCAGTGTTTGAATTTCAAGCTTGTGGTGAGCCAAGTAACATGATGGGCTCATGTAGCAGAATTTAATAATAGATTATCTTAATGACGCACACTCCCACCCCAATTCTACCCTACTTATATTAATACTCGACATTTCAGTAAGATATTTGAACAGGAAGAAAGATGTTCTAATCATGACAAAATGATTTTCAACAGTTTTCAAGTGATACTCCCAAATTTGGAAAGACTGCAGTACTGAGCCACTTTTAAACAAATGAGTCTAGTCCTTTAGGTGAAATGATGGGAGATCCTGTGAGATCCTAGTCGTGGTTCACCTGTGCCATTTTCCACAGATAAACCAGGGTACACGTTATTAATTTGTAAAATCAACTACTTTGTGAACATTGGTAGAGCATTGGGATCTAACCTTTTGCTGTTGCACCTGTCAGTTTTTCCATCTTTACCCATCAAAGTGTGACCTGTTCTGTAATGTGTCTGTCTTTGGTGAGGGACACGCCCAACTTCTGAAGCTCCAAAAAGAGAATTTATCTGACTAAAACAGACACTTGAAGACTGAATTCCCAGACTCCTGTTACTGAAAGAATAGGAGGCGCCAGCAGGAATCTGAGCTGTCTGGCAAAACCCACTGTGCCCATCAGTACAAATGAAGATGAGATCACTGTAAAAACCAAGAGCATCTTTCAAATTAGTGAGAACTCCTTTAAGCTGAGAGAAGAATTTGAGGAAACTATACTAGGTGGCCAGAAAACCAAGAATACAGTGACCTTAGATAATGACTCCTTGATTCAGGTGCGGGACTGGGCTCCAGGGAGACCCCCAGAAGAAGAAAGTTAGTGAATGGGAAAATGGCGATGTAAAGTGCAAAGTGCCATGAGCAATGTTACCTGCACTGGGACACACGAGAGAGTATAAACAAGGCACTCAAACTCTGAGGCACTCCCGAACTGTGATCCAAACTCCTGAGGTGGTTTCCATAAGATTCCAAAATTTAAAAAAAATTACCTGTTCCTTTGGGGTCTAGCTGAAACGCGAGACCCTGGTCTTCCTAACAGGGGTCCTCTTTCCATCTTTTGGACCTTCACAGCACTTGCTTTGTGCCTGTCTCAGGGCACTTCCCACAGTCCACTCATCTCCATTCAGGTTCCTCCTTCCTTGACTTCACTGATTCACCTTTACCTTTGCATCTGCCATGGTTCCTAGTACAGGGCTTGCACATAACAGGAGTAACAGATGTTTCTGTGAAGAAATGAATGAATGGATGTATCTTTAACCAATCTGGAAAAACGTAAAATTAGGCATAAATGTATCTGTCACTGATCGAACTAAATTAGTAACATGCAAAAGTTTACTTCTCATTTATTACACAGTAACACATACTTAACTTAGAAATTTAAGAAAATACAGATAAGCCCAAAATTACCTATACTCTTTCTATCCAGCGAGAGAAACTCTTCCATGCTTTTTTCTATTTGTAAACGTATATGTGTATATACATAATGGAAATATACATACGTACACACACATACACACCCACAGGTATATTTTTCTCCTTAACCAAAGTATTATAATATGCTATATTGCTTTGTAGCCTGTGTTATTTCAGGTTCTCTGAAAAGCAGACACCAAGATAGGACTAAAGGTACCTGAATTTCATTAGGAAAACACCTGTGAGAGAAAATGGGGAGGGAGCTGGGAGAGGCTGGAGAGGCATCAGACTGTGATCTAGGTCTGATCCCAAGTGAGGGAGAGAAAGACAGGAGGTTGAGTGGTGTCATCTAGGGAAAGTTCAGCAAGTCTCTGGAGGAGTCCTGGACTAAAAATTGGCCATCAGAGGAGTCCCACGTCCCCGGGGAAGAGGCCTGCCTTACTAACCCTGTCCGGCTGTCATTGGTTGCGAGCAAGACAGTAGGGGTGTGGCCTTGGCACAAACATTGTGGACAGATTTCCCAGTGCAGCCGCCTGAGGCCCTTGGTCAGTTATACTCTCTGAAGTTGGAAGTCTGATGCCAAATACCCACTTTTTATTATGAACATCTTTCCAAACCATAAACTATTCGTCTATAGTGTTCTAATAAATATTTCTATTTCACAAGTAATACATGGCTGTTTTAGAAAAACTGGACCATAACTGAAAGAACATAAAACTTACTAATAATTCTAAGCCTAGAATTACCTACTGTTAACATTTTGGTATATGACTTTTCTGATAAAAAAGTGCAAATATGCATATATAAATAAAACACAGGCTTATATATCTGTGTGTATAATGTATACACACACAAAATATGCATACACATATATGATCATAATTTTCTAGCATTTGTGAGAATGATGGGATCTGCTCCTGAGCCTTTCTTGGGCATATTTTTGAATGGCTATGTGAAACAGAACAGGCTGTAAGTTCATAGAAGCTGATTGAGAGGTTTCAACAGGCAGGACTTTAAGACTTTGTATATGTCAATGATTTCCTTCTTGGATATGAAAATAGATTTAATTTTATACCTCTTTGTCAAAACTGCTTTTCAAATGGCATATATAGTTTTGTATTAAATATATAAGAATGTAATGAGTAGATATGTCTTAATCCTTCAAAGTTTCCTTTTGTTCTCCAAAATGGTGGCTCAGTGACTTCCGAGTTGATAGTTTTATAAAGTGATTTATTTTGCAGTCACAAAAATAAGATTTGAAAGGATGTTGACCTGTTCAGTATAGTGTTTTCTGACAAGTATTCTTTGAATACCTAGCACTCTTCTTAGTGAAGACAAAATATTATATGGAAACAATAGATGAAGACACTACAGCTTTTTGACACAAAATAACTTTCACATGGATGAAGCAAATAAATGAAAAGAGATTTTAAAATGTGGACTGGCATTCATAGAGTTAGGATTTATAAACATGGGTTCTTATTACTCCTAACCATATTTTTTTTGTTGAATGTTTAAGTGTAATATGCAGAAATGACTATTTCATCCCCTTATTAACTCCCTGCTGGACTTCATTTTAAGAAATTTTAATAGTTGAAAACATAATCTTTATACTGCAGGCTTCACCAACCTCAGTGTATACTTAAGATTACATACAGTGCAATACTCTGCATTATAATGTCCCCAAGAACCTATGACTTGATTAGTAGGCTTTCGAGTTTTTTCCCTGGGTTATTGTAATTCCCGTTAATATCCATTAGAGGAGAGAGAACTCAGATGTTCCTTGGGGCTAAACTCTGTAGCTCTTGGCTCCTTGCCATGCCTTCTGGTTTTGGCTGCCTCAAGTGCTAGAGATTTGCCCTTGGTGTCACTGGTGATGTTATATGGTTGCTGACCACCATGTCAAGAGCCTGCACTGTCCCACAGAGATGTGTCTCTGGCCAACCGCACTGTGGACCTCTGCCAGTTTTCCCAGTTCACGATGATTCCAAGAGTGAGAGGGAAGGCAGTCTCTTGTCATCACTCAATCTCTATCCCGGTTATCTCATAGCAAAACTCCCCAAGCCCTGAATGGTACAGCATTCAATTTACACATGGGCTCATTCTTGCCAAGGTGCATCCAATGCACTTGGGTAACTGAGGCAGGATCCTCCCTTTCCATGCAGCAAAAGATGCAGAGTCCAGGATATTCCATGCCAGTGACTTAGGCCTTGAAGCTAAGGATCATTGGTATTGACAACCCCTCTCTCAGCTTTCAGCCCACCTCTCCCTGTCTTTGCCTCCTTAATTTCATGCTGGAACCCCTGGTCCTTTCCTCAGTCTGACATTGGGCCTGTCTTTTAACTGCAGTGGAGTGTGTGGGTGTGTTGGGGGGGTGGATAGGGTGAGGATAGGGACATGGTAATGGGGAGAGAGATGATTTTAGACACATGACTGACAAAAAGTTCTGTTGCATAACACTAAACTGTTCTCTAAGAATAACATTCAATCAGGAAAAGGTGGAAGGAAAGAGAATGATCCTAAAGCGTCACTTTCAGTCCTAAATTGAATTTTAAAATAACCCACAGAACTACAGAATTTTACAGCTGGAAGTGATTTTAAAGGCCATTTCATGCACTTCACTTGACCTGTGCAGAAACTAAACGATTTGCTCAAAATCAGAGTTATTGGCAGAATCAGTTCTAGAATCAAGATCATCTGACTCTAGTCAATCTTATACCCATGATTCAGAAAACATGTCTTATTGATCAAAACCTTTCTGATTTTTCCTTTTATATGAGAGAAATAGGACATTTGAGGTCTCTAGAGCCAAACATACAAATAAGGGCTTAAATTTAATCAGAGTAACTATTAACAATATATAGACTTTTTAGGATGAATCCCTTTACCTGGATTCACTCACAAATAGTCAGGATCACAGGGTCTATCCTCAGTTTACCATCTTTCTAGTCCTATATGAGTTATTGTTCCTATATTGTTAATACTTCGAGACCAACATTCTTCAATAACACTAAAAAGAAAAAAAGTATTCTGTCTTCATCCAGAAGACATTTATCTAGCAAAAATGCTATCTAGTTTATCTAGCTTCATTTTTATCTAGCAAAAACCTGGGTATAGGAAAAATAGATTTCCACTAATTTGCACTGCACTATTAACTTTCTTTCTGTTGCAACTGATAATGGCAGCTGACGTTAGACACACTAATGTAATTACTATAGTCTCTTGACCAGAATTAAATATTTCAAACCAATGCTGTATTCACAGATGAACATTTCCACTCAAATTAGATTCTTAACATAGCATTTCTATTCCACTGTAACACTTTTCATTTTCTGTTGTATTTGAAATATGTAAAAACAGAGTTAGCTGTCCAGTCAAGGAAAAAAATTAAATCTCTTTATTTATTTAGCATGAAAAAGATTCTTTAAATAAATCCCCAATGAAAAGCTATGATTGATAGTAACAATGGAGCTAGGCATATATTTTTAATTCAAAAATGACATTAAAGGGAAGGAATGTACTTAGCCAGTTACAGAGTTAATCCTTTTAGCTGAGATTATCTTCAAAATTCTCAAAAAGGTTCTGTCAAGTGGGAGAATATAATATCATTTTATGGGATTTGCCCCTGAAATATGGAAAAATAACGTTTCCCTCTGTGTCTGTGTGTGTACTAGACTTTGTAAAATGCCCTCCGTATTTTAATTCTCCCTTAGAATACCTTGAAGAGTAAATACTATAATCTCCAATTTATAAATGACAAAACTGAAGTTCAAAGAGCTTAAATGACTGGTTCAGGGTTACACATGTAGTAAGTAGTACAGTCTGGATTTAAAATGATGTCTTCTGACTTTAAAACTACATATCTTTCTCCAACAAAAATGCATTTCCTAGGAATATCATGTGTATTTTCAGAGATACTGAGCCTACTCAAATCCCCTAATCAGCTTGACCTCCTTCAGATCTTTGGGAATGTCAAACCTTGAATTTGGTGTAAGGTGGTCTTGGGTTGGTAGTATGCCAGTCTTGGCAGAAGTAAGCACAAATCCTCTTTGGAGGAAAATGCCTTCACTGTAAGCCTCAAATTATTCCTATAAATTATTCCTTTTACAAATGCAATATGTAGTGCATGGTTAAAGATAACCAGGCACAAACATAACTGAGAAGAGCAATCGTGGTGGATTTGAAGCTGTCAGCTATAAAAACCAGAAGTAGATGAACACATATGTGAAAAAATTTAATTTTTTAAACTAAAGAATTAGTTTAAATTTAGTTTAAATGGCTTTAACCATTTAAATGGATGGTTTTAACCATAGGTCAGAGGCAGCTAAAAATAGAACTGGTGAACTATATAATAGGTCAGAAGAAATTATCCTGAGAAGAGAGAAATAAGAAGAGGGTTCAAAACACAGCGATACTGAGAGAATATCTAACATGTTTAATTGGAGTTCCAGAAGGAGAGGAGAGAGACAATAGGAAAGAGTAATGTTTGAAGACATAATGCTTCAGAATTTTCCAGAACTGATGAAAGATATCCACACATTATAAATTCTCAAGCCAAGTAAGTTAAAAAAAGAACAAAACACCTCACTTAAACTCACTGTAACGAAACAGCAGAAAACCAGAGACAAAAACAAAGTCTTTAAAGCAAGCAGAGAAAAAAAAAAGATTATCTTCAAAGGAGAGACAGTTGGGCTAAGTAAAGGCTTAGATGGCTTCACTGGCAGCTCTACTAAACATTTATGAAAGAAATAAATCAGATCTTCCACAAATTCGTCCAGAGAATTTTGAGAGTCCACTATATCTTAAGAGTCCACTATAACATCCACTCATGATGAAAACTTTTCAACATTGTACTGGAGGTTTTGACGGTACAGTAAGGTGAGAAGGAAAAATAAAAGTGTAATGACTGGAAAGGAAGAAACAAAACTGTAATTTAGATGGCATGATTATGTACTTTTCTATATCTGCGTTATATTTCACTCTAAAGTTTTTTAAATGCCTTATAATTGCATAGCACTGTATGGTTTTCAATGCTCTCTTATATTAATGGTTGTATTTGATCATCTCAAGTCTGTGAGAAAACTCAAGTTCAGAGAGGTTGGGTCACAAAGCTGGTCTATGGTAGAAGCTGCACTAGAACCCAGGTTTACTCTCTACTGACTCTTCAAGAGCATTTCCAGTTCATACGTATTTTTACTATGGCATCCATTTCAATAACAGTTGTCCATAAAGCAATCTGTTTATTTGGGAACATAATTTATATTATGTGCAGTGCTATTTGTTATAGAGTAATACCAAACAACACATGACCTTGCAATTAGATAAAAGAAAGAAGCTATAACCTAACCAATGCAGCTGCTTTATCTGAGTGTCTTGGCTTATCAAAACAGCAGGTGGTAAAATTATGTTAGAAACCATTGATAAAACTAATGTTGTAATTTGAATTGCACCCCCTAGCCCCTCGCCCGCCAATTTATATGTTGAAGTCTTAACCCTCACTACTCTAGAACGTGACTTTATTTGGAGATAGGATCTCTAAAGAGGTAAAGTTAAAATGAGGTCATTAGGGTGGGCCCTAATCCAATATGACTGATAAGAAGAGGAAATTTGGGCACATATGGGTACAGAGGGAGGACTCTGTGAAGATACAAGGAGATGATGGCCGTCTATAAGCCAAGGAGAGAGATGTGGAATACATCCTTCTTTTATGGCCCTTAGAAAGAATCAATCTTACAGACAGCCTCCAGAATTGTGTGAAAATAAATTTCTCTTGTTTAAGCTACCCCAGTCTGTTGTACTCTGTTACAGCAGCCCTAGCAAACTAATACAGCTAGTGACATACATACATACATACATAAATGCCATTACTCTTGAGCAAAACAGATGCTGGATTTGTACAATGACACTTAGGATTTATAGCTGTTCACTTATATATAGCTTTAAAAGCTTTCTATTTGTTAAGATTTTTTTCAGGGAAAATAACTTTGTTGTTGAGTGTTTAACACTCTCTAGATCTCTGCCTTTTTACCATTGAAACAATCGCTTTTATAACACTGTATTGAATTATTGACGTTTTACAGTAATTAAATTATCACAGCAGAATAAACATTTTTATGATGATTCGTCTAATATTATCAGATGATGTAAATGAAGTCATATTGTCTGTGAAGTGATCTTACAGCATTTCGAAAGATATCGTAAATTTCTCCTTAAAAGATCATGTTAAGCTTATATTTAGAGGATAGTAATTTTGAAGAGTTTGAAGTGAATTGTAATTTATTAATGCTTTTAAAAGGCATGGTGTTGGGCTTCCCTGGTGGCGCAGTGGTTGAGAGTCCGCCTGCCGATGCAGGGTACACGGGTTCGTGCCCCGGTCCGGGAAGATCCCACATGCCGCGGAGTGGCTAGGCCCGTGAGCCATGGCCGCTGAGCCTGCGCGTCCGGAGCCTGTGCTGCGCAACGGGAGAGGCCACAACAAAATTGGGAGAGGCGTACCGCAAAAAAAGAAAAAAAAAGGCATGGTGTTACTGTCACATATGCCCTTCTCAACCCAGGCTGATGTACCTGGAACATCTGGTCTGTCATTCATTAAATTCAACATTCCAATGGAAAATGCTACTGGAATGTGCAAAGATTCAAACAACAAGCCAGGACACCTGCATCTGAGACCAGTTTTGTTTTGAAACCAGAAAACCCATGCACATAAACAGCAACACACATAAGGAGTGAATTAATGACAGCTTGCTGGAGATAACTCAAAAAGAAAAAAATTTCAATAGTAGTTTCCAGACTTCTCTCTAGAATCAGAAGAGTTGGGTTAATAATTATCCCAAATGAGATGGTAGATTTATATAAAATGAATTTATTCTACATTAAATATAAGAAAATATTTCAGAACATTTTATACTCAATGATCTTTCAAAATAAAATAATTCCATTTACACTTCACTACAAATTTCTCCTCTCTCCATCCCCCCATCCCCTGTCCCCAATTCTAAATGAAGAAGAAGAGAGACAATTCAAAAGTTTTCTAATGTCCTATTGTAATTAGTAAGCCCCATAACGAGAGGCCTGTTGGTCATGAGGCCTGGCCCAAGAAAGCAATTTCTGGAGTTCACAGGGTTATTTTCATTGGGAAGCAAAACTCAGTTGGAAATTCCCAATTTGTCAGCTTTTCAGTCAGGGGGACTAATAAAGATATGTGCCTGGAAAAGTTAATTTATTCATCTAGTCAAAATATTTTAATTCAATCCTCATACATTGAGTAACAATGAAAACTTTCGTAATTAGCTTGAGTTATATGATATTTTTATTAAAGAAAAACAAAGGAATTTAATTAGGGATGTCAAGGAAATAGGTCATATGATTAACTATGAAATAACTTTAACTTTTGAATAAGCTCATTGTTGCTTAATTAAGGTACATTGATTTGTAGAAACTTCAGGGGTGGAAATACGCTGGATTTCTTAATACTGATATGTAAATTTTATGCTTCTTAATTTACCTATTGGAACACTGTCAATAACACAGTTCAGTTCTTTCAAAAACAAATTTAATGATTAGCTCTCCCTCTATCTAAACAAATCTATTTAGTTAATTTTATGCTCTTTCTTAAAATAAACAAAAATTCTAGAAGTGCTACCGGGCATAGTCTCATTGTTTGAACTTGCAGCTCTATATAGCTAGGTCCTTACTTACTAATAACTTTAATTGCATCAATCATTCAGTCTAAAATTGTGCTTTTTATTTTGACTTGTTCAGTGCTCATGGACTCCTGATTAAGAAACAGTTTTCTGATGCCAGCACGGATGGAGTTCAATCTGTGGTCCAAAGCACTGGGAAATGAGATTAATCAGTCTGTGTTGTCAAAAATTTACCAAAACACTTACTCTTTCCAGAGTGTTGTGCTAACCAAAGCACCATACTTCTGTCTAGTGACTCAATCTGCTTGCCATTCCTACTCTTAAATTCTGCAAAATCCAGTTGCCAATCACTTCCTTCTAGAAGGCTGCTAAGATTACGCATTTATGTTCCTCATTTATATTCTTCATTTATGTCATTTTAATGAACATTCATTGGTATGTTGCCTTATAACTTGTTTTCTAATGATTTAGTTCCTATGATGTGTCTTCATAGTTAGACTGTAACCCTTGAGGACAGGCACTGTCTTCTATTGCTCATATGATCAGCAACATCCCCGAGATTAGCACGTATTCACCTAGAAAGCTCCAATAATACTCCTAATGATGACATCTAGTCACAGTAAAATTTTGAAGTGGTTTCTGAATAATCAAAGGAAGTTTAAACTGAGTTTCATGATAGACTCTAATTTTTTGAAATGTGACAGTCCCTGAATGGTCAATGTATGCGGTCACTTTTGGTTCACAAAGCATGCATTCCCCAATCATTCTGAAGAAACAGGAGCTTACTGTGTGGTGTTCTGCATACAGCAGGAGCTCGGGGATTGTGTTTGATTTTAACAAAATGGCACAACCCTCCCCCGCCCCCCCTGCCCCAGGAAGAAACTGTCTTTAATTTGGATCCTGTTATTTTAGATTTTGTGATAAATTGTCAAACAAGGTTCAGGCTGAAGCATATCTTTGTTTTTGCTGTGAAAGTGGGGTTTATCTAGTAAATTATGAAGAAGGTGAGGGAATTTTAAATCATTCCCTCATTCAACAGCTATTTATTTAGCACCTACTAAGTATCATATACTCTTCTAGGCTCCTGGGATGTATAAGAAAGCAAAACAGACAAGTATTCCTGCCCTGATGGAGTTTACATTCTAATGGAGAGGAATAGGGCAGGAAATACAATTAAAAATTAGTAAATATATGGGGTAGTGACAATTGCTATAGAGGCAAATAAAGCAAGGTGGGAGGATAGAGATGAAGAGAAGAAGGGAGAGGACACAGAGGTTGGTTAGGTAAGTGCCCTTTGTTTGAACAAAGACGTGCTGCGGTGATAGCTGAGCCAGGGGTGAACCTGCAAATGCAAAAGCAGTGAAGTGTATACCGGCCAGGCACAGGCACCAGCAAGCAGCCCAGTGGCCTGGAGTGGGAGAGTGGTGGAAAATGAGGTCAGATCCTGCAGAACTGGTTCGCCACACTGCCTGCACATACAAATCACCTGTGGAGCTGGCAGGACTCAGGCTCAGGCCCCAAACCAGAGACTATGGGTTTCAAAGGCTCCTCAGTTGATCCACTGAAGGCCATGATGAGAACTTGGGCTTGTGTTTCTATTAAAAAAATTTTTTTCCCCAGTTTTATTGAGGTATAATTCACAGACAGCACTGTATTAGTTGAAGGTGAACAGCATAATGGTTCGATATAAGTATGTAACGTGAAATGATCACCATGGTAAGTCTAGTTAACAGCCATCACCTTACACAGTTATGAATTTGTTTTTCTTATGATGAGAATTTTTAAGATCTACTCTCTTAGCAACTTTCAAATAGACAATACAGTATTGTTAACTATAGTCACCGTTACGTCCCCAGGACTTATTTATCTTGTAACTGGAAGTTTCTACTTTTTTTTTTTTTTTGCGGTACGCGGGCCTCTCACTGTTGTGGCCTCTCCCGTTGCGGAGCACAGGCTCCGGACGCGCAGGCTCAGCGGCCATGACTCACGGGCCCAGCCGCTCTGCGGCATGTGGGATCTTCCCGGACCGGGGCACGAACCCATGTCCCCTGCATCGGCAGGCGGACTGTCAACCACTGCGCCACCAGGGAAGCCCAAGTTTCTACTTTTTGACCACCTTCACCCATTCCCCTTCAACCCCTGCATCTGGTAACCACCGGTCTGTTCTGTTTCTATGAGTTCCGTTTTTTTCAGGTCCTATGAGTGAGATCATACAGTATTTGTCTTTCTCTGTCTGACTTATTTTACTTAACATAATGGTGTCAAGGTCTATCCATGTTGTTGTAAATGGCAAGATTTCCTTTTTTATGGTTGAATTGTGTGTGTGTGTGTGTGTGTGTGTGTGTGTGTGTATATATACACACACACTTTCTTTATCCATTCATCCATCGATGGAGACTTAAGTTTCCCTCTCTGGCTTTTATTTTGAGTGAGGAGAGGGTCATTGGATGGTTTTGAGCAGAGGAAAGACAGGACATGATCTATCTTTTAAAAAGCATTCCCTTGATTCCTGTGTTGGGGTACAAGTGCAGAAGTAGGGAAACCATTGACTTAAGAAAAGAAAATTTGTGTGCAGTTTTACAAAGCACTGCCGTGAGTTCAAGACACTCTTATTAGGACATCATCAGATATCGTATAAGTTCCACTATTGAGTATTGCTTGGTCCTAATAAACCAAGTATATTACAAGTTCCTTTGTGCGTAGTAAAATTGCATCATTCGAAAAGTATGCTGGAAATCAAAGTTTTCATTAATTTGATTAGCTTTTTCTGCAATGGTGTGGGTTGGAGACGTTTTGCTGGACAAAGAGAAGGCCCTTTTCTTTCTCCACCGGCAGTGGCATATCCCTGTCCCTCATCACGCGTGCCTTGGGGACCCCAGAGATGAGCAGGAACAGAGGAAAAGGAGCTGGTAGGGTGGTGATGTGGCCACGGGGGCAGCTTGCGTTTGCTTGAGGCTTTGCCTTGAGGTGCACAGAGCCCAGACGGGGCAGAGGAGCCTTGGCTGTCTCTGTGAGTTTGTAACTGTCTACCCTCTGCGGGTCCGCAGAGATGTGAGAGTAAAAGAAGAGGGAGCGAGAAACGCATCCATTCTGCTGAGCAGACCGTGGTGTGAGATGGAAACGATGCAGGGACCACTGTGTTCGGATCTCTGGCCCTCGGGTTCCTCATTCAGAGATAGCAGTGCCCACCTTATAAAGTGATTCTGGGATGGGTGAGATAATCCACGTAAAGTGCTTTGCACGGTAGCAGGGGCAGAGCAAGGACTTCAAAATATTTACTGTCATCATGCTATTTGTTTGTTGCTGATATTTTTAAACAATTAACTAATTCATCATAACCATAATTTTATTCTTTGGCGTGACAGTAATTTGATGGTTGAATTTAAATATGCTGCACATTCTTATGAGAGCGTCAAAACTCCAGATATTATTTAGTGGGAAACTACATTTTGTGGAGCAATTGAAATGAATGCTTAAGACCTCCTTGTAAAGATTATGCCCAATGCCTAAGTTCTGGGGACTTTTATTTACTCGTCCACTTTAGAGAGCGCTCAGAACTAACCTGCTTTTTCCTGAATTTCTCTTTACAGGGAATAGTGTTACCTGGCAGTTGAAGTGAGCACAATGTCTTTATTTATTAACTTATTTTTTTAACATCTTTATTGGAGTATAATTGCTTTACAATGGTGTGTTAGTTTCTGCTGCATAACAAAGTGAATCAGCTGTACGTACACATATATGCCCATATCCCCTCCCTCTTGCGTCTCTCTCCCGCCCTCCCTATCCCACCCCCTAGGTGGTCACACAGCACTGAGTTGATCTCCCTGTGCTATGCGGCTGCTTCCCACTAGCTATCTGTTTTATGTTTGGTAGTGTATATATGTCCATGCCACTCTCTCACTTCGTCCCAGCTTCCCCTTCCCCCTCCTCGTGTCCTCAAGTCCATTCTCTACGTCTGTGTCTTTATTCCTGTCCTGCCCCTATGTTCTTCAGAACCATTTTCTTTTCTTACACAATGTCTTTATTTTAACACATATAAAAAATAAAACCAGGCACAGTACCACATTGAAAACAAATTCTGTAACAGGCTGATGGAGTGGCCCTGTGCTTGGTGGGCTGGAAAGGAAGTTGGTATACACATGAGTAGTTTGTATCAAAAGAAATACCTTTACAACAACTTTTAATAAGCAGATTTCATTTTCCTTTGGAAAAAGTCACAACTTCCTACTACTCTTAAAAAAAAAGACACCCAGAAAACAAAGTTTGCTTGTTAATAGTCCCTCCAATATGTAGGGGAAGCTTATTTTTTCTATCCATTTAATATTTCTGGGAACATTTGGAGTTTGGGCATAAATATATACATTTCAGGGGCTTCTACCCTTTTTATACTTGTTGCTAAAACAATGTTTATTGTTTTCTATTTATAAATTAATACATGTGTAATGTAGGAAAATATAAAGAAAAGAAAATCACCTATAATCCTTTCATCTGAAGAAATGAAAGAAATGTTCATCTGTCAACATTTCGTGTTTTGCTTTCAGTCTTTTAAAAAATACATTCTTTTATGGTTACAAAGGCAAAGTTAAATGATATATACAATTGTTAGGCTGTTTTGTTCCCTTAGCATTATATCATAAATATTGTCCTATGCTACTAAAAATCCTTCATTTTAAGGGCTGTCAAATATACCAATGTACAGATGTATCATAGTCTACTGAATTAGTCCCCTATTGCGATAGTTGGGCCTCAAATTTTTGCTATAATAAATAATGCAGTGGTGAACGTTTTTGTATATAAACCTTTTGTCAGGTTATTTCCTCAAGATTGGTTTCTGAAAGAGGAATGAATGGGTCAAGACATGTGAAAACTTCTAAGGGTTCTGATATGTACTGGGAAAGCCCTTTCCAGAAAGATTGAACCAGTTTGCCCTCCACGGGACTTCAAAGTACCATGCACTTTCAAACATACATTTTTTTTAGAAACATTTTTTCCTTTTTAGAGGGTTTTAAAAAATGCTGTTTGAAATAACAAAGTAGAGTAACATCAACTATTGGTAATAACTTAGAAAACTGAAAACAGCTGTAAAAGCAAATTATTGTCTTAGATATACAGAAGTAATTTGTAAGAAATGCACACCGTATAATAATATTTGAAAATTGTTTTTTCTTCATGTTCTGTGCATATGTCAGTTATGAAAGTCCATTGATACCTGGGATTTTTCTAAACTCTAAGACTTAAGACCAGGGCATTGGAAAAAATTAAATAGTAGTGTGTAACTAAGTTTGAGAAACTGGATTGGAACTACTAGATTATTAAAAAGAGGGTTTTTTTTGAGTAATATATACCTCATTTTTAAAAAGGAGCAAATTATCTCAGAAGAATTGGTGAAGTATATTCTCAGTGCCTTTCTTTCCCTGAAAGGAAAACTAGGACTTTAGTTGTTTTAAGCTATACACAGTATTATTTAGGGCACTGGTTCTCAAAGTGGAGTCTCCAGGCCAGTGGCAGGAACATCACCTGGGAACTTGCTAGAAATTCAAATTCTCAGACTCTAAGGCCTAATAATTGGAGCCTCTGAGCATAGTTCCCAGCCATGTGTTTTAGCAAGGTCTCCAGATGATTCTGAGGCATCTCCAAGATTGAGAACCACTGATTTAGGGTTTAAAAGCAAATCAGTTTGTCCATTTCCCCAACCACCACGACCTGAGGCGAGATAGCAACTGGTTAGACATAGAGAAGGACATTTCTGCCTTCCAGGTTTTGTTTATCTACAAGTGTTTGGGAAGTCATTCAATGTGCTTAATTAGTACATGTCTGTATGTGATGAAGCGGGTATATAAGTATATTAAAATACACATCTTAGGACTTTCCCCCTATTTCTTACTTCATAAGAAGGAAGGATTCTTCGTTGCTCCCAGAGTTTATAGGGATAATAGGTGGAAATGGAGAGAAAGTTAAGAGGAGGAAGTAGCTCACTGTTTAAGATAGGCCTAGTACTACCCCTGGGAGATGTGGGAAGCTGTTCCCCTGTAAAGAGATTCTAGGAAATGTATAAGACTCTAGGCTCCAGGCACAATTGTAAGATATTTGAGAGTTGTCTTCGGTGCCCTCTGGCTTTCTCTCCCGAGGTCTATGCTTTCCGTCTACCCACTTACAAGAGTGTGAGTGGTAACTAACTTATTACTTATGGAATGCCTGTCCTGCACCCTCTTGAAGAGCTCAGTGGGCATTGCATCATGAAATCCTACAACCACACCAGCAGAATGTGGCCTCTTAAAAGCAACTAATACTCAGAGAGGTAAAATAACCTGCCCGACATCACAGAGCTGTAAGAGTCGGAGGCAAGTCAAACCAGACTTTCCTGATTCCGACAGCTGTGCTCTTCATCTCTGAGCAGTGGCCCAGATGGGATGTCTTTAGGCAGTGCCCCAGGCTGCAGAACTGCCCTCCTCCTGCCTTTAGCCAGCTCCACTCTCTCACTCGTGATCTTAGATGCTCCTGGCTCTGTGGGGGCAGTGGGCGTGGGGAAATAGCTCCAAGGGTATAGTGAGCACAATTCAGGGTAACCTCTTTCAAGATTGTTGGTACCTAAAGAAAGAGGCAGTTTTTTAGATGTTAACAATTTGCGGGTGGCCTCTCTGGCAGTATAGCAGCTAATAGAGAAGGTATTTTGGAGTGGATTCAGGAGAACTTTCTAGTAACTTTTCAAATCATGCCCTTCAGGCAACTGCCTACCCTGCCCATGAGTAAGGACAGGTTGTTCATGTGCTTTGGGAATGTGTGTGTGTGTGTGTCTGTGTAAAGGGATCATTGTGTGGCAGACACAGATTAACCCAGAGTGAAAATTAGCTCTAACTTTTGTTAGATGCTTCCTCCTCTTAGTCTTTGTGAGAGTTGCATTCTCAGAACTAACTGAAAAAACCACTTATTGAGCATTTACTAAAACTCAGCAATAGGCACTGGGATACAAAGACTGACTTCAAGAAAGGCTGTAGTAGGGAAACTAAAGATACAACACTATATAACTTTGTTGAAACAGTGATGGAGATGTTCACAAAGAATTATGGGAAAGAGAAGAGGCACCCAACTCAGCTTGGGGGTAGTCAGAGGAGGGTTGCCTGTGGTGCAAGTAAGGTGTTGCTTATTCTTGGAGAAAGGATACAAGTCAGGGTAGAGAGCATGGCTAGAGGCACTTGGGCTGGGTATGTGGGGAGCTGAAGCATTTTGGTGTTGTGAACTAGTGGGGATGTAGCAAGTGGGAGGCTGTTAAATGCACTAAGAAGAGAAATTGACAAAGGTCAGCTTGCATTTTAAGTGTATAAGCTGGCAAATGAGTGTTAAGTTTGGGGAAAGCAAAGGTCAGATCCTAGTGATAACACACCTACAAGATTGTTGTTATTTGTATTCTGAAACCTTGAACTATTCGCCCTACTAATTTTAATGATTTTTATTATATTTCAAAAATGTTTTTAAAAATCAAAGTTATACATGCCCAGTTATAAGCCGTAGTGCCCTGCCCTCCTTTATTCAACTCTAGTCCTGTTGGGCAAAAACCACCACTTCTCTTTGAGTTGTTTCTTCTTGCAGTTATTTCTACACCTCCAAATGAGACTCTTCTGCCCCTAATTTGTGATTTATTGATTCTAGTGAACTTCCTGTTACATTATATGAAGATATACCCTCTCCCCTTCTTCCATATTTCTGTTATACTTATATTACTTTTAAAATTTCCTCTGTTGGTTACTGATCTATTTACATAGGTCATGACCTGAAGTCCTTGGCTTCTACCTATCTACACCCACTTAGCATCAACCAAGTGGTGCAAACAGAGTGGGATAGGAGAGAGTTGCTCCTGAGAGGTTCCAGCCAAGGGAGCCTGCCATGATAGAACTACTCAAGTCTACTAACTGGAGAGATGTTTAATTTATTAGATAACTGTGAGATTATTCTTTCTAGAGTGACAAAACAGTGACAAAATTCAACCTTTTGTTTATTAAGGTAGGAGATAAAGTCTTTGCTAAAAGTTTTTTTTTAAGTCCACCCTTCCCATCAAATCCCCTAAGCTGTCCCAATCAGTTGCAATTTATTATGAACCAGCAGCCAAGAATGCTTTTCTGTGATGTGTTATCACCTGAGGTGGGTGGGAAGAGATTTTTTTTAAAATGTAGGTAATATTTTATTTTGCCTGTATGTAGCAAGAGCTGCTTCCCTGAAGAGTGGTGGCAACCAGAGCTCCTTCAGTGTGTGACTAGTTCATGTGACCCAGTCACAGTCTTGGTTTTTGTTGTGGAGAGAGAATCAGTTCTGGCTGAATTCACATTTGCTCTGATATTTGTCCTAAACTATGATCTGAAAATGCAGTGAGTAATGGTTTTTAATCACACATTTAATAATCTCAATGGTTTCTCATTCCATTCCCTTAATTTCTAATTTAATTCCATTGTAGTCAGAGAATATAGTTTGTATGACTTGAACCCTTTAACATTATTTGAATTTGTTTTGTGACTCAGATTATAATCTAATTTGGTAAGTGTTCCATATGCACTTCAAAAGAATGTCTATTTTGTTGTTGGCGGAGGGGAGAGGAGAGGAGATGTTCTACAATGAGGTATCACCTCACATGAGTCAGAATGGCCATCATCAAAAAATCTACAAACAATAAATGCTGGAGAGGGTGTGGAGAAAAGGGAACACTCTTGCACTGTTGGTGGGAATGTAAATCGATACAGCCACTATGGAGAACAGTATGGAGGTTCCTTAAAAATCTAGAGTTACCATATGACCCAGCAATCCCACTACTGGGCATATACCCTGAGAAAACCATAATTCCAAAAGAGTCATGTACCACAATGTTCATTGCAGGTCTATTTACAATAGTCAGGACATGGAAGCAACCTAAGTGTCCATCGACAGATGAATGGATAAAGAAGATGTGGCACATATATACAATGGAATATTACTCAGCCATAAAAAGAAACGAAATTGCGTTACTTATAGTGAGGTAGATGGACCTAGAGTCTGTCATACAGAGTGAAGTAAGTCAGAAAGAGAAAAACAAATGGTATATGCTAACACATATATATGGAATCTATTAAAAAAAAAAGGGTACTGAAGAACCTAGGGGCAGGACAGGTATAAAGACGCAGACGTAGAAAATGGACTTGAGGACATGGGGAGGGGAGAGGGGATTTGATGGGAAGGGTGGGATGAAGTGAGAGGGTAGCATTGACATATATACACTACTAAATGTAAAATAGATGGCTAGTGGGAAGCAGCTGCATAGCACAGAGAGATCAGCTCGGTGCTTTGTGACCACCTAGAGGGGTGGGATATAGAGGGTGGGAGGGAGATGCAAGAGGGAGGAGATATGGGGATATATGTATATGTATAGCAGATTCACTTCGTTATAAAGCAGAAACTAACACACCATTGTAAAGCAATTATACACCAACAAAGATGTTAAAAATAAATTAAAAAATGATTTTTTAAAATTATGAAAAAATGTCAGTCAGGTCAAGTTGGTGGATAATTCCGTTTGACTCCTATATTCTTACTGATTTTCTATTTCTTCTGTCAATTATTGAGAGGGGTTATCGAATTCTTCCACTATAATTATGGATTTGTCTATTTATCCTTGCAGTTCTATCAGTTTTTGGCTTCATATGTATTGAAGCTTTGTTATAAGGTGCATAAACATTTAGGATTATTCTGTTCTCCTGATGAATTGACACCTTTATCATTAAGAAATGACTTTAAAATATCTCTGGTAAAATTGTTTGTTCTGCAGTAGATTTTGCCAGATATTAATATAGGCACTCTGGCCTTCTTTTGGTTAGTGTTGGCATGGTATATTATTTCCATCCTTTTACTTTTAATCTTTTTATGTCTTTATATATAAAGTTGGTTTCTTATAGGAAATATATAGTTGTCTTGCTTTTTAATCCGTTATGAACAATCTTTTACTTTTAATTGTGTTGTTTAGACCCCACTTGCATTAATATGATTACCTATAAGGTTAGGTTAAAATTGGTCATCTTGCTATTTGTTGTCAGGTTATCCCATCTGTTCTTTATTCCCTCCTTTTTTTTTTTTCTCTTTTCTGCCTTCTTTTGAATTAATCAGGTATTTTTATGGTTCCATTTTATCTTTGTTGACTAACTAGTTATAACACTTTGCTTTGTTATTTTAGTGGTGGCTTTAGGGTTTATGGTATACATCTTTGACTTATCACAGTCTACCTATCACTTCAAATTAGTATAAGAACCTTACAAGACTATACTTTCATTTCCATTCCTCCCTCTTTTTGTGCTTATTGTTATATATGTTTATACAACTTTTCATATACTTTTAAGCTACATTGTTATTATTTTCATTTAAACAGTAAATTAATTTTCTTTTAAGGAGATTTAAATAATTATAGAAAAAAAATTTATATATTTACCTAAGCATTTACCATTTTTAATTCTCTTCATTCCTCTGTGTAGATCTATATTTCCATTTGGTATCATTTAACTTTATATTATTAAGATAGTTTCAAAGAGTGCTGTAATTAGGACTAAATGTATCATAAATCCTGTTTCTAAAACTACCTTTAGGCTGTTTTCAAGTAAAAATGATAACAAATACTAAAATCGTGAATATCATGCTTTAATTCTGTTTCTGTTATGAGTCATTTAAAGGAAATAGAAAATGTAATAACTAACTTGAATTCTAAGTAAGTGCATTTAGACTCTGTTATGTGAGTAAGAATTCTGAATCATAAACAGCAGCCTCCTGTTTCTCATAAGGTAGAGTTTTAAAATGTTTCCATTTTTGTATAGGTATCGTGTTTATGTGGTTCTAACATCAAAAGGTATAAAAAGGTATTCTGTGAAAATCTCCTACCTCTGTCTCCCATTTGCCCAGTTCCTACACCCACCCCCATTCTTTATGCCCAACTAGATAATCACTGTTATTAATATTTGGTTTATCTCTCCAAGGACTTAAAAAATACATTTACAAGCCAATTCCTATCTCCTTATATATGTTAATGATACATCCACTGCTCTGCATCTTGTTTTTTTAACTTAATATATTTTGAAGATTTTCTGTATCAATATATAAAGAACTTGCTTATTCTTGAAAAAAAATTATGTAGCATTCCATTGTAGGGATGCATCTTACTTTATTTAACCAGACCTTTAATTCATAGACCTTTCAATTTTTTTGCTATTACGTACAATGCTGCAATGAATCCACTTGTATTAACGTTATCTGCATGTGTGTGAGTATCTCTGTAGGGTAAATTCCTAGAAATGAAATTGTTGGATCAAAGATATAATCTTTGTAATTTTGATATTGCCCAATTCTTTTCCATTGGGATTTTACCGATTTACATTCCCATTAGCATTGTGGGAAGGTGACTGTTTCCCCACAGCTTTGCCAACATAGTGTACTTCTAGATTTTTGTATACATTATGTGATTAAAAAATGCTATCTCGGTTTTAATTTATATATCTCTTATGATAAGTGAGGTTGAATAGCTTTTCAAATGTTTAAAAGCTGAGGGTAGAATTTTAAAAAGTGTATGATTGATTTACTGAATCTCAAGAAAACACTTTGGAGAAAGTAGGGAAATCAAAGAAGGAAAAATTCAAATAATTTAAACATTTTTAACCATAAAATTCCTATTAAAGACAATAAATGTTTCTCAGAATCACTGAGTACCACCTCAAACATCTGCCACTGTTAATATCATGTTATATAATATTTTCTTTGGCTCCCAATAGAATACAAACCAATGCACAAATGTATAAGCCAATTAACAATCATACTGACGTCTCTAACTCTAATCCACTATCACATGGATCATTTTAACCTCTTCAAGGGTAGGATTTTTAAAATAGAAAATGATCATTTAAATTATGTAACTTCAGAGTATAGGTTTCCGTTGAAAACTGGGGAGATGTATGGGGTATGAATATCAGTCCACAACTCAAGTTCTTTGTTTTCCTTTAAATCAACTTATATCTAGCTCTGAGTCTTATCCTGTGGAGGTAGAAGGAAATTCCATTTCAAACATGCTTGGGGCCCCATGCCTCAGGGCTATTAAAGGTCCAGGGGTCTTGTGTAGCCCCTTGGCACTGGGGCGGGTTGTCTTTCCGCCCTGGTTGCTGCTGAGATGCCTGTGGTGGGAGCCACAGGGGTCCTAAGGCTCCACGACTTGTGCCACACATGAGGTGGGGTACTCGTCAGTAAGAAGAGCATCCTGCTCTGGTACATGTGTGGCCACCAAGGTCTGGCACCTCCTCGGGCCCTCCGTAAGCATTGCCCTGGTCCCCACTTTCTCTGGAACCCCGACTTCCTTCCCTATTCTAATCCAGGCCGAAAGCTCCACTCTTTTTTTTTTTTTTTTTTTGCAGTACGCGGGCCTCACTGCTGTGCTCTCTCCAGACGCTCAGGCTCAGCGGCCATGGCTCACGGGCCCAGCCACTCCGCAGCATGTGGGATCTTCCCGGACCGGGGCACGATCCCACGTCCCCTGCATTAGCAGGCAGACTCTCACTCACTGCGCCACCAGGGAAGCCCCTCCACTCTTTTTTTACACTTTTCAAAGGCCCATTCCCTCCAGGACAATAAGTGCAGCTTCTTCAAAGGACTAAAGCTTTTTCAAAAGCAAGAATGGGAATTATCTTTTCAGGCAACCTTCTTAGACATCCCATTATTATAGGGTGCAAAAAATGTCTGGCTACCTGCTTGAAATGGTGGTAGGGGGAAAACACAGGCAGAGCAAAGATAAGGTAATATTTCAGTACATTTCTCCTATAAGTGAGTAACGGTGGGTTTGAAAAGCCAAGGTAATAAAACGCTTTCAATTAGAATTACGAGACAAAAGAAACACTTTCTACTTTGAGGTTGTACAGTCTACAATTCCACTCTTAAGAACAAAATGCTCAGGTCACATCCATACACGTTAGCAATGGGATCCCTTAACTGGGTGCCTAGTCCCATGAGACTTTTGGATGACAGAAGGCCGGATCACCCAGCCACAGCAATTCTAATGCGTTTGCTATTTATGTCACATAGAAAACTGTTAGTTCTGGGCCCGGGATGCAAGATTCCATCACGCTTTTGAGTTTTGAACTGAGGTCCTATCATGTTTCCGACAGTGATACTGGTCAATGGAAATATTATACTTTTAAGACATAAAACTAGATTATTAACAGAGATTTAACTTCGTGAGGTGCAAGCCGAAACTTTTATTTTCTCCAATCACTGCTTCCAATTGCCATCTGTCCACTCTTTTTTGTTCTATTAAGTAGCAGATTTTTAAGATCCTTTTACTTTCTAGTCACTTCCCATTTATTGAAATTAGTCCAGTTTCAACTCTAATCACATATCACATTCAAAAGCTTCCGTCTCCCCACCACAGGTCAGACTTTTAAAGGACTTTGAACAAGGAAGCTATGTGGTCTGCCTTTCTGTTCTCTTTCCCTGTTTCTTTCTGAGGGATCAGGGACAAAGGGAGGCACAAGGACCACCTCCTCGTGTTGACTGTTGCTGGTTCTTTTGCTAAACTGATGGGCCATGGATACTGGCTTGGTGCCAGATGAACAAAGGCTGATTCTCTCATGGAATGTATAAATCAGCACATGAAGCGTCCTCATTGCACAAGTCCCTTTCTGGAACGTCTGGCCCTGGCCCAACCTCTGCCAGCCTCCTTTAGCACTGCCCTGGCAGTCTGCCCTTGCTGGTAGAGTTCACTCACTCGGTAGACAGATCTTTAGAGTGCAGCACTACAGAGCAGATTCCTCTCAGCACCCGTCCACGAGAGCCACTCAAGCATCTGTTCCACAGGATCTAAGCCACAGGAGCCTCAGGTATCTCTTCTAGGCCAAGAGTAGAAACTCATATGCTGCTCCCTGTCACCTCTTCTCTAAGACCTCTATCTGTTAGATGACAGTTGTGACCATCACAAACGTCCCCAAATATTGCCAAATGTCTCCTGGTGATAGGGTGACCAACTTTCCTGGCAGTAGGCCTGAAAGTCCCATGTCCTGATGTGGTACACAGAGTGCTGTCCCCCCAAATCTGTCCACATGCAAATCCCCCAAACCTGTGACTCTATTACCTTCCATGGCAAAGGGACTTTGTAGAGGTGATTAGTTCAGTATCTTGAGATGGGATGATTATCCTGGGTGATTTGGGTGGGCCCACTGCAATCACGAGGGTTCTTAGAAGAGGGAGGCAGGAGTGCTAAAGTCAGAGAAGGAGCCGTGATGATAAGAGCTGAGATCAGAGTGATACAATTGCTGACCTTGAAGATGGAAGGGGGCCATGAGTCGAGGAATGCAGTCAGCCTCTAGAAGTTGAAAAAGGCAAGAAATAGATTCTCCCTGAGAACCTCTAGAAGGAACACGACCCTGTCAACACCTTGATTTTAATCGAAGGAGACTTCTGACCTCCAGAACTGTAAGATAATAAGTTTGCATCACTTAAGCCACTACATTTATGCTTATTTGTTATAGCAGCAATAGGAAACAAACACACCCACAAACTCCTTGGTCCCAACCCAAACCAGGATTGTGGGTCATCCTACCTGCGGGGCAAAATTGCCCCTGGTTGAGAAACACTGCTCTGTTTTTTAGGAGTAGTTTTCTTGAACTTTGCTCACTTAGCTTCAAGAAGGGACACATGCTTTTCCCTTCTCCCAGGATGAGGAAGGAATTATCTCTTACCACAGAAAATTACATTCCCCACAAGGCAATTACTCAACAACTTCCTCTTACCTCTCAACCAGCTCAGCCTTTGGGAGGTTGAGGGTGGGGCTGGAGGTGTGTGGTATTGGTTTTGTGTCAGCCAATACTGACACAGTTGGTCTTGGCTCCCTTTTTTACTCAGCTTTTTCCAGCTCTTTGCAAATTCCAAAGCAAAAGGAAAAAATCACATTCAACTTTCCATTAACCTCAGAAATGGCTTTAAGCAAAGCCTTTTGCAACTTCTGCTTTCTGGTTGTCCATAAGTGTGAGGAAGAAGATCTGACTGTTGGTATGACAGCTTCATTTCCTATCTCTGGTGGACTCTACTGTCCCCCAATGTATCCTTTTCCATAGTAATAGTGTTTTAAGGAAACCACTCGGCTGCCCAGCTAATGAGTACACTTTCAAGCCTTCCTAGCAGCTAGCTGTAGGTCAGTGACTAAGATCTGGCCAAGAGGATGTTAGTAACTTCTGGCTCATTTCCTAAAAAGGAAGCGGCTTGCCCTCTACTTCCTCTTTTCCTTAGGGTAGGAATGCAGATAAAATGATGGTGAATTAACTTCAACCAAGCAGATGATGACAATATGTTAGAGGATGATGGAGCCACAAGATAGAAAGAACCTGGGTTCCGGGATGACCCCACAGAGTAGAGCTGCCTACCCATCCTTAAGTAAGCTTAAGCTGTGTACGGTATATACTAACTCACTAATAAAATTATTTGCATCCCTGTCCATTTTCTGTGTTCCGTATAGTAGGAATTCCCAAACACTGTCATGCCGATGACATTCTCGACAATATTTTCAACTGTCCAAGTCAAAATGAAAAAATACTGCAGTAGCTAAGAGATGGAAAAGAAAAGCCACAGACAAAGGAATTGTTTCTAGAATATAAAAAGAACTCACAAAGGTCAATAATAAGAAAACCAAACAAGCCAATTAGAAATGGGCAGAAGAATTAAACGGACATTTCCTTAAAGAAGATATATAGATGGCAAATAAGCACATAAAAAGGTGTTTAACATCACTAATCATTAGGGAGATGAACACGGAAACCACGAATACCATCAAACACCTATTAGCATAGTTAAGGGAAACAAAAATTGATGTTATCAAGCACTGTCTAGGATAGTAACCACCGGCACCTCATCTATTGCTGGTGTGATGCAAAATGACAGAGCCAGTTTGGAAAACAGTTTAGCAGTTTCTTGTAAAGTTAAAGGTACACATCGTATGACCCAGCGATTCCTCTCCTAGGTATTTACCCAAGTGAAATGAATACCTATGTTCACACAAAAACCTGTATGTGAATGGTTGCAGTGGCTGTATTCATAATCACCAAAAACTGGAAACAAACCAAATGTCTCTCAGTGGGGTAATAGATAAACATAATGTGATGCATTCATGTAATGGAATACTACTCAGTGATAAAAGGAATGAATTACTGATACATGTAACAACATGGCTAAATCTCAAATACATTATACTAAGTGAAAGAGGTCAGACTCAAAAGTCTACCTATCATCTGATTTCCTTCTATGATAGTGTTGCAAAGACAAAACTACAGATCAGACGACGGAAAAAGATCAGTGGTTGCCAGGGGCTGGAGGAGGTGATAGGACTGGATTGCAAAGGGGCACAGAGGAATTTTTTAGGGTAAAGGAACTGTTTTATTTGACTGTTCCATTGTTGTGGTGTCATACAATTCTATACATTTGTCAAAATTTGAAGAGCTGTGCACTAAAAATGGTGAACTTTATTGTATGTAAACTGTACTTTAATTAAAAATGGAAAAGAAGAATGATTTGTGGTAAGTTTTAAATTTTTATTTCTTTAAAAATTTATTTAATTTATTTATTTTTGGCTGCTTTGGTTCTTTGTTGCTGCATGAGGGCTTTCTCTAGTTGCGGCGAGCAGGGGCTACTCTTCGTTGCGGTGCGTGGGCTTCTCACCATGGTGGCTTCTCTTGTGACAGAGCACGGGCTCTAGGCGCACGGGCTTCAGTAGTTGTGGCATGTGGGCTCAGAAGTTGTGGCTCGTGGGCTCTAGAGCACAGGCTAAGTAGTTGTGGCACATAGGCTTAGTTGCTCTGTGGCATGTGGGATTTTCCCGGACCAGGGCTTGAACCCGTGTCCCCTGCATTGGCAGGCAGATTTTTAACCACTGCACCACCAGGGAAGCCCAATCTGTAGTAAGTTTTTAATAAGACTACTCAGTTTTACAATGTTACATATTATACATGCTTTATAACTTGTAGCACTATGTTGTTGCTTGTATAGTGTAACATTTCTTGGTTTTTATTTGGCACAGTAATGAGTTGGCCACTTTTTACTGGAATCCCAGGTTTTTGGTGGACATCTTCCTGGTATATGTAATCTCAGCCTAGGATTCACTGCCTTAGAAGGCCAGGCTCTATAGATTTAATTAGGGATTGTGGTGCAATAAAATAAAACCCACTCAACTCATATCAGGAAAGGAGTTTACGAGGAGATAGAGAGGACTCTTGTAGAACCCAGATGCAAGAGCTCTTCTTGATCTGGGGAAACAAGAACGCCTCAGGCAGCTTTCTCCCCACCCACTCCCTCATTTCTCTCTCCGTTGTAACAAGGTCTCTCCTCTTTGCTGCTCTATCCATACAAGCTCCTCTGCCTTCGGTGCACCCCAGCCTCTTCTGCTTATACGTGGCCCAGCACGGCAGCCAGCCCCAAGTCCTAAGTGACCTCTGACTCAATCTCAGTTCAAAGGAGACAGATTCTGGCCAGCTCAGCAACTCATGGGTTAGTTCTTCACTTCAGTGCAGGCAGCTGTGGCCAGAGAGAGGTCCTATTATGAAGAACAGAGGCACCAGGGCTACAGGCATACATTAGATACTTTATGATGGAGTGTGGGCAGGCAATGGCTGGTACCTTTACTACAAATGACTTGTGTTTAACGTTTGCTCTTATTAAATGCCTGGCAAATGAGTGAAGTAAACCGAGAATATTCTAATCTTCTCCCTCCAGGTCAACCAAAGCAGGTCCCAAATTGTGAGACTTTGGCCTACTGAAACTCTGATGTTTACAATATTCTCAGAGGATGCACCATGTTTTCACATCAGAGAGACTAACGAAAGCAGATTTTACCTAGGTGTCAAGCATCTGACTCAGTTCTTGACCTATCTTAAATAAAAACAACACGTTATGGCTTTACAGACCTGGTGAACGTTAACAAGTTGAACTTTCCAATGTCCTGAGTATCCTTATTTATTGCCCAAGGAACCTAAGATTCAGAGAGGTTAAAGGAATTGCAAAAGCTGACTGTGAGGGACTCTTGATGCTTTGATAAGGAATTGGAAGTTTCTAGCTCCCAGACGCATGCTCCGTCTACTAGGTCACTCTCTGAAAAAAATTTTTGACGTTAAAAAGATTGACTCATTCTGTAACCATGAGAATTGGAAACAACTACTGTATTGTGCTTTTTTTCTTTTTTAAAGTTTTTATTACACAAGCAGTACATGTTCATTATAAAGAAATAATAAATTATGGATAACCAGATAGATGAAATCACAGACGCATATATTTTATTTTAAATGCAGAAGGGAAGACTTGTTTTTATAATCACTGTGGTAGATTATCCTCTCTACATTCAAAACAGCACCAGAAAATTCTTTTTTCTCAGAGGTGAAGAAGGGAACATTTTCCTCCTCTTCCCACACTAGAGCTTCCCCTTTGACCCTTCAGAGAGGGAGAATCTTTCCTCAGCTAGTGGCAGCCAATGTGCTTCCGGTGTGGGAGCTTTACACTCTTCATGGAGATAAAGCAAAACCACGGCTGAGTTTGGAGGAGGCCTGGAGCAAGTACCATGAAAAATGTACTTGAAAAAAAAAAAATCCCAGCTCAGTTCAACACATGTATTCAAGACCGAATGTATCATATGCTAGGGAATAATAAAAACAGCTTTACCACCAGATACTCACCATAACAATCCTATGTGGAAGGACAAATCTGTTCTATTTATGAGGACATTGAGGATTTTGAGAGGTTAAATAACTTGACTAAGGAACCACAGCTAGTGAATAATACAGACAGAATTTGAATCCAGACAGTCAGGCTCCAGAGCCTGCTACCTTAACCAGTACTATCTGAAGGGATAAAAATGAATCCAAGAATGAAGAGGCAAAATTTGTAGACTCGTTAAACAAAAATTTGGGGGGGTGGGGGGAGAAGGAATTTAAGAATCACAAAAAGTACAGTGAAGAGATTGAGTCATCCGTATTTCTACCACTCAGAATGAACTATGCAACATGTTTGTTTTCAGGATTTTTTTAAAAAGAAAAATCACATGCTTCCAATAAATAAGTCAAATAATGTGGAGATATACAAAGTAGAAAGTATCACCCCCAATTCCCACCACATTAGACAAACATCACTGCAGACATTTTTCTGTTTATTCAAATACGGTGGCAGGCAGTTTGCTCAGTGCCTCTAAACTCATCCTGAAGCCCTGTTCAGTGATAAAGCATCACAGGAGATATTTTCCCCACTTCTTTTCTCATTCCTCTTCTTAAATTCATGTAGTGCCCATTTAGGGTAGAGCCTTCCTCCCTCCCTCCCTCCTTCCCTCCCTCCCTCCCTTCCTTCTTTCCTTCCTTCCTTCCTTCCTTCCTTATCATCCATGCAACAATTCAGTGGTTACTCTGTACCAGGAATCGTGCTAGGTGTTTGGGATAAAAAAGTTTCTGATACATGACAGAAAAAAGCCTCCTGGAGAAAAACAGAGAATAATTGAGAAAATTGAGAACAATTACAGGATTCTAATGAAATATAAGGGACCCTGCAAACACAGAGGTAAAATGGCAGTAATAAAACTTTACACCTATTGAGAACTTACCATGTCAGTCACTATTCTAAGCACATTATATATATATATATTAATTCATTTGCACCTGTGGAGGTCAAGGAAGGCTTCCTGGAGGAAGTGACATTTGAGTTGAATCATGAAAGGTGAGGAATCACTTATCAGAGATTCAGGTGAAGACAATGTATCCCAGGCAGAGGGAACAACTTGTCCAAAACCAGAAAGAATATCCCATGAGAACTGTAGCGACCACAGGTGAAGCCAAAAAGGTCAGGTCATGAAGGCACATCAGGAAGAATTTTAAGGACCTTCATGGCATAATCAAAAATGTAAATTATAAAGATCTCTCTGGCTATAACTGGAAGGTAGATTGAAGAGAATAAGGATGAAGGCAAGAGGGTCAATAAGAACTACCTGAGAGTATTGATCCAGCTGAGAATTGATAAGGGCCTAAATGGAAGCTGTGCCATTGTGAGTCAGAGCAGGGAGGAGATTTGAGAGATGTTCAGGGATTAGAACCGTCAGTGAATAATTATAATAGGAACATTTATTGAGCATTTAGCCTGTGCTTGACAATCTCCGCCATAGCCTAGGGGCAGACACCATCATTAGCCCTGTTTTACAAGTGAGGAAACAGAGTTGGTAAGTAACTTGCTCAAGGATATATAGTTAGCAAGTACTGGGGCCTAGTACTGAACCCAGGTTTTCTGACTCCAGAGTTCATGCATGTGACCCTGTGCTACTCAAACTCCTACCGTTTTCATCAACATTTATACAGGGAGATCAAGACAGAGACTCAAAGAACAACTGGACGTGGAAGTAAGAGGGTGCTATCTGTGATGACTTCCAGAATCCCACACTGGACAAATCCTGGGAGCAACTGGGATTAGTGTAGTATTCTCAAATAATGCCTGGAGAACCATTCCTCCTTTTATATATGTGACAGAGAGAAGAATTTTGCAATGCTCCCTGTGGCAGAGAAAGCCAGTTATCTCTCACATTCATTCTTACTCTCTTCTTTAGTAAATAGTAGCCATTATTTTCAGGTGGGCTCATGACCACCCAGAATACCATTTTGCCCAGCTGCATGTGGGCCACGTGACTAAATGTAAAAGGAGGAAGAGTGAGCAACTTGAGAAGTGCCCTTTAAGGAGAAAGGGCAGCACTTCTTCTTGCCTTTCTTCTTTTTCCAGGCTGGAATGCTGACACGATGGCTGGAGCTGGAGCGGTCATCCTGAACCATGACATGGAACTGAGGATGGTAGAACGATGACCAAGAAGGAGCCTGGGTCCTTAACACCATGGAGGGCTACATCAGCCCTGGACTGATGACCTTTTTTGTGAGTGTTTTTTAAGTCATTACCATTTTGATTTTCCTGGTAGTTAAAGCTAACCTAAGTCTAACTAATATATTGATTATGATATCCTTTGGCGAGTATATTTCTCTATAGCCTTTGATTTTCACCTTTTGTTTTGGGTGACGATACTAATTCACTTATTCATTTGATGTGTATTTATTGAGTTCTCACCATTTGCCAGAGACTATTCTAGACATTGGTGGTGTAGCAGTGAGCAAAAAAAAATCCCTAACCTGTTGGAGCTTACTTTCAAGTGGAGGAAAGAGACAATGAACGAAAATCTGTATACACAATATAATGTCAGTTATTAGGCTATTTTCTTAGTTCCAGACCATCCTTCTTTTGCTTTATGATGTTGGAGCTGGGACACTTTTCTGCTTTTCCTGCAGTATCCTTGTTAGGTCATACCAATAGGGGGCCCCGGAGAGAACTCAGACTACAGGAAGAGTAAGAAGGGATATGTACACTCTTCTCTGCAGTGCCAGTCTCATCAATTTCCCTCAGAAACATCAGCACCAGCGGCAGGTAGGTGTCCCATTCTTAGTTGTCTGAGTTCCAGCTTTGCAGGGATCCCCTCCTTCCTACTTGTACAATATTAGTTTGCTAGGACTGCCATCTCAAAGTACTATATATGGCCTGGGTGACTTGAATAACAGAAATTTATTTCCTCACAGTTCTGAGGGCTGGAAGTCCAAGATCAAGGTGTCAGCAGGGTTGGTTTTTTCTGAGAACTCTCCCCTTGGCTTGTAGTTGGCTGTCTTCTCCCTGAGTCTTCACACAGTCTTCCCTCTGTACACGTCTGTGTACAGATCTCTTCCTCTTATAAGTATAACCAAGCAGGACCCTCTGGGGCCTTCCCTGGACAGACACCCCACCCTCCCCACCACAATGTCCTCTGTCTGCCTCTTGTTTGTGGTAAAACTTTAGCCCCCTAGGCTTTTCCCAACTTCCAAAGAATAAATTTGATCAGAGAAGTGAGAAAATGCAAAAACAATGGAAAATGGTCAACTAAGTCAAAATAATAATAGTTTAACCATTAAACAAAGTCAAGGGCCTTTGGTTCCTCCTCAAAGGCTAAAGATGATATTCTAAGTCATGTCCTTTGAGCTGTTATGCAGATATTGAAAGCCCCACCAGGTGGAAGAAGTTGACTGCATGCTGCCCACAAGCATGTAGACCCCGACTTGCTGGAACCAGAAGGTTGATGATATTGACTCACTATGACCTCACCACCAACCAGTCAGAAGACTGTCTGTGAGATGATCACGCCCCACAACCCTCTCCCTCAGCCTGTCTTTAAAAATCTTTCCCTGAAACCCATCGGGGAGTTCAGGCTTTTTGAGCACTAGCTGTCCTGGACTCCTGCAATAAACACTGCACTTTCTTTTGCCACAACCTGGTGTCAGTAGATTGCCTTTACTACGCATGGGCGAGTGGACCCAAGTGTAGTTAGGTGACATAAGGACACTGGCCATATTGGACTTGGCTCACCCTAATGGCTCATTTTAACTTCATGTCTTTAAAGGCCCTATCTACAAATACAGTCATGTCCTGAGGTGCTGGAGTTTAACATATGGATTTTTGTGGGGTGGCGAGAGCACAATTGATCCCATAACACTACTCCAACTTCTATATGTGTATATTTTTAGTACAGTTAATTTTATTTTTTTTAATTAATTAATTTATTTGGTTGCACCGTGTCTTAGTTGTGGCAGGTGGGCTCCTTAGTTGCAGCCCGCGGGCTCCTCTGTTGCGGCTCGCCAGCTCCTTAGTTGCAGCATGTGGGCTCCTCAGTTGTGGCATGCAAACTCTTAGTTGCGGCGTGCATGTGGGATCTAGTTCCCTGACCAGGGATGGAACCCAGGCTCCTCTCCATCGGGGGCTCAGAGTCTTATCCACTGCTCTACCAGGGAAGTCCCAGCTTCTATATTTTAATAATTACAATTTCTTCTCTTTGCTACCCCAGCCCTAGAAGTGGAAACTTCTTGCGGTTGTTATCTCCATGAAGTGCTGATATTCCCCTTTTGCATTTTTGCTTCTTCGATACCTAGTGCCCAATTCTTGACATTAATTTCTCTCTGTTAAGATAACTGGTGCGGGTTCCCACTCTTAACCAGTCCCCAACTGAGGCAAGGGGAGACTCTGTGTCAGTTACAGGGACAGTAGGGTGGTGTCCCAGGGGTTCAGGCTGGCCTCCCCTCCCACACAGGGCTTTCAGGAGGCACTACCTCTGACAGTTACTACATCTGTGCTCTGGTTCTTGGCTTGCGAGGGTCAAAAACCCGATTTGGTCAGTGCGCTTCGAGTTGGTCAGGCTCTCCGCGATGGATGCCTGCAAAACAAAGTCCTGGGAGATGAAGGTGTGGAGTACAAACCGAATGACCATTTGTTAGATGATGTGGGTTTGGGATATTCATGCTCTCCAGTTAGCCCTTCTCTTCCCTAAGGAAACCTACATAGGAATTCAAATGGGACCAAAGTTTCCTTAGTCAGCATGAAATCTGAGCAAAGGCAGAGTCGGTGGTCTCAGCAGCTCATGAGGTGACCAGATTATGATATTCTAGCATACTCATCTCTACTGAGGGACAGTCTGCCAAGTGGATGAGAGCAATCGTGTTAACCAGGGAGGATGCCCTCTGCCCTGGAGAGTGACACAGATACATGGACAAGCTATGACTCCTTAGGCAATTGTGGGCTCCCCTCTCCTAGATTTCACACAGGCAATCCTTTTTTTGTTCACCCATCCTCCTTTCTGCACATGAATTTGACTACTGCTCTCTTTTGCGTTCAATTAACACCAGATGATATTTTGAGTTCCATTTATTCTTTTGACCTAAAGATTTAAAAAAAAATTTGTGTTATTGAAGTATAGTTGATTTACAATGTTATGTTAATTTCTACTGTACAGCAAAGCGATTCAGTTATATATACATTCTTTTTCATATTCTTTTCCATAATGGTTTATCACAGGATATTGAATAGTTCCCTGTGCCACACAGTAGGACCTTGTTGTTTATCCATTCTATATATAATAGTTTACATCTGCTAATCCCAAACTCCCAATCCATCCTTCCCCAACCCCTCTTCCCCTTGGCAACTACAAGTCTGTTCTCTATGTCTGTGAGTCTGTTTCTGTTTTGTAAATAAGTTCATTTGTGTCATATTTTAGATTCCACATATAAGTGATATCATATCGTGTTGGTATTTCTCTTTCTGACTTACTTCACTTAGGATGATAATCTCTAGGTCTATCCATGTTGCTGCAAATGGCATTATTTCATTCTTTTTTGTGGCTGAGTGGTATTCCATTGTATATATGTACCACATCTTCTTTACCCATTCATCTGTCGATGGACATTTAAGTTTCTTCCATATCTTAGCTGTTATAAATAGTGCTGCAATGAACATTGGGGTGCATGTATCTTTTCGAATTATAATTCTCTCCAGATACAGTGCCCAGGATCATATGGTAACTCTGTTTTTAATTTTTTGAGGAACCTCCATACTGTTCTCCATAGTGCACCCATTTACATTCCCACCATCAGTGCAGGAGTATTCTCTTTCTCCACACCCTCTCCAGCATTTATTGTTTGTAGACTTTTTTGGCTCAGCAGCCATGGCTCACGGGCCCAGCCGCTCCGTGGCATGTGGGATCTTCCCGGACCGGGGCATGAACCCGTGTCCCCTGCATCGGCAGGTGGACTCTCAACCACTGCGCCACCAGGGAAGCCCGTTTGTAGACTTTTTGATGATGGCCATTCTGACCGGTGTGAGGTGATACCTCATTGTAGTTGTGATTTGCGTTTCTCTAATAATTAGTGATGACGAGCATCTTTTCATGTGCCTATTGACCATCTGCATGTCTTCTTTGGAGAGATGTCTATTTAAGTCTTCTGCCCATTTTTTGATTGGGTTGTTTGTTTTTTGTTATTGAGTTGTATGAGCTGTTTGTACATTTTAGAAATGAAGCCCTTGTCTGTTGCATTGTTTGCAAATATTTTCTCCCAGTTCGTTTTATTTATGGTTTCCTTTTCTATACAAAAGCTTGTAAGTTTGATTAGGTCCCATTTGTTTATTTTTGTTTTTATTTCTATTGCCTTAGGAGACTGATCTAAGAAAACATTTATATGATTTATGTCAGAGAATGTTTTGCCTCTGTTCTCTTCTAAGAGTTTCATGGTGTCATGTCTTAAAGATCTTTCAAGGTGACTTACTGAAAGCTAATATCACTTAATACATCTCACTTGTAATGAGAGTATAACCCTATTTCTGAGTTTGAGTGTGGTAACGCATTGTAACACTTATGAATGGGCTTCAGGTCAATAGAATCTCTTTAGGGAAGGACGTGGCAGCCATTGTCATCCAATAGGGCCCAGAGCAAAGCACAGAGAGAGCAGGGATGAGCGTGCCCTGTTCGGGAGTGACTTCCCAGTTGGCTGGAGAAGAGAATTTATGTGGGTATTGTGGTAGGAGACGGATGCGGGTCAGTGTCAGATTGCGGAAAACTCTGAATTCCAGGTTAAAGAGCCATACCTTATATAGACATTAGGGAGCCCTGGAAGACTCTTGTGTGAGACTTGCAACGTTAGCATTAGACCCTGGCCTTACGACTCCAAGTTCAGTGCTCTGTAGAAACCAGCCTCTAGGCACAAGCCCTTGTTATATTCCCTTTATCTTATTCTTCCCAAAACTTTACTTTCCGTAAAGATGCTGAGTGGAGCAGTGCTTGAAGGGGTAAGTGGTTGGGGAGGAGAGGAGCTGAGGAAGCTCAAGGAAGCAGGAGCAAAAACACAAACATAAACCACAGAAGAGGAAAGTGAGCTATTGGTTATTATTTCCATTCCTGTGGATATGAAATACTATCCCAATTGTGGGAAGCTGAGAAAGGCCACAGCAAAATAAAAGAGAAGCCGTCCCATTAGCAGTGATGTTTGGATGTTGGAAAACAGCTAAGGTGTAGACTTACGTTATGGAAACATCCTTAACCTCAACCAAATTCCAAGAACATTCTAAAAGAATGCTGGCAAAGCTGGTTTTGCTTTGTAGGGTCTTTGCCATTAGAGACCCACAAAATTGTAAACCTTGGAAACTGCTGTGTTTGAAAAAAAGGATTCTGAACCCTTGTCATTAAAATGCATTTTTCCAGCATCATTTCAAATGAGTCAAAACTCTCTCTTTCTCTCTCTCTTTTTAAGACTCCAGCTCACTAAATTTGTCTAAATTAGATTTAGAAATGATACAGTTCTAAAGATAAGTATCTCCTAAATTCCCAAGCCACTCCAGCTTGTACTGATGTGAAATGTTTGGGTAAAAACAACAAAATATAAGCAACTGAGCTTTCTGATCCTTCTAACCCTTCCTCTATCATGGCAGTCGCTGGAAATGTGGCCACGTTCCCAGCTTCCCTGCAGTGGCTCACGTTTCTCTTTCTCTTCAAAGGAGAGCAGAATATGTCACCCCAAAGCCTCATACTCCAATATATTGATTTTTTTTTTTTTTCGGTACGCGGGCCTCTCACTGCTGTGGCTTCTCCCATTGCGGAGCACAGGCTCTAGACGCACAGGCTCAGCAGCCATGGCTCACGGGCCCAGCTGCTCCGCGGCATGTGGGATCTTCCCGGACCGGGGCTCGAACCCGTGTCCCCTGCATCAGCAGGCGGACTCTCAACCACTGCGCCACCAGGTAAGCCCTATATTGATTATTTTGAGTTAAAGTTACTTAAGAAACAGTTGGTACAAAAAGGACACTCTGACCCCTCCTAAAAGCAGGAAATAAATCTCCCATGAGAAAGGTACCCTCCTTGTACCAGGAGGTAGAGAGACATCCTTATCATCAGAGATGGGAAATTTAGGGCCGAGAAGGCTGTATAACAGGACGTGTTACTTCACTAATATACTACCCCAAGCCCGAACTTCTTTGTCTTGTCAATTCTTCAAAAACATATTGTTTCTTTGTCTGAAAGCTTTGATAAGCTGCCTGTTTTGGTCACTTCTTTGAGTCTCATATTTTCATGAGTTCTCGAACACTGGAAATTAAATTTGTTTTTCTCCTGTTAATCTGTTTTATTATTAGACTAGCCAAAGAACCAAGAAGGGAAAAAAGGAAAAGTTTCTTCCCCTACATCATTAAGTTGTTCTCCAAGGCCAGTGCCATGCACCCTGGATCCACTCCTCCTGGCCTCTGCAGTTTTCTGCTGCGCTCACCTTGCCGGGTCATGGGATGTGGTTGCCATGCAAACATCATTCCTGTCACCATCTCTGCAGAGTCACCAATGTTTATGTCATTTCTTGCTTTCCTGCTCTACTTCCTGGTTCCCCGCGTCTTTAGCGGTTACTGCACTGCGAGGAATAAGAACTCTCTCCCCACACAGTGTTACAGTTTTCGATTAGGCCCCCCATGAGGACTGCTTTGCTCCTTCTATTAACCATGAACATTAGTCACCAATTATTAGCCACTAATGTTAGAAGTCTCATTTCATTTGGTCTTTGTTTTCATAAAGTCCCTCTGTTGGGGACCCTGGCACACATTCCTGCAGAGAATGGGCAGATGTTGCCTCTTCACAGTAGAGTTTGGGCCTCCCACTGATGGTCACCAAGAGTCCCTGCACCAAGCATGGGCACTTCCATTCCGGCCTCACCGTGAGGCCAGGGAATCCCCAGGCCTCCAGGCCCTGCCAAGGAGCCCGGGGGTGGGCCTCATCCCTCTTCCTTGTTCAGGAGACTCACACCAGGAAATACCTGCCCCTTCCCCTGGGCCCTCGGGCCAGCCCAGCCCACAGTGCCTGCCTTTGCATTTCTGAATTCCCATGATGGGCATGCAGGGCAGGTATCGCCTTCAGCACAAACTGAAAAACATTCACTCGATCCTCCCTTGAAGCTGGCAAGAGGCAGGCTGGGAATATGCCATGGAAAGAAGAAAACAACCCTGCCAGATTCTCCAGTTTCCAAAGTCAAGAAGAGATCTGGTTGGTGCCCCAGAACTGACTGCCTACCAAGCAGCCCGCAGAGATGGCTCCGTGTGCGAGGCGTGTCCGCTACGGAAGGCTTGGGACAACTCCTGGGTATGAGTACCGCTGGCATGCCCCATAAGAGCTGTTAGCAGTTCCTTTTAGGGAAATTGTATGCCTGGGGTTGTGGAAGTGAAGAAGCCTCTTAAGTTACTCTGTGTTTTCAGGGCGGAGGAGGGACTAGATTTCACCATTTAGGGGAAACTTTGCTCATGCCATTCATTTGGAATATTCTGTCAATCTCCATAGATTGATATCCTATCCAATCCTTCGGTTTGGTTAAAATGGCACTTCTCCCTTGACCCAGTTCCTTTTGAACTCACTGCCTACACACAGCTTTCATACTATAAATTCCTGCAGGGTGGTGACTAGGAAATCTTGGCTCCCACAAAATATTAACATAATGTTTTGTGCATACTAGGTAGCCAAATTAAATTGAGGTTTCTATGTCTGGATAGTAATTTGTTAAATTTAGGTTAAAAAATCTGTTTTGATATAGATAACTACCCATTTATTTCTAATTAAAAACATCTGTTTTTATTTTTCTGTAACAGCTATAACATGACTCCTTTTTATGAACAAGCAACAATATTTTAACAGCTCTGAAAATTAGATCTCATTATGAAAACTTCTTGTCTAATAATCTTTGCAACATTTATGCTTTGTCTGAACCCTAGAGGAAAATACAGAATTAAAATTTGATCAGTTGAATTTTTCTTTCACAAAAGAATATTTAACTTTTAAAAAGAGTTAAGAGAATTGTAAGTGTTAGATACAAAATTCAGTTTTTTTCCTCTTGGATTTAATTTTTTCTTATGGGACAGATTCATGGTGGAAGCTAATGGTTAATGTTGAAAATGATGGATAGTGATGTGGATTTGCTTCTTCTTGATGTCCTGTTGTTTTCCCAAAAAGGCAGGGATTTTTATTCAGCACGGAACGTAATCCTCTCGAATTCCCACCATTAGCTCCAGAATTTATTTTGCCAGGTGACAACTCTAGCATTTGAAAATTTTACCTAGAAAAGCAGACCTTACAGTGGCTGAATTTGATGCTTGGCATGTGAATGTGGCTATCAGTTAGTCTAATAGTCTTCTTGCTTTTGCATTTGTCAAATTTCTCTGTTAAAAGTTTAGACACCCTTAAACATCCACACCCTTCCACCCAACCTGGATTCTTTAGCTAACAATTTCTTGGTAAATATTACATTTCTTCAAGGAACACAGATTCCACTGAGCTTCAACTGATACTCAATATCACATATAAATTACCTTTGACAAGCAAAGTTCCACCTGCTTAGAGACAAGAGTCCTGACCTGAACTGGTGTCTTTGGAATTTGGATCCAGAGCTACTGTCAGGGTGCTAAATTTATTCCCCTCAGAATGATAAAGTAGCCTGGGTTGTGCCTGCTATGGAGGGGTGGGCTCAATCCGTGCAGTTGATTAGGACAGAAGTTATTTTACCTTAAGCTATTGTGTCTCAGCTGGATCAGTTTAACTTAGCTGTTCTTTGGAGGAGACGTGATGCCTCATTTCTCTTTTTCCTTTTTTCGCCAACAGTCAGCCATCCACGGGTTCTCGGACCCCCAGACATCAGTTAGCTATCATTAAATATAATTTGGAGCTTTAACAATGCTGTCGATATGCCGTGGTATTTTGTCATCACTTTACTATTGGTTACCATCCCTTTCACTTATGGAGACTTCTCCCTCTTTCATCTTTGTGGTTGCCAGACTTGTAATTTGTTTTTCTGTTTAATAGAAACCTTAGAATCATTGGTATAAAGTAAAGTATGCGAAGAAAAACACATGCTTTTTAAAATAGCTCTTTTCATCTTTAAAAATTAAAATATTATGTTGTCATCTATTCCAATACCAGTAAATGCATATTTTATAGCATCTCCTTTAAACTCTTCAACAAGATAATTAAAAAACTTTTTTTATACCAAAATAGTCACCTCTCTGAAACTACTTTTATTTTTTATATATAAATTAATTAATTAATTAATTTTTGGCTGCGTTGGGTCTCTGTTGCTCCACGCGGGCTTTCTCTAGTTTCAGAGAGAGGGGGGCTACTCTTCGTTGCAGTGCGCGGGCTTCTCATTGCGGTGGCTTCTCTTGTTGCGGAGCATGGGCTCTAGGAGCATGGGCTTCAGTAGTTGCAGCACGTGGGCTCAGTAGTTGCAGCACTTGGGCTAGGCTCAGTAGTTGTGGCGAACGGGCTTAGTTGCTCTGCAGCATGTGGGATCTTCCTGGACCAGAGCTCGAACCCATCTTCCCTGCATTGGCAGGCAGATTCTCAACGACTGTGCCACCAGGGAAGTCCCTGAAACTACTTTTATACGTGTCTTCATGTTCCTTTAAATTTATGCAGTAGAAAGGACACTGTGAAAAATCTCCAATGCCAGCAAAGATTTTGGTTTTCTATAGATAAAAATGTGGAAGAACCAAAATGTAGTAACTCTTAAAATATCTGATTTTTGCTTTGCCTCTAAAAGGACCCCTTTGGAGAGAGTGGATGATATAGGGCCTCTCCACTCATCTTTCTAATTAGAAAGAAAATTCAAGTTGAGAATTGTAATTAAACATGACTTAGATGAAATACTTTTCAACCTAATCAAGAGTTAATATAGGGCTTCCCTGGTGGCGCAGTTGTTGAGAGTCCGCCTGCCGATGCAGGGGACGTGGGTTTGTGCCCCGGTCCGGGAAGATCCCACATGCCGCGGAGCAGCTAGGCCTGTGAGCCATGGCCGCTGAGCCTGCGCGTCCGGGGCCTGTGCTCCGCAATGGGAGAGGCCACAATACCGAGAGGCCCGCATACCGCAAAAAAAAAAAAATTTAAAAAGAAAAAAGAAAAGAGTAAATATAGCTTCTACATTTCTAATTTTTAGGATTTCAAAGCTCTAAAAATAGAAATACACCTTCATTTACAGAACTATTTGGAAATTATGCATTTTATGTGGCAAACGAGGATTTTGTTTTGAATGAGGAATAACATACACATAGTAAAGTTCACAACTCTTAACCACAGGTCCATAAATGCCTTTCATGTGTATACAACTGTGTAACTACCACTCAAATCAAAGTCGAGCATGTTTTCAGCTCCCCAGAAGGCTCCCTTGTGTTTTTTTTCCTAGTCAATAGCACCCCACTCATTCATGCTCTTCCCCCGTAATCGCTGTTCTGACATCAATCACCATGAATTAGCTCTGCCTGTTCTTGATCTTCATGTAACTGGAAAATGCTCTTTTGTGTCTGGCTTCTTCCAGTCAATGTAAGGTCTGTGGTATGATTTGTCTCTGTGTGTGTAGCAATAGTTCATTTAAAAGTCAGCATTACTTTACAATTAGCCAAGCAAGTTCCAGTAAAACCTCTTACCCCACATACCCACTCCAAAGCAGAGCTCTGATGAGTCCATGCTGGAGCTCATACTGGGTCAGGCCTCTGTCTCACCTTTCTCCTCCATCCCAAACCCACATAGTAAACTTACCATCACCTGGCCAGCTACATGGTGCCATGACTGGAAAGCTCAGGCAAAGGAAGATGATGGCAGGGTCTGTCTCAGTGAAGAGGTGGGTCCTGGGCTACTTATTTCTCCCTTCATATGGAAAATAGAACGTAACCGTGTTTGACATTTTAAAATCCAGTGATCCCTTCCCAGGACAAATGTGGCCTGGTCAAAGTTTGCATTTGAAAGCCATCTTAGTATTGTGTCTTCCTGGGGGGAGATTGAGAAATATGGTAGGTAAAGAGGCCAGAGTAAGGGGGTAGGGGACTGGGAGTTCCTCCCTACCTTATGTAATCCTATATAATTTACTTATTTTTCAAAACGGTGATATCTATTCTTTGACTCTTGAGTATAGAATGAATCACAGAATCCAGGTCAGGGCTGCAGTGGAGAGAACAAGGGCTGCTCGGAGGCGGGGCCAGGCTGTGGTCTTGGTTCTGATGCCCGTGAACTCAAGGGGTGACTTAGGGGCCCCTTGCTTCATCTCTTGTTCCTCATCTGCAAAAAGGGGATGTTTGACTAATGAGCCTCTTAGCACCGTGGAGAATTTTTAAAGACCTTGAGGGAGTATATATTTTATACCTCAAGGCTCTCCCACCCTTGTATGAATAAGCATCTGGAGGACGGGCTGCTTGATTCCTCTGGAGATTTCTGAATGTCCTGCCTTTGACCAGGGATAGCAGTGGCCAGTGCCAGTTCTGACTGCTGTGCAGGTGTTAACTTCAGGCTAAGGATCTTGTTTTAGGGAATCCGAATGACATAGTGTGTGTGTGTGTATGCGGCGAGTACTATGGACAGGCTTTCCCTGTCTGCTCTACAGGCAAATGTGGTCAGCGCTCCTAGGGCCATTTATGACTTTCCATGTATACATTTTACTTGCTTTGTGTTGCTTCTTTCCTGAAAAACAGGCTCTATTCGTTTCCTCTTACTGCTGCCAAAAATTACCACAAACGTAGTGGCTTAAAATAATACAGATTTATTATCTTCAATAATAAATTCTGGAGGTCAGAAGTCCAAAATGGGCCTCTGGGCTAAAGTCATGGTGTGGGCAGCCTCATGTTCCTCTCTGCAGGCTCTAGGGAAGAATTCATTTTCTTGCCTTTTCCAGGGTCAAGAGGGACCCACGTTCCTTGGCTCATGGTCTCTGCCTCCATCTTCAAACCCAGCCACGGCCCGTTGAGTCTTTCCTACATCATGCCCCTCTGACACTGACTCTTTTGCCTTGCTTCTACTTTTAAGGACTTTCGTGAAAGCACTGGGCTTGTCTGAATAATGCAGATTTGTATATCTTAAAATCAGATAATTAGCAAACTCAATTCCGTCTTCCACCTTAATTCCCCTTTTCCATGTAATTTAACATACTCACAGGTTCTAGGAATTAGGAGGTAGACATCTTGGGGGGGAGCATTATTCTGCCCATTATTCACACAGGTACATGGTACTTTCTTTTTTTTTTTTCATGGTACTTTCTTAATCCAAACAAAAATAGGTAAGTTAACTGTGATGAACATTTTCTGGATTCAAACTTTTTATTTAATTAAGGAAAACCATCTTTTGCATGAAAATGGATGCCATCTTAATATGTACATTATTAGCAAAGAGTAGTTAGGTGACACATTCCTTCTTTTAGACATAGGAGTATGAGAGGGAAAAAATGGTATAAAGATGAAGAGTGTCTTTATGTGAGAAGTGTGTGTGTGTGTGTGTGTGTGTGTGTGTGTGTGTGTGTTGAGGCCATTGTGTGCTGCAGCTGGCTAGTATTAGCTAATGTGAGCCATTATGTGCCTGTTTCCCTAAATCCACATTCAATGACACCTCGTGTTAAATGGCTTGAAATTAGCCATGGTGGGAGAATTTACACCATGGAAATTGGCAAATGCTACAAGTCAGGGTTTTATTTTTCCTGGAGACCCTGCTGTTAAACAGTAACCATTAACACCAGCGGGGGAGAGACTCACTGCCTTCAGTTTATACACACAGCAACACTGTGTGGCAACACTGCACCCGTGAGATCTCAAGCCCTGTAGCTGGAGAAGGGGCAAGTTTCACTTGCATCAGGACCATCTGGCAGTTCTCCCAGTACTCTCAAGACCTCCCTACCTGCTGTCGTTGGCTGGACGGGGAGCTAAGTTTTCTCTCATGTAGGCGCAAGATTGCTCCTTTGTTCCTCGTTACTATTTGAACTCTGTCTGTCTAGCATTTGTTTAGGTGTTTGGCCTGACCAGTCCAATCCCCTTTTATCATTCCATCATTTGCACCCACCCTCGCTGGCCCTCTCTGTGTTTATCTTGCTGCTCCAGTAGCTAGGAGGTCACTGGTGTTCAAACTTCAGGGGAATTATCAGGGACACTTATTAAAATGCAGATTCCAAGGTATTGTCCCCAGAGAGTCTCACTCTGAAGGTCTGGGGTGAGGCCCAAGGACCTGCATTCTAGACAAGCATCAGGTGATTCTGAGGCAGGAGGTTCGTGGACGCTGACTGCCCCAGCCTGGAAGATTCTTTAGCTGCATCCTGTCCATACACTGTGAGTTCTCAGTGGGGAATGAGAAGAGTCATTTTAAAGAAACAGAGTTCCTAGTCTTTAGGAAGTTTTTGTCCCATCTGACGTACAAGGTTTACAATGCTCGCACATGCAGTGGGTGCAGAATACCATGGCCCAGAGGAAGACATGTTTTGAAAGCTTTATCAGGTGGAAATGTGAAAAATTCCCATGTTTGCCGAGACTGGCCCTATGAGCCTAAATATTCTGAGTGTTTGAAACCATCTGAAGGGTTTATTGAACTTTTCCCTTTCCGTGGACGTGTTTCTTATTTATCGTGCAGATGTAAACCGCCCAGCCACAGACAGTGTCTGTCGAGAGGAGCATTCAGTCTTTACCAAACCCAAACCAACTTGTCTCTTAGCAGCAAACCATTCTGACTGTGGCAATTTTCTTAGCAGGAAAATTTGGGGATGGATGCGTGGTTTTTAACTTTACTCTTTTTCATTTTACACGTGAACTCTTCAGGATCCAGATCGGTTTTCTTTAAAAATATGGTCCAAATTAATTTCTACTGACTTGATTAAAAAAGAGAGAGCAAGAAATTACTACCTTAAGAGACTCTGGCCTCAAGTCCTTTGATATTTGAGACAATTTTTTTTAATCCCCCAGGACGCAATCTTTCAGTAGCATGTAGGCAAGTTTCAAATAAAGGAAAGAGTAATGAAAAATCTAATATAAAGGTTATAATTTTCTAAAGAAGTCTGTTCCTTATTAAGATCAAGTGCTTGTCAGTCATCTTATATTTTTGGAACATCCACTGAATATGGAGAGTGTACTGGGTGCTTCCATGCATGGGAAATCTAACCCCCTGCAATTAGTTTTTCTAGTCCAATAAACATATTTTAAAAAGCAAATGAGATATTTTCTAGATGTCATCTGCAGAATAATTTGAGTTATTTAGTAGAAGAGACCCCTGATCGTATAGAACTTGGGCTTACATCCTAGCCCTGTCTCTGGGGGGTCTCATTTATAGAGAGACTGTAAAGGATGGAGAGAAGAATATTTGTCTTAGGTCCCACATAGGGAGGTTGTGAGGATCAAATGCAATGACATACGTGAAAGAGTTTTTATAAAAGAGTAAGAACAAAACAATGTAGTTTATAATAATACAACATAGTTTTTGAGTAGAGTTTTTAATATTAAATTCTATAGGCAAGTAGAGCATGTCAGTCTTAATCCTTCCAAATTCTTTTCCTTTATTCCAATTCCTCTAGAATTGCTGTACCATCATTTTGAGATGGAGTTACTGAATTCTGTTTTAAGATGAATGATTGTATTTTCATTTAAGTCATGAATATGTTTCATCTTCCTTTCCACTTCTCTTTCTTTTTGGAAACTGCTTTCTTTTAAATAGTAGTCAGCCAGCCCCTGGAAGCATCTCAGCGTAATGTGGGTTTTCCCCATGCTAGTCGGTCGGAGAGTTAAAGGTAGTCAGCTGCTTCCTGCGAGCTGGGATGGAAGGAGTGAGCCTCACTCACTCTTCACCCTCAGGTTGCTGAGTCTCATGACACTCTCTCTATTTCTCCTTTTTCCTGCCCCCCCTGGAAGTGTACCCAGGCTTTTGAGGAGGCCTGAGCAATCAACATGGTCTGCAGTACCCGTCTGGCTCTTCTTCCTCTTTCCAAATTTCAAATCTGACTTGAAGAGAGAGGCAATTCTAAATGTCCATATGACTTTCTGATTACTTAAAAACATCCCTTTCCTTTGTTCTGTCTGTAGTTCATACACACAGCGAACTTGTGTAAATGTATATTAAACATCAAGGCTCATCGAAAGAAGAAATATTAATGAATCTAGACAAGGAACACCTCAGGATTTATTAAATTTATCTAGGACAGGAACATTGTTTCCTTCTTCTGGTGTTTTTCCTGTTTACAGAAGTAATAGGAGTTAATCATAGAAAATGTGATAAATATGGAAAAGCACAAAGAAGAAATAATTGTTCATTATTCCACTATTTAGAGATAATCCTTATTAATATTTTTAGACTACCTCTCCAGTCTTACTTTCCATGTAGGTATGTATACACACTCCTTTTTCAAGTATTTAAGATCAGTAGTGTAAGTACGTTTTATACCTTGATTTTCTTTCTGGCCTATATTTAACATTTCCCCCATCATCAAGTATTCTTCCCTAGCACAGTCCTTGAAACAGAGTAGGTGTTTTTGCCGAATTAACAAATAAACTGTTTTTAATGGATACTAAAATATGTAATATTCTCTCATATAAAAATACCATAATTGATTTCATCAGTTCCCTCTGTTTTCCATTTTAAAGTAGCAATAGCATGGGAAAGGTGAGAAGTTATTTGATAATTATGGCCGCATATAGAGGGAGAGAGAGGCACCATCTGCGAAGGCAGTTAGGTCACATGAAGCTCTCTATGGAGAAAGCCTGAGGGAAGGAGTGTGGAACTTTCAGTAATGATTATAAACTTTATGCCTGGACTTGATATCAGATGACTCAGAGACTAGACCTATTAAACCTGAAATAATATGGAAAGAGGATCCTAAAGTGACTTCAGAAGTGGTCTGAATTACCTAGTAAGAATGCTTTCAGCTGTAAGAAGCCCAGCTCAAACTGGCTTAAACAATAAGGACATGTACTGAATCATGAAAATCCAGAGGTAGGTCAGACTTCAGGCATGGTTTGATCAAGCCTTTTGTTTTATTTTTCTGCTGTTGTCATAGCTCTGTACTCCTTTACTACTGATCATATTCTCAGGCTAGTTCCCCTAGAGGTCTTTGGATGGCAGCTATGGGCCATCAGAGCTACAGTACTTTCTTGTTCACAAAGAAGTAAGGAAGAGAACAAGAGAGAGGACTTGGTATGTCTTACAAAAGAAAGGAATCATTTCGCCTGAAGACTCCAGCAAATTGCTGTTATATTTTGTTGGCTGTGATGAGCCTAGACATCTCCATTCTGAAGCCAGTTACTGACAAGTGTTATTAGGATTAACTCACACTAAACCTCCAGGGTGAAATAATTGTTAATATGTGTACTACATTTCTGTGTAAGAAATAGCCACAAAGTCTCAACAATAAGTGTTTATTTGAGGTTGTCTGATCTAGGATGGGCCCGGCTGATATGACTCGGCTGGGTTGGCCCTGCTCACCTGTCTCTCCATCTCTGCTCCACCTAACTTCTCTTCCGCGACCAGAGGTGCATTCTTCTCATGGTGACGGTAGAAGTGAAAGAGGGATTGACATATATACACCAATATGTATAAAATAGATAACTAATAAGAACCTGCTGTATAAAAAAATAAAATAAAATTCCAAAAAAAAAGTGAAGGAGGGCATGTGACAGCAGGCAAGGCCTCATACGGCTTTGATTTGGAAGTAACACACCATCACTTCCATCTCATTTTATTGGCCAAAGTGAGTCACATGGCTAAAGTTAAAGAGGGGGAGAAATATACTCTGTCTGGTTGGTGGAGGAAGTTCAACATCATACGGCAGAGGCTGTGGGCAGTGCTAAGAGCAGGGGGAGGTGAGTGAGCGCTTGTCTGCAGTGAAAACTTTAAGAGGTACCAAGATACTTAATTAAGATAGATTACATTTCAATGAAACATTTAAAAATTCAAAATTAATGCAAAAAAAAGTTCATGAGCAAACTAATTTTCAACTAAGACAGGATCAGTATGGGGGAGGGTAAAGAATTAGGGCCCCAAACCATAGACCACCAGCCATAATGTTCCCGTTGTAGGACTCCCACGCCTCACAGCTTTAGGAGCCTTAAAACTAACTCTTCCTTCTTGAGGTTTGCTGCTTGCTTCCTTCTAGGTCTGTAGCTTGAGTATCTGGTTTTCCTGGAAGTCTCTAAGAAATTTAATAGGAATCATTTCCAAAAAATATTCTGAAGAATAAAATACTCCTTCAGACTTCTTTGGTAAAAAAAGAAAACAAAACAAGGAAAGAAAATCAAGTTCTAGGCAGCGGTTCTTGTATATTAATCCATTTCTTGATTGCTAGTTTAAGGTTTGGTATAATAGCCATAAAAATGAAAACTGGTAGAGCATGACAGTGATTGTCTAGAGACCGAGTTTCATAATAGTTTTAGATTTTAAATACAGTACATGTCTTGACAAAGTACAGTGAAAGTCTTTTTGGCTCAATCACAAGTTATGCCATGGGTGCTTAACTTTTTGTAGATGAGATTGGCTCAGGAATTCAAGAGCATATGTTAGTCTGGGGAGATCTTTCTCCCGTCTTGTGTGGTGAGTGATTTGCTGATCCCAGTACTGAGGATGTTGGCGGGAAGGAAAGACTTCCAAGGTCATAGGACTCATCCTGTGAACTTGTGTGGAACTGCCATTGGTTCACGGGCTGTCACAGAATTATGCAGGGAATAATTTTCAAAGAAACTGGAAGGAAAAAATATTGGATCCAAAATTTTATCACTGTCTTATTTCAAAAGTAAATCTAGTTTGAAATGCTAGAGATACAACTTATTTCTTCCTAAATTTGTCCCAGTGGGAATCATATGCTGGGTCTTATGGGGTGACAATCACCTTTACACCTCATCAGACACCCCCCAATCCAGCCACGCCCAAAGACTTATAGAGAGGAGGGGCTGGGTGCAAGCTGGCACCAAACCAAGCCCGATGGAATCCTGTTACGTGGTGAGAAATGACCAATGCTAAGTGAACCGTTAGTCTCAAAATACAGAATATTTCCCACGATGGTATGACAAGGAGCTGGAAATATTCACCTTCGTAGTCATTTACCTAAGTAATTAAGGCACTGCATCTCCCAGAGTGTGTCAAAAGGCCAACAGGCTAATTGGCAAAGTTAACTCAGATCGTGACTGACTTGTGGTTGACAGAGCTGTGCATGCAGTGGGATTTAAAGTGGAGACAGAGAAAGAGTATAAATCCTTGAAAAGCTGGGGAAAGTGGGCTAGGGAGGACAGCAAGTAGCATTTAAAGGTAAGTGTGAGATTGAGTGAGATTTTGGGAGAAATTGAGTGAGATTTTGGAGAGGCAGAAACAAAGTCGACAGTGTCAGAGGCCTCTATGGCAACATACTAAGCATCAGTATGAAGTGAATTTATGACATAGGGTGGTAAATGTGATTTCCAAATAATAAACAAGATTTGGAGCAAATACAGCAAAGGAGGGGATAAACCTAATCAAAGTCAACATACCCATTATAAATAGTTACCTAGCGTGATGCTCTATTTCCCCCCTAAATTTCCCCTTTGAAATCTATTTTATGTACAATCTTGAGTTATCCCTTAAAAAGAAACCCCAGATGTAATTATGCCATTTCCTTGATTTAAAAAAGTCTGTTGAGGAGTTCCTTGGGGGTCCAGTGGTTAGGACTCGGCGCTTTCACTGCTGGGGCCTGACTTCAATCCCTGGTTGGGGAGCTAAGATCCCGCAGGCTGCACCGTGCAGCCAAAAAAAAAAAAAAAATTAGACTACTCACCTGTAAAATAAAAATCACTAGCAAACAGAGAGAGTTGAGGTCCAACAATGGCAACCACGGATGGTGTAATCAAATCTGAAGCAGAGAACACTCCATAAATAATTACCATGCTGTACACACAACATGAAAAAAAAAAAAAGGAAAAAAGTTTGTTGAGTATTCACTGTCTACAAACTAAAATTTAGACTTCTCTGAATGACATAAAATTCTCTTTAAAATCAGGCTTTATCCTACTTAATTAAAACTCCAAAATAGATATCTACTGAGGGCCTACTGTGTGCTGTTTCAGGATCTGTATACACTGGTGAACAAAACCACTCCCTGCCCATGCTTCCCACACTGTAGCCTCTAGTTATTCCCATGCCGAGACTTTCCCATACCCTTCTTGTCCTTTGCCCAAGAACTCCTATTCATCCTTCAAGATCCGATTCACATATAGCTCTTCTCCAGTAGCCTTCCCTCACAGGCCAAGCAGAAATGATTGCCCTGTCTTTTGTTTTCAAATAGCTCGTAGTTTGTATTTCAAGTATAAGACATAGAATTTTGTTACTATTATTAGTTGATTATCTATCTCTTGAATCGGTTTGTAAAACCAGCAACAAGTGAGGGCCTGAAACAGAATAGGCAATAACTGACTGTAAGGAAATAAGGAAACAAAAGAGTGACGGAGACACACATCTGTACAGGAAAGCAGAAACCTGAGAGCGAGAGCCAGGCTGAACATGCGAGCAAAGAGCGAAGGAGAGAGAGAAGCCTTCAGCTGGAGTAGTCCATTAGGGCAGGTCCCAGATTTGTAGGTCTTGGTGGGATGTTTTGGAGGGTCCAGTGCTGATGAGAGAAATATGGGAAATAAGCCAGGAGGTGACACTAACGTGTCAGGAGCAGAGTTCTGTCTGCTTGTACTATAAACAAGCCCCAGGCACTGTGCTGAACTCTGGGGAGATGTACCAGGGAACTGTGCTAGTAGAGTGCCTGTGTGGGAGTGTGTGCGCATGTGCGTGTGTATATGTGGGTGCGTGCGTGTGTCTAGGAGAGCAGGGAGTAGGGAGAAAACTCTGTAGCATAGCAAAGTGAGTAAAGCGAAAATAAAAGAAAACATAGGAAGGAATCTTGCAAATATGGCTGTGTCCACCTGGCTTCCTCTTCTGTGTAATTTGGGGTGTGTGT
>NW_020173666.1:5170609-5191158 GCF_003031525.2 Neophocaena asiaeorientalis asiaeorientalis | reverse complement strand
GTCCTATGACAGAAAATGGATAGAATTGATGGTGGCTGAGGTGGGGGGAATATTACCGCTCCTGGGACAAGACAGAAAAAAATGGCAGATGCCCCAGACTCAAGTCTGGAAACAGGCCAAGGGGGAGCAGTGATGGGACAGTCCCCTGGACGTCTCCTTCCTTTTATAGCAGAGCTTCAGAAACAGTCCTGACTTAGCTTGTTGATACTTTAATTTCCCAACTGGAACAGGAGGAACTGGGGAAACTGCCCCCTTCGATAAATTTTAAAGAACAAGGCAGAATTCGAGTTCACGCAGGGCTACTTATGGGCACCTTGGGAGAAAGTCTGCGCTAACTGGCCAGGGAAACTCAGACATGAACAATCTTTATGAACTCTAAATTTGTGGAATGCTGATTTCTTAAAATTCAGGGGAAAGATGGACATGATTCTATGGCCCAGGAGTTTGGAAGAGAGGGAGGCTCAAGAAGTCCTAATGAACTCACACCTGGGACTTAGGTTGTGTCATGACCACTGATCTTATTGAAAATAAAAGGCAGCCCCCTCCCACCCAGGACAGAACAGCCGCACTAGGAGCTCTCTATTGAAGATGTAAAGCTCTCTTTACATCTAAAGGGGCAGGTACAAAAAAAAAGCTGGGAAGAGAAGCATATAATCAAGATAGAAAGAAGTAAGGAACGTGGTAAACATAACAATAGTGTCAGAAATGCCGAAACCCCAAGAGCTGAAGGCTGTGAAAGGGGCTGAAGACTTGACAGTCATATTAGGTCAGAGGTTCAAGGGAAGAGTTTGGGTGACAAGAAAGCCCTGTAGTTAAGAGCCTTTCAGCTTCCATGTCTATAAAAGGAACACCAGTAGTACCTACCCCACAGGGTTGTTTTGAGAATTAAACAAAATACTGTGTATGAAACACTTGGAACAGCAGCTGGCCCACTGTGGGAAACATATATGAGTGCTTGAGGCCACCTGTGTCCTTTCAAGTACCAGGGACATGGCAGTGAACCAAACAGGTGCAGCCCCCAGCCTCCTGGAGCTTCCCTTCATGAGGGAGAGGCACAGGCTACCATGAGAGCGACTGACTGTGGCTGGAGGTGTAGGGGAAAGGGGGGTGCTTACCTGAGGAAGACATCCTTAAACTGAGACCCTAAGAGGGCATGGAGAGGACAGAGGGACAGCGGAAGCGGGGTGCCTGCTGAGCGAGATAAAGAACTGAAAGTTGTCCATGACTGTGGGGTGAGGACAGCAGAGCGAGTGGCTTAGAGAAAACAGAACTCTTGCCCTTTCTGTTTCATTTTAGTCTTTTTGACCTATAAGAATAAAGTTGAGATGGAAAGGGCCTGAGTATTGGAGGGGGGAAATCAGAAGAGCACCTAGCTCTTCAAGATGGGAGCGAGGTCCTCTGCTGAGCCCACAGGCTCCTGACTGCCTCACCTTGGGCGGCCCTCGTCAAACCGGTCATGCTTCACGGGCCGTCCAGTAGCACCTGCTTCAAACTTGGGATTTCTCTGACGTTTCGACTTTTATTTTAAAAAGTTGTCGTCAAGCAGAAAACAGAACAACTTCCAAGTAGTGATTTTTATAAAGAGCTATGTTTCAGTGGTGCAAGTTAGGTATGTAGATTGAGGAAATCATCTTGGAAGATGTGAGTTTACACTTGCTAGAAATTGGTTCCCACAATGTGCCAGGGAAACAGTGTCCTACAAGAAGCAGACTATTGAACACGATTGAATTTTTAGGCCTGAACAAGCCATTTGCTTTTAGGAGCAAATTTTAGGCAGCTCTTTCCCTGTGAGGTAGGAGTACATCTTTGATAAAAAGTCTAGGGGCCACTGTATAATTTTTAAAGCCTAAAGGCACAAGAAGGAGGGGTAGCTATACAGAGATATATGTTTCAGCATAGTTTGGAGAGATACAAAGCTGGAAGCCATCCATCAGTGGGGGAGTGGATGAAGCAGTGTTGTGGGTGCTGTGCTAGACGGTGGTCCAGGAAGTGCACTTAAGTGCGCAAAGCAAGCTGTGCAGTAAAGGGTGCACTTCTTCCAAATTCATCAAAAGAAACGGCAAAACACCCCAATTTTGTGCGTATGTATTAGCATCTCATTGTACAAACATAGGTAGGAGTGTTACCTCAGGAAAGTTAAGACTGCAAAGGTGTTAGGAGGAGAAATAACTTTTAATTTATGTGACCATGGGCTCTTTCATTGAGTTAAATAAGTATGAGTTACTTCTGTAATGTGAAATTTGATGTTTTAAATACAGTAGGGAAACAATTGGAATCAGAGAGCAAAAGGAAGAAGAAACAAGGAAAAAATGTCTTGGTGATCTCACACCCTATTCAATAATATAAAACTGCATTTGAAGGTGAGGTGCTGCGAGATAAAAGCACCAAAGCTCTCCTCTTTGGGAGAATCAGACAACACACCATGTTGATCCGACGGCCGTGAATCCTCTGGTCATGACTGTATGCACCCAAGGGTGCTCTTAGCCCAGTTTGAGAAGCCAAAGGCCAACTCCATCCAGATCAACACCTATTTTCCAAAGTTGGACTTTAAGCTCCACTGACACCTAATGTCATGCTCTCCCTCTGCCACTTCACAAAATCTATGACTCTTCAAAAAATGTCACTTCATGCCTGTCTGGCAAACTCTTAGCCTCTTGGTTAAGAGTGTGGCCCCCGCAGCGAGATGCCTGAGTTCAAACCCCAGCTCTGTCGTGTGAGAGCTGCTTGAGTTGGCAAGTTGCTTGATCTGTCGGCATTTCGTGAAATAGAGATCATACTGGTGTCTACACACAGGGTCTTATGAGGATGAAACAAGTTAATACATTAAAAGAGGCTTAAAGCCCCTTCTGCCATGTGTTGCTATAGATGTTGCTTGTCTTTATTACCACTCATCCCTCCAGAGTCAGTCTGGGCAGCAGGGCTCTCCAGGACCCAGCTTTTAGACTCCTCCCCTCTTGTTTCCTCAGCAGCCTGCACGGTGTCCTGCATACATTTCATTCCATGATTCTCTCTGTTAAATTGTGTACCCTTACTCCTCACTCTTGGACTTTGAGTAACTTGAGGGCAGGAATCGAGATTCCTTCATCTCTGAGTGGCCAGCATTCAGCACAACGCCTGGCATAGAGTAGAGGCTAAACTGATGGCAAAGTGTTGGAAGAAACATGGATGGGTGAGTCCATCCCGGAGACCCTTCCTTATTCAGGCTGTTTCCGAATACTCCAGGAAGCCTCAGTGCTGTGTGTGCACCTGTTAGTACTTACCTATTATTGGTATACATTGTCTAATTGATCTCTCTTTATACAGTCATGTTCCAACTTAAATTGTGTGCTTCCTGGTTCCTGGTGTGTATTTTCTTCCTTTGGTGTCTTTTTCAGTTGCCCACTAGGAGAGTCTGAGCCTGACTATTTTTTGCCAAATGGGATGGGAGACTCTAGGAGGGAAGAGGTGTGGAGGTGACTTCTCTTGGGATGTCCTAAAGACAGTGACCAGAATCTCAAGGGGTGTTTTCAGATTCCACAACATAACGAGAGAAAAGGAACCAACCCCTTAAATGAAGAACTTTCAGTCACCTCTACCCAGGTCCACGTGTCAGTTTCATTTCTTTTCATTAACTCCTCTCCTTTGATGGTCTACTGAAGTGAAAACAGTTAGGAAAGGTAGGCTATTTAAAAGGGACCTGTTAAAGGGACCTTGTTAGGAAGAGATTCATTTCAAAGAACAGCCCTGTAGTCTATCAGGAAATCCTTTCGGTCAAGCCAAAAGCTTGCGTTAAGTCAGTAAGGTGCAAATGCAGACCATCCCTGTTCCATTTAAAGATAAAATATTACATGATATAGTAAAAGGGCTCAGAAGAGGTGTTTCCCGTTTTTTAAGTTATGGGGGTGGGGAAGGGCTTGCACAAACCTATTTCCATTTCCTAGTACACAGTAACTAGATATAATATCAATCTGTTATAAATAAACATGATGTCTCCTCCAACATTCGTTATTACTTCTGACTCGTCAACTCAATCTGTGAAAATGAGATTACTTGAAAACCCTGTCCTAGATTTTAAAGCTGAACAAGATATATTGATTATACAAATATTTTTATGTCACTGTATATCTTAATAAAATAGCATTCATGTCTGGAGTGCATGTCAGTCTGGAAAGCCTGCCCAAAGCCAGATCTATTTATTTAAATCAGGGACGGCAAAGGGCTGTGTTGGCAGCCATTCAGCTCGTCATGCTCTCGTGGTTGAACACAGATAATAATAATTTTGGGTGCACACGAGCAGATTTCTCAAAGGAAGGAATTAACCCCTGTGTTTACATTATGAATCAGCAGGGAACTATTTTAGATGCTGAGACCAACAGTGGGGATAGCTGATTTCTTCTCTCTCTTTAGATTTCAGACACATGTGGAGATCCTACTGGAATTTCAGACTCAGATTCTAATTTCTGGGAATTCCAGTTTATAATGAAGTGATGAAAGGGCTGGTTTCACAGGGTCAACAGCTGGTTATTCCCGGTGAGGAAGAGACTTGACCAGCCTAGCCATCCTTGGTTCGTCTGTCCAGGGATTCAATGGCCACCCTTGGGGGTGAGTCTAACAGTCCCCTGGAGAGGAGATGGGCCATCCTTATATCAGATCCTTTTCTCCACTGCTAAACAGCCCAGAACCAGAAGCTGCCTTGGGGTTCACAGGGGATTGCCGAAAGAGAAGAGTTACACACTCCCCAAGAAAAGTGTTGTTTGTTTCACATTGGAAATTCTCTGAAACCGTACATTTTAGGACACTCCAATTTTGTTGGCAGCTCAACTCCAGAGGAAATGTCTCCTTTTGGGCATTGTGAGTCAGTTATTAAATCTTCAATTAATTTTCATTGGGAGAAATTTATTTCTTATTTTACTCAAGGACAACTTTATGTACCTTGTAATAACACTAACTGCTACAGACTGAATGCTTGTGTCCCTCCCAAATTCATATGTTGAAGCCCTAACTCCCAAGGCAGTGGTATTTGAAGGTGGGGCCTTTAGGAAGTAATTAAGTTTAGGGTGAAGTCATGGCGGTAGAGCCCCCATGGTGACATTAGTGCCCTTATAAGAAGAGGAAGAGACTACAGTGCTCCGGTTCTTATCAGACACTGAAACTGTAGGCACCTTGATCTTGGACTTCCCAGCCTCGAGAACTCTGAGAAATAAATGTCTACTGTTCAAGCAATACAGTCTATGGTATTTTGTTATAGCACCCCAAACTGACAATAAGACACTAACAATAAATAGAAAAACATAGGTTCACTTAGATTTCAAAGTGCTAATTGGTTTTGATTTATATTTAAAAATTACTTCTTATTGACATTAGTATTAATGGGACCAAGGGTGATATTTGAGTTATCTCAAACCCTGACTCTTGTGAAATTATATTCCTGTGAAGAAAAAGAATTAACAAAACTTGATAAAGATGAATATTGGGTCCATAAAACCATTATAACTGGAGACCAAATACTAGAATTGGCATCATCAAAATGATTGCGTAAGTTTAAGCGTGATGTCTGCAAGAGTGCTGTTCGAATACAGATATGTTTAACTGGCTGGAAGCAGTGACGTACTGAGCAGTGACTTGCCCATTAAATAGAGATTAGCTTATCAGTTTCCTAACAGAAAGTGGAGCCTGATGGCCCAAGGCAGGTAAGCTTTGATGAGGAGGGTCATTGAGGAAAGGTCGGAAGGCTGGGGAGGGCAGAAGAGAATGTGATACCCAAGGAAGACCTTAGGGCCCTCAGGAGCCACCCTTCTGAGCAGTGGAGAGAGGAGGCATGGGTGAGAAGACAGAGTCATCTTCAGGTCAAGTTCCCGTTCCCAAGTCTTGCTGCTGCTTATTTGTACATATGTGTTCAGGGAAGCCTTCCTGAAGTCTGATTCGGTCGCTATGTGTAGATGCAGTCAGAGTCTCATTTTTCAGCTTGAATTATGATAGAAATCACAATTTAGTTTGTAAATCACTCCAGATAGCCTTGTGTGAGATTAATTTCTGGTAATATCTGTCTGGGAGTCTCACATGTTCTCTTGACGATTGCTGTCAGCCTGACCTTCTTTTCTGATTTATCTCATTTGCATTCTATTTCTTTATCCGTAGTGTTGAATCAGTGGCTCGTAAACAGAATTAATTTGCATGTTCAAACTAAAATACCTTTGCAGATATTGAAGCTTTTCAAATATTTATTGGATTGGTGTCTGACAGAACAAATCTAGCAAGTATATTACAATTACTTGTAATGACAATTTAAAACCATTGAAATAATTTATAGTACACAGAATCAACATCCTATTGATTAAAAGAAATTTAGGCAAAAAGTCACCATTTGAAAAAAAACACCATTTGAAAACAAAACAAAAAAAATGGAAAAGTGGTTTGCCTACATATATTATCAGCTGTATGTATTAAACTTAGTCAGAAATGTATTGTTTTAGTCTGCTCCTGCTGCCATAACACAATACTATAAACTGGGAGGCATAACCAATAGACATTTATTCTCTCACAGTTCTGCGGCTAGAATAGGGTTCATTCTGAGGCCTCTTGTCTTGGTTTGTAGGAGGCTGCCATCTTGCTGTGCTGACAGGATCTCTTCTTTGTGTAGCCAGGAAACAGCCCTAGTGTCTCTTCCTCTTCTGATAAGGGCACCTGCCCTGTGGGATTAGGCCCCAACCCTTATGACCTCATTTAACCTTTATCACTGCCTCATAAGCCTTATTTCCAAATACAGTCACAGTGGGAGATGGGGTTTCAACCAATGAATTTTGGGGGAGGGGTCACAAACACATAGTCCGTAACAGATATCATAATTAAATGTGTAGCTTTAAATATTTGTTTTAGTTAAAATATAACTAGTTGACTTTGTATTATGTGTTAAAATATAACTATTTGACTTTGTTAGTCCAAAAGTAATAAACAAAACTTGATATACTTGACAGTATAATAACTGTCAAGTTTTGTCCAAGTCCATCCATGTTGCTACAAATGGCAAGATTTCATTCTTTTTTTATGGCTGAGTGGTATTCCATTCTACAGGCTTATGTTGTTCTCTTGTTTGCTTGTTTTTAAGCATGTTAACAAAGGGTGAATTTTCTCTTGGACTGGACACTTGGTTACTTCCTCAAGTCTCAGAATCTCTAAGTGTGAGTCCTTGTCTGACAAAGATTTACTAAGTACCTGCTACATGCCAGGCACTGCGTAAATCTCCAGGGATACAATGCTGAATGTGGCAGAGGTGTCTCCTGTCCTCACAGGAGTAACAGTCTACTGGACAGTGTGTCCTAGAGGCGAACTCGGCCTATTGTCAGGCTTTTCTGCACGGGGTCAAGGCTAGTCTATTCAAATTCCTCAGCCGCAGGACTGGTAGCAGCCCCCGAATGGTAAAAAGGCCCCTGCGACCACAACTGACATCCCAGCTATGGGCACCCCTGAGTTGAAAGCGGTGGAAAGCAGAAGGAGTTTCAGGCCTGAAATGGCCAAGCTGACCCTGCTTATGGTTCTGCCAAGGTTCCTGGCTGTGCTTTTATTATTATTATTAATTCTGATAACTACACTTTATTGAAGGTTCTCTAGGGACCCTGCCCTTGGCTAAGGGCTGTACCCGTGTAGCCTGCTTCTCTGTCTTGCAGGGCTCTTCCTACTTAGCTCAGGAAGAGGGGGAAGAAGAAGCTGAGCATTCAGTCTTACTGTTCCTTTTGCCAGAGAAGTCACCTAGCTTGCTACCTCCTGCAGTGGTGGCAGGATTCTTCCAAGCTATGAAAGATGGGGAACACTCCCTGCATCCCCCAGAGAGACTGTTCCTCTCTTCTGGAAACCTACCTCCATTCAAAAGACACAGGCATGCAGGGAGAGTTCTGGAGCCCAGTGTAAACAGGTCAGGTAGGTCAAAAGGTTTTGTAAACTGTGAAGTGCTATAAAACTGTAGAATATTATTATTATTATTAAATGATAGTGGTAACATCACAATTAGGCTTGCTGACTAGAGAAATTCAAATCAAGAACCATTACAACTTTACTTTTCTACTCTTTCCATTATCTTTTTAAAAATTTATTTATTTTATCTATTTATTTTTGGCTGCATTGGGTCTTCATTGCTGTGCATGTGCTTTCTCTAGTTGTGGCGAGCGGGGGCTACTCTTTGTTGTGGTGCGTGGGCTTCTCGTTGCAGTGGCTTCTCTTGTTGAGGAGCATGGGCTTTAGGTGCGCAGGGTTCAGTAGTTGCGGCACGTGGGCTCAGTAGTTGTGGTACATGGGCTTAGTTGCTCCGCAGCATGTGGGATCTTCCCGGACCAGGGATTGAACCTGTGTCCCCTGCACTGGCAGGCAGATTCTTAACCAGTGCGCCAGGGAAATCCCAAGGTACAAACTATTATGTATAAAATAAGCTACAAGGATATATTGTATAACAGGGAATATAACCAATATTTTATAATAACTCTAAATGGAGTATAATGTTTAAAAGTTGTAAATCACTATATCGTATACTGGTAGCATATAATATGGCACCTCAGTTATACTTCAACAACAACAAAAAAGAAGCCTGTAGAAGCTGCTTGAATAAATCACAGTCTGATTTTTCTTGCCAGTACCTAAGCTCACTAAATTTAACTGAAATGTCCCAACACCATGTCAAAACATTTACATATGCCTTTCTAATCAAAAGCCTAGGATTGTGGCAAAGTCTTAGCGTGCTTCAGGCACCTTTTTTGATCACCACAAATTCTAGGCTTGCCCATGACATTGTTTTGATGGTGATTTTATGGCTGGAGCCATAGCCTGCTCATCAAAAGGCTTAGCCTCTGCTTCCTGGCTCGTCTACTGGCTCAGGTGACCTCACTACATAATCCCAGTAAGCTCGGGCCAGGGCAACCCTGGGCAAGGTTTAAAGTAACGGTGACCACAAGGCTAGGTTCAGCGCGAGTTTGGGCTTGTCTATCAAGCGATCCTATGACATTTGTGTCGGTAACAGTCAGACCTGTCAGGCTCACTGGAAACACAGATGCCCCGAGTGTATGATATCTGCAATGATCCCTTTCTAAGAGTCACTTGAGTTTCAGACAGAGAACCGTATTCAGAGCTGGATATCAGTTGGTGAGGCACCGACATTCCACTGTCAGTTGAGTTAATCCCTTGTAGAGGTCCCGGAGATATTTCCACCACTGCTGTCTTCTCTTCTAAACTGGTCATCTGAATATGATAAATGTGAGTTTTACTGCTAAGATTAGCTCTTCCCTCATCCCTCGCTCTGTAAAGTGAGGTGATTTTGAACACACACATTAAAGAAGTTGAAAAGAATGCAAGTCTTGGCTGTACCATCTAAGATGTGGTCGCCTCCATGGGTAAGTCAAGAGGCTTCCTTTGAACAGGAAATATGGCTATGTTCACAAAGCCTACATGAGGTGCACAGGCAAAGGAAGCTTCCAGACTGTGTAGGTTTGTGTCTTTCAGGTCCTCTTCTCACAGGGGAATTATTCTTTTTTCAATTGACATATAATTGGTCTATAATAATGTGTTAGTTTCAGGTGTAGAGCAAAGTGATTCAGTTATAGATATATATTTTTTTTCAGATTACTTTCCATTACAGGTTATTACAAGATATTGAATATAGTTCCCTGTGATATACAGTAAATCCTTTCTTTCTCTTTCACACACACACACACACACAAACACATACACACAGAGCTTTGAGAGTAAATGGCAGGCATGATGCCTCTTTAGTTTTGAATTTTATTTTATTTATTTTTATACAGCAGGTTCTTATTAGTTATCTATTTTATACATATTAGTTTATATATGTCAATCCCAATCTCCCAATTCATTTCCCCACCAACTTTCCCCCCTTGGTGTCTATACGTTTGTTCTCTACATTTGTGTCTCTATTTCTGCCTTGTAAACCAGTTCATCTGTACCATATTTCTAGGTTCCACATATATGCATTAGTATACGATATTTGTTTTTCTCTTTCTGACTTACTTCACTCTGTATGACAGTCTCTAGGTCCATCCACGTCTCTACAAATGACCCAAAATAAAATATTACTTTTATGGCTGAGTAATATTCCATTGTATATATGTACCACATCTTCTTTATCCATTTGTCTGTCAATGGGCGTTTAGGTTGCTTCCATGGCCTGGCTATTGTAAATAGTGCGGCAATGAACATTGGGGTGCATGTATGTTTTTGAATTATGGTTTTCTCTGGGTATATGCTCATTATCATGTCATCTGCAAAGAGTGACAGTTTTACTTCTTCTTTTCCAATTTTTATTCCTTTTATTTCTTTTTCTTCTCTGATTGCTGTGGCTAGGACTTCCAAAACTATGTTGAATAATAGTGGTGAGAGTGGACATCCTTGTCTTGTTCCTGATCTTAGAGGAAATACTTTCAGTTTTCACCACTGAGAATGATGTTTGCTGTGGGTTTGTCTGTATGGCCTTTATTATGTTGAGGCAGGTTCCCTCTATGCCCACTTTCTGGAGAGTTTTTATCATAAATGGGTGTTGAATTTTGTCAAAAGCTTTTTCTGCATCTATGCAGATGATCATATGGTTTTTATTCTTCAATCTGTTAATATGGTGTATCACATTGATTGATTTATGTATATTGAAGAATCCTTGCATCCCTGAGATAAATCCCACTTGTTCATGGTGTATGATCCTTTTAATGTGTTGTTGGATCCTGTTTGCTAGTATTTTGTTGAGGACTTTTGCATTTATATTCAACAGTGATATCGGTCTGTAATTTTCTTTTTTTGTAGTCCTTTGTCTGGTTTCCATATCAGGGTGATGGTGGCCTCATAGAATGAGTCTGGGAGTGTTCCTTCCTCTGCAATTTTTTGGAAGAGTTTGAGAAGGATGGGTGTTAGCTCTTCTCTGTGAAATTCACCTGTGAAACCATCTGGTCTGGGACTTTTGTTTGTTGGAAGGTTTTTAATCATGGTTTCAATTTCATTACTTGTGATCGGTCTGTTCATATTTTCTATTTCTTCCTGGTTCAGTCTTGGAAGGTTATACCTTTCTAAGAATTTGTCCGTTTCTTCTAGGTTGTCCATTTTATTTGCATAGAGCTGCTTGTCGTAGTCTCTTATGATGCATTGTATTTCTGTGGTGTCTATTGTAACTTCTCCTTTTTCATTTCTAATTTTATTGATTTGAGTCCTCTCCCTCTTTTTCTTCATGAGTCTGGCTAAAGGTTTCTCAATGAACGAGCTTTTAGTTTTCTTGATCTTTGCTATTATTTTCTTGGTTTCTATTTCATTTATTTCTGCTCTGATCTTTATGATTTCTTTCCTTCTACTAATTTTGGGTTTTGTTTGTTCTTCTTTCTCTAGTTCCCTTAGGTGTAAGGTTAGACTTTTTATTTGACATGTTTCTTGTTTCTTGACGTAGGATTGTATTGCTATAAACTTCCCTCTTAGAACTGCTTTTGCTGTATCCTGCTGGTTTTGGATCATTGTGTTTTCATTGTCATTTGTATCTAGGTATTTTTGGATTTCCTCTTTGATTTCTTCAATGATCTCTTGGTTATTTAGTAATGTATTGTTTAGCCTCCACGTGTTTGTGTTTTTTACGTTTTCTCCCCTGTAATTGATTTCTAATCTCATAGGGTTGCAGTTGGAAAAGATGCTTGATATGATTTCAATTTTCTTAAATTTACCGAGACTTGACTTGTGACCCAAGATGTGGTCTATCCTGGAGAATGTTCCATGTGCACTTGACAAGAAAATGTAATTTGCTGTTTTGGGATGGAATGCCCTATAAATATCAATTATATCTATCTGGTCTATTGTGTCATTTAAAGCTTGTGTTTCCTTATTAATTTTCTGCCTGGATGATCTGTCTTCATTGCTGTGTGTGGGCTTTTTCTAGTTGCAGTGAGTGAGGGCTACTCTTCATTGTGGTGCATGGGCTTCTTGTTGCAGTGGCTTCTCTTGTTGCAGAGCACGGGCTCTAGGTGTGTGGGCTTCAGTAGCTGTGGCTTGCGGGCTCTAGAGCACAGGCTCAGCAGTTGTGACACATGGGCTTAGTTGCTCCACGGTATGTGGGATCTTTCCCTGTTTCCCCTTCATTAGCAGCCAGATTCTTTACCACAGTGCCACCAGGGAAGCCCCTTTGGGTTTGTTTTTGTAGGTCTTTTCCTTCTCTTGTGTTTCCTGCCTAGAGAAGTTCCTTTAGCATTTGTTGTAGAGCTGGTTTGGTTGTGTTGAATTCTCTTAGCTTTTGCTTGTCTGTAAAGCTTTTGATTTCTCTGTTGAATCTGAATGAGATCCTTGCCAGGTAGAGTAATCTTGGTTGTAGGTTCTTCCCTTTCATCACTTTAAATATGTCATGACACTCCCTTCTGGCTTGTAGAATTTCTGCTGAGAAATCAGATGTTAACCTTATGGGAGTTCCCTTGTATGTTATTTGTCATTTTTCCCTTGTTGCTTTTAATAATTTTTCTTTGTCTTTAATTTTTGTCAATTTGATTACTATGTGTCTTGGCATGTTTCTCCTTGGGTTTATCCTGCTTGGGACTCTCTTTGCTTCCTGGACTTGGGTGACTATTTCCTTTCCCATGTTAGGGAAGTTTTCAACTATAGTCTCTTCAAATATTTTCTTGGGTCCTTTCTCTCTCTCTTCTCCTTCTGGGACCCCGATAATGCAAATGTTGGTGCATTTAATATTGTCCCACAGGTCTCTTAGGCTGTCTTCATTTCCTTTCTTTCTTTTTTCTTTATTGTGTTCCATGGCAGTGAATTCCACCATTCTGTCTTTCAGGTCACTTATCTGTTCTTTTGCCTCAGTTATTCTGCTGTTGATTCCTTCTAGTGTATTTTTCCTTTTAGTTATTGTATTGCTCATCTCTGTTGGTTTGTTCTTTAATTCTTCTAGGTCTTTGTTAAACATTTCTTGCATCTTCTCAATCTTTGCCTCCATTCTTTTTCTGAGGTCCTGTATCATCTTCACTAACATTATTCTGAATTCTTTTTCTGGAAGGTTACCTATCTCCACTTCATTTAGTTGTTTTTCTGGGGTTTTATCTTGTTCCTTCATCTGGTACATAGTCCTCTGCCGTTTCATTTTGTCTGTCTTTTTGTGAATGTGGTTTTCGTTCTACAGTAAATCCTTGTTGCTTACCTATTTAATGTTTAGTCGTGTGTACCTGTTAATTTCATACTTCTAATTTCTCTCTCCCCCATCTCCCTTTCCGCTTTGGTAACCATAAGTTTGTTTCCTATGTCTGTGAGGGAAATTACTCTTATTAATAGGGTTGGGTGGGAACTGTTGGGTAGCGAAGTGGAGGGGATGGGGAGTCACCCTGCATGGCCAGGGCCCAGAGTGATGGGCATTTGTCCCATGCTCAGCACTGGGTCACCAGGCCAGGTCATGTAGCATCAGTCTTAATTGGTCAGTTGAACTTAGTCAGTTTTGCTGTGCCTAGTGTATCTGCACCCAGGTTTGGAATCCTGGAGGAGCACGGGCCAGAAACCCAACACATCTTGTGACTCCTGTCTTGGGTAGAGAAAAGGAAGGCAGAAAGACCAGGGGCCCTCTAAAATAAGAGAAAAGAAGCATGGACTTTCAGGGACGTGAGGGGGGGTCTTGGAAATTCCAAAGTTTCAATGTGGAGTTGCATGTTTGTTCAGTTATGTTCTTTCTTGTTAGGCCATTGGATGCGTGATTTGTGCCAGGCACTGTCCTTGGTGTTGGGGAAACTGGGGTGATGAGGACGAGGTCCCTGCCCTAGGAGCTCAGTAGTTAATAAAGGCAGTGGACTAGCAAACGTCAGTAATTGCTAGTAGAAACCCAGTCTATGTATGACAGAAATAGAGGGAAAAAAGAGAACCAAGTGCTGTGGGGATACTGAGTGGGGTGTACTTCTGCCTGGGGTGGGGCGGGTCCAGGAAAATTTCACAGGGAAGAAATGTCTGAACAGAGTATTAAAGAAGTAGACATTTGTCAGTTGAGTGGGTTTGATGGGAGAAATGTCTGAGTCAGAAGGACAGCTCAAGCCCCTGAGAGTAGGGATCGTGCCAGGGGACCGGCTGTCACCTGGGAGGCTCTTAGGTGTCCCCGAGAGGAGAGGGTGAGCGCTAGGAAAGAGTCCTTGTCAGAGGCTGAGCAAGGGCCACATACTGAGGCTAAGGATTTTCATTTCATAGTGTGGGGCTTAGGAAGCCATTGAAGGCTTTGTAAGCAGGAGAGGCCTGGATTCCAATGTGAATTTTAGGAAGATCAGCCTGGGGTGTTGTATAGACTGTGTGCGAGGAGGTTACAGTGAGTAGCCCATGGAGAGGCAGGGGTGACTGCTTCTCCGCTCCAGCACAGAATTCGGCCCAAATTTGGCACGTTGGTAGCTCTGTTGCATCAAAGGTATGTGCGGTGGCCCCGGGAGGGTGCTGCCTGGGGGACTCAGTATCCCTGGAGAAGCAGCAGGAGTGCTAGGTGGATGCAGTGCCTCTTGGTGGAAGGAGGCTGGAGCCAGAGAAGAGGAAAACAGTGAAGAGGACCACATTGCATGTTTGGGGACCAGCTCCTGAGCACATGTGACAGTCCCCCGAGGCCTCCAGAAACACATTACAAGAAGACTTTGCAAAGAGTGCTGTTGCGAACCGATGGGAACATACTGTATAGCACAGGGAACTCAATGCACTGTGGTCACCTAAATGGGAGGGAAGTCCAGAAGGGAGTGTGTGTATGGCTGTATGTGTATGGCTGATTCATTTTGTTGTGCAGTGGAGGCTAACACAACATTGTAAAGCGACCATACTCCAATAAAAATTAATAAAAATAAAAAAAAGAGTGCTGCTGTGTAACTAGGGGTGAGTAAAATAGAGTAAGATTTTTTTCTTGTATAAATTTACTTTCAAAGAAACAAGACGAAGATCATGCATTATATATGGTTTTGTATTTTACTCTGATCACTTAGCATTATTTCAAGAGCATCTGCTTATGCCCTTAGATATCTTGTTATTTCTTGCTAAATTCCAAAGAATCCTTTGTGCTCAGGAATAATGCTTCATAGCGCCTAACACAATCCGCAGAAGGGACCTCCATACAAATCAATTCAAATATTTTACTTAGGTCAATTTAAAAAGTAAAGAGAGTTGGAAAGATAAGTTATTTGGCTCAGCAGTGGCACGTTGGACCAAGTATAATATAGCAAAATATCAGCCTTACAAAAAAAGTCAAAAGAAAAGATTATGTTCAAAATTGCTCCTGGCTGACTGGCCTCCTGGTTATTAATTCCAATGCCCCTCCTATTGGTACTGTTAATGGCGTCAAACAGATCTTGTCTCCTTTTATGCAATGGGAAAACTGGACCCATTCCAAACAAAATAGCAGTAGTAGAAGGAAGCCAACATTTGCAGCATTGTTAGATAACTCCAACTATTAATCTTCTTCAACCAAGTCCCTTTTCATTTTTCACAGACATTTCTTACACTGCTTAACTCTACAAGTTAGACATTCCAAGTGCTTAAAACCATTTTTAAGTAAAAGAAGAATTTTCCCATTTGATTAGCATCCTGTCTCCCTTTTCAGGTTATTTCAGCAGCACAAGGTACTGATGGAGCAGTAGAAGCCTCAGATGTGATGTGGTTCTTGGTTTTCAACTAGAGATAGAAGATGAGGGATGGGAAGGGACATTAGAATCTTTGGGGACAGGGAGGACAGCTAGGTAGAAATAATTTGAAAAGACTCCTCCCGTGATTCTGACATGTCCCCAGGTTGGAAACTCCTTGGAGTTGTTGAATCTTAGAATTTAAGGGCTCTCTGAGTTCAGCCAACAATGCCTCCTACCTCAGGTCAGAACCCCCTGTTTGATCCTCTGATCCAGCTTGAATAACTTGAAGGACCGCTTTATTTTATTTTTAAAATTTTTATTGGAGTGTAGTTGACTTACAGTGTTGTGTTAATTTCAGGTGTACAGTAAAGTGAATTAGTTATACATATACATATATCCACTCTTTTTTAGATTCTTTTCCCATATAGGCCATTACAGAGTATTGAGTAGAGTTCCCTGTGCTATCCAGTAGATCCTTATTAGTTATCTATTTAATATATAGTAGTATGTATATGTCAATCCCAATCTTCCAGTTTATCTTCCCACCCCTTACCCCTGGTAACCATAAGTTTGTTTTCTACATCTGTAACTCTATTTCTGTTTTGTAGATAAGTTCCCTTGTACCCTTATTTTAGATTCCACATATAAGTGGTATCATATGGTATTTGTCTTTCTCCGTCTGACTTACCTCACTCAGTATGACAATCTCTAGGTCCATCCATGTTGCTGCAAATGGCATCTATTGTTCTTTTTTGTGGCTGAGTAACATTCCATTGTATGTCTGTGCCACATCTTGAATGACCATTTTAATATTTAGAAAGTATTTCTTCATCTTGAACTCTATGTAGCGGCTATTTTTCATTGTTTTGGATGCCTCAGATCCATTCCCCTCTTTCTAAGAGCACCATGATTTTCTTTGGGGGCATAACCTGCTTTCCATCGGAGCAGCCTGTGTTGGACAATGAACTCTCGATGTCCTCCTTCTGTGAACTCAAAGAGATCTCAGGAAGTTCCTCCTGCCAAACTCTTCCTGTTATTTCCCTGGGACAGTCAAGGGGGAGGCAGGTGACCTAAGCATGTCCATTAAAATTCATGCTTCTGGGACTTGCTACAACGTGATACAAACACCAAGGAAATAGTGGGGATTCTTTTATTCTAGAGGCAGTGCCAGGCAAGACACTCAAGAGCTTCCCGTTGCCAAGATCTTCCAGAGTTACCTCTTTCTTGGCAGCCCCGAGTCTGGTTTCTCAGCCTTTCCAGTGCCTGGTGAACTCCTCTATCCGTGTCAGGCGATTTCTGTTGCTCACAACCAGGGGATGCCAGCTGACATCACCCGCCACTTGAACCACCCTCCCGATCCTAGTCCTGCTTTCTGCTGTTACATAAAGTACACCTGATTCCCCTTCAGTACGACCTCTGAAATTTTTAAAGACATTTGTCATGTCCCTCCTAGATCTCTCTTTCTCAACTGAACATCCTCGTTTCCTTGAACACATCCTCACCTATTATGGCTTATAGAGGCTTCACCCTTCTGTTTTCCTTGTGGCGTAGAGCCCAGTTTATCAAGGTCCCTCTTGCAGTGTGTCATCTGAGATTGAAAGTATGATCTTTATTTGGTACTTTGACCAGTTCAGATTATGGTCAGAATTTTCCCTCCCTTAACCTCCATAGTCTATTTACATGATTGCAACTAGAACTTGCATTAGATTTTATTCATTTTAGGTAACACTCGACTCGGATTGAGTGTCACGTAGCAGGCATTTAAAAGGCTGGGGTTATTATTAATAATAAACCTCCTGGCATTTTCATAAGCACTGCTGAAGTCAGGTCTCCCATTTTGTATTTTTTGCAATTGATTCTGAAAATCTAAAAGTGTGATTTAGCATTTATTCTTGTTAAATGTTGTGTCTTTTGGTTTTGGTCTATTCTTATGCCAGTGTCATTAAAATTTTTTTTGACTATTTCTAATCTTAATAGTTCCCACATTTTTTTTTGGTCATCTACTCATTTGGTAAACATGCCTTTGATGTTTCCTTCAGGTCATTGGGAAAAGTGCTGCTCAGTTCAATGGTACAGCACCAGAGACCTCCCCAAAGGGGGAAGTCGATTCATTAATCATCCTGACGGTGTATTGCTTGCTGAGAGTCCAGCCTCACTACACCAGATTTTCCCATCTTGCTCGTCCACAAGAAGATGATGAGCCACACTGTGGGATGTCTGTCTGAAAACACCATATGCAATGTGTACGTGAGGGGGTGGGGTGGGCATCTCTGAAACGAGGAGGTTGATCTTCTATCTTCTTGTTCATAATGCTGCCAGGTCCCCCAAACAAAGCCTTAAGCAAAACCCCAATACATAGAAGATAATAGCGGGGTTAGCTCACGGTTAAGTGGGGCTGGGTGGGCAATGTGTGGCCAGGGGCCTGCTTGGCTTCCTGCGGACCCAGCATCCTGTAGCCAGTTCCTCACCCCACCCTCCGCCCCCGACACTCCTCATGGCACCACTTCAGAAAGGAATGACCTCTAGGGACTATGGTTTTAACCTTCTGATTTAAAACATCACGAGTAGCAATAGTTCCCTTTATTATTTCTACTGCCTTTGCATCTACAAATAACTGCAAGAGAAGCCGAGATTTTATCAGATAGTCTGCCTTTAAGTTAAGTTTCTATTTTACCTTAAAAATGTCATTGAAAACCTCCTGCGGGAAAAGCTTTGTGTTAGAGGCTGTTGGTGAATCTTGGGTGTGCCACTCAATACATTTGCTATAGAAGTAGAGGAAAATATAGATAACAAAAGTGTGAGTGATGATCACTGTTAAGAGACAGAATAAAAAAATGTTCATAAACATTTGGAATGTTTATGAAGGACTGTTGGAATTACATAGAGATAAATGTAAAAATTCTACATTTAGATTTGAAAATGTTTAAAAATGAATTATGCAAGGATGGGATTGAGAGATGTGACTTAATGGCATTTTGCCGTTTTCCTTTTGTAGGGAGTTGCAGGACAAGGGTGGTGAAAATTGTGTTACCATTTATGGAGAGTCTGTTATGGGTCAGGCATTTGATATGGATCAAGGTTAGTGTCTGGCCTTGAGAAACGTATAATCTAAGTAACAGCTATGTGGTGGGAGAGTAGGACTAATTACACAGGGAAAGCCTTCTTGTGGGGATTTCATCTGGAGAATAAGTAATATCCACAGATGGTGTGGTAAACAGTTACCCTAGTGCTTCTTGTATTAGGGCACATCCTGTGTTGGTGATTCAGGGATAAAAAGCAGTCCTGGCCTTTAAGAGGCTCACAGTGTAATGAAAGAGACAGACAAGTGACTGGACAACATTTCTATGTGCCCAGTCTGACACAGGTGAGTGCAGTTGCTGGGCACTGGGTAGCTCGAGGTCAAGGTAGGAAGGAGGGTTAGTTTGCTTCTCCCTGGGGGTGGAACTACCAGGATAGGCTCCAGGACATAGAGTAGGGACCTCAAAATGGAGAAGCAAAGGACAGAGGACACTTTGAGAGGAAGGAGACTTACTGTGGACACTTGGTTGGCTGAGATTCTGTCCCTGCACTGAGCACCCCCAATTATAATTTGTGCTGGGAGAGCCCTGTTGCTCTCCCCTGGCCAGGGAGTCACTGTAGGAGTCATTACTTTATTGGTTATTTCCCCTCATCATTTATCCTCACCCACAAGCTCTTCCTGCTACCTCTACCTTCGGGTTAGAGAATTTCCATATAGGATGTCCCTCTCCTGGTATGATGTGTGGAGACAAATGGGCTTACCTCAGGATAAATGGGGCTCATTGTAAAGTGACTTACGGAGGACTCGCATGGGAGTGGGTACTCCCTGCTGGAATCTCAGCTGTGGCGCTTGTCCAGCTTCAAGTCCAGCTTCAGGCCCAGTGATGGGAGAAACACAGCAGCATCCCTCACAAAGGACTGGTGGATGTGACAGACATTCTGAGGCTTGTTCTGTTCTGGGACGCTTCCTCAGGAGGCAATCTCAGAAGGCTAAAAGCAAGGGCTTTGGTTCCAGTGCTTATCAGCTGAGTGGTCCTGGGCAACTCCACTTCCCCAAGCCTCAGTTTTCTCATCTGTAAAATGGGACCCTACTTCATTGGGTTAAAGGAAGTAATGAATAGAAGGCAATGAGTATAATGTTTAGTAAGTAGTGAGAGCCAAATACATCTAATTCTTTTTATTATTCAATATAGTGATACCCCCTCACCACTTCTGTTGTTGGAACAACGCATATCTTTCCCCAACCATATCCCTGTCACAGACCTAGTTCACTGTCTCCATGATCCTTGGGAGGTCATAGTTCCATCTTGTGTTAAAACATCAAGCTCCCTTTGACTCTGTGCTTCGGTTGATGGTCCCTGGAGGTCAGCATTGTACTCTCCCTTCATGGCTCCTATTTTCTGCTGCTCTTTAACGGGCACCTCCTCAATCATCCTTCTTTCTTTCTCTAGCACACTTCTTATTCCCTGTCCTGTAAAGTTCACCGTTATATTTGGGCAGTTTTCTCCCGTCCTCTCAAACTTCCATTTCTGGTCCTCTTGGTTGGGTCAGGAAGTTTCCGGCTGACATTCTTCCTAGAGTTTGTAGACGTAATGAGCCCTGATCCAGAAACCCAAACCCTGCTCTTGGACACCGTGTAAAAGCCAGCTATTCACTCTTCATTTCCTTTCTTTTCCGAAGTTGTGACACTTTAACTGGAAGAAGAGATGTAAACACCTCCTGTATCCTCAGATGTTGAGCATCCTACCAAGGACTACAGATACATTCTAGAGTTCTTCCTGATTGTCAACTTTCCAAAAGAGAATTTTACACTCATTTAAAAAATACTTTGATTGATTAAATCGTGTTGCTACAGGAGCTCTAACTTAGCTTAATTAAAGTTTTCTTTCAAGAGAAAGTAAACTCATTTATTATTATTATTATATTATAATATATAATATTAATATTATAATATATTATATATTATATAAT
>NW_020173666.1:5128144-5170591 GCF_003031525.2 Neophocaena asiaeorientalis asiaeorientalis | reverse complement strand
TTATTATATACAGAGAGATTTTTAAGTGCTTTTTTCAGATTATCGATATTATATAGAAAAGATATTTAAAGCATATTAAACTTATTTTGAACATAATCCCCAAATCAAGTTTAAAATTTAATTTGTAGAAAAATTAGAAGAAAACACCATAAAACATTGTTAAACAAACCTAACTCCCTATATACATGCAATTTACAGAATGCAGTTAAGTATAATTTAAGCGCATCAGTATATAGCCACAAATGCATGTCTGTTTTCTTAGTACTTTTTTTCAGCTTTTTCTGTGGAACAGAAAATAAAGTCTTCGGTATTAAAGTGGTGACTGTTCAAGTTCGCAGGGCATGTGGTCATTAATCATTGGCCCCATTGCCCTTGTCACATGTACAATAAAAGAGAATCATTGTCTACATTTCATCTCTCCTTCCTGATGTTCCCCAAATACTGATGTCAAAGTTCAGAAGTACAAGAACTGAACTCTAGCGTCAAGGGTCCAAGTTCGGCGTGGCAGCCTGGTGTTAGAACAGAAGTGTCCTGTAGGCAGAGACCTGTCGTCTATTTCTCAAAGAAGGCCTTCCTGCGGTGAACCCCAAGTCAGAAGTGGGCTGACTTGCCCAGTTGGTGAACTTGCCTGGTTTCTATTCCATAACACCTCTCTCTCCTGCAGCAAAACCACAGGCTGTGAATACACAGAAAGCTCCAGGGAGCTAAGTGGTCTGTCTGTTTTCAGTTCCCCTAGGCTGCCAGAATACCAACCTGACCGTAGAAAAACACTTAATATACTTACCTAACCTTTATTGTGAATGCCAGCGTGTCAAATGTGGGGTCAACTTCCTAGGACGAACCTAGACCTTCCAGTTCACCACACAGCTCTTCCTTATGGCCTTGAAGGGCAAAGAGGCTTCCGCGGAGGCCAGCTTGCTTGTGCGCTGGTGGGATGGCCCAGCCAATTCAACTTGCAGATCTCCCTGTGCTCTATGGATTATGGCTGGCTTGAGTCATCCATCAGTTTATCATCAAAGAAATGGAGTCAGCCATCACATGGATCAGTGAGCTTGGCTCTGATCCCTAGCTAGAGAACTTAATAAATTTATTTTAAAACTCTGTTCCTTGCTCCAGGCAATTGACCTAAGGAATATCTATTATTGACCTAAGTTGGACCAGAGACCAATTTATTATTAGTCCCTTTGGTAGAGCAACTCAAGCCCCCGACACAGGTGGGAGAAGGAAACTGAGAAGCAGCATACCCTCCACGGGCAGAACAGAGCAACTTCTCAGGCTTGCAGAACTTTGGGGTTTTCCACAGGCCAGCACTCCTGAGCTGAGGGCGGAGGGAAGGTCATCCCTGATGAAGGGGTTCATCTCTCTCCCTGTCATGACTAGCATACGAGAGGGGCTCAGTCATCGAATACAAGAGCAGATGAATTAGTAAATGATTGTCCGTGTTTACGCAGGATGAAACGGAAGAGACATCCATCGTTGCTTATCGATAGCTTATTGCAGTAAATATTCCTCATCAACAGGATATTGCAATAAATACTCCAAAGCCTCTTGCTTTGTTGAATTTCATCAGTTTCGTCTGCTATATGTTTGGCCTGAAAGAGCAGAGAGGGAGCTGGGATTTCATTACACAAAGTCCATTCAGCCAAACATGGGCTTTTTGACATTCCACTGAACTCGGAGCCAAGCCTTTCCGTTATTTTAACTTCTTACCCACTTCTGGGAGAGGTGTTCAAACATATTTCCAGAACTTGAAACTAACCAATGTCCTGAGCAACTGCAATTAGAATTGGGGAAATTTGAAACTTGGGTCCACATGATAGCATGACCTCTGAAAGAACAAATAAATCAACACAACAGCACTCTGCTCCATAGTTTGAAAACTTAACCCACCAGGGCACTGTTGGAGTTAAGGCTGACACTGTAGGCCACCAGCAGTGCAAACAAGAAACTGAAGACCAGAGCTTGCAAGGGTTCAGACCAGAGTCTTACTGAGCCAGCCAAGCAGGAGGTGGCAGGTCCCATCATCCACAGTACCCACGAAGTCCAGAATCCCTGCTCCTCTGGGTAGCCATCCATTGCCAGGCTTCCTCTCTGTGCGCAGCTGACTGTGCAGGCTCCAGTTTCCCCCATGGAACGAAGCCCATGCAGCATTGATATGGCTTCCCGCATCCACGGCAACCAAACACCACCTCTGTGTACCAGCGGCCTGCCTCCTGTGTATGGGGTGGGTCTGCAGTTTTCAGGAGGGAAAACTGCGGGCCAGGGTGGTGGCGAAAGCTGCCCATTGTTGCCACCACCCCTCCCTTTAAAAAATATATGCAAGCCTTTCTTCACGTTTGCTGGGCTGTCTACAAAAAGCACATGTTTTCTTTGTTAGCGAAAGCACTGTGCCAGTTCAGGGTTTTACTTTGCATCGTTGTCAGTTTCATCTTCACTCTTGTGTTTGGTTTCTGACACTACGTATTTTTTCTTCCCTCTTGGTTTTGGCATCTCTTGTGTTTTCTTCTTTTATCTGTCTCTCCTGCTCCCCCTGCCTCATCCACTTCAGTTGTAGATGGCTGGCTGGTTTGCTTTCTTTGTGCATTCTGTTAAGAATACTAGTTTTAGGTTCACTCCTTTAAAAGTCCCTTATGTGCTAACTTTCCCACTCTATTTTATTATGTGTCAGTCTTTACTACCATCTTCCTAATAGTTCCTTTCCCCTTTGTTTCAACCTCTCAAACAAAAAGAGAACAGTTCAGTTCTATCTGGGGGTTACTCTGCCCTCTCTCCAGGGGGCTCTTTCAGCATCTGTGTTGATTCTCTGAACACACACACACACACACACACACACACACACACGCTCCCCTCTTGCTTAACTAATTGGCCATGGCTATCCTGGGGGTTTCTGTGGTTCTTAGAGGCTAGTGTGATTGAATTGGTACTTTGGGACTCTTAAACTGAGCACATTTAAAAGGTTGATTCAGAGAGAGCTTTGACAAAGACTCTTTTAATTATTTTTTCCTCTGCTTTGCCAGTACACACTGCTGTAGCCTGTCAGAGGCCGGTCCCGGAATCGTTAGGGGGCCAAGCCATTAGGTGTTCCTGCTTACTCTGCAAATATAACAGGCTTATCACGTAGAACTCTGTCTCCAGCTGGTTTAAAATGTAGGTGGTGCCAGTGGGTAGCAGCTGTTACAGGCTGGGGAGCCAGGAGACAGTGGGGACGTTTTATGGTACAAGGAGGTCAGAGTTGACAACTGCATACAGTATAAGGGACCCTTCCATTCTGCCGCCCGGGTGGCCGAGGATTCTGAAGGGCAATCTGCCTCCCAGAGTCCCCAGATGCTACCCTCCCCTGGCCAGCCAGATCTTAGGCCAGCTTAGCACTGGCTTTCAACACGTGGGCCCCAAACACTGTCACACTGTGGATAATGAATAATTCATACATTTGTAATTCAAATGGTCACGGTGATGCATAATTCAAGTGGAAAGTTGTTATTGTAAATGCGGGGGAAATGGATTCATTTCAGAGATTAAAAAAGTTTAAATTATTATTTTCCTTAGGTTTCAGGGTTGGAGCAGCCTCTATTTTTGCAGCTGTTTGATCAGAGTTGGTGCCGGGCTTAATGGCTTTGCCACAGTGTAGATTGGATAAGACAGTGCTTAACGGTTAGGGTATTTCACCCAATAACAGGTACTGATTTGCTTTTTTCATCCTGAGAAACGAGGTTAGTGTAGACATTCTATTTGTTCCCTCTCTATGGACATGCTTGCTTCCTGCCTCAACTGTGTTAGCAGATTTAAAAAAAAAGACCTTTTATTAGGAAGAGTTTCAACCATACACAAAAGAGAATTGTATAATGAACCCTCATGTGCCCATCATCCAGTATTAATAATTATCAAGACATCCCCTTTTATCCCCATAGATTACTTTAAAGCAAACCTCACATTAAAAAATCATTTCATCTGTTTCATTCAGTACACATCAGCCTGATAGCAGCTCTTCTCGACTCTTAGGAAGGAGGGTCCATACGGCCCATTTTGTACCCGAAGTCCAGTAAAGACTCATTGGTGACGTGCTCCGGAGCAGTTGTAGTTTCATGGGAGTGGACGGCAAGTAGCAACCTGGTCTCACCCCCAGTGACATCACCTAGGAAACCAATCTCTTGAAGGAATGCCCTGAAGTGCCTCCCCCTCCCTTCACCCCTCGGCAGTGGCCTGGCATCATGGGAATCTGCCTTGTCTGCTTGTTGGTGGTAACATGACTCTCTTTCCCTTTGAGCCCATATCAAATTTTTTAAGCCTCTCATATTAGCATGTAGTTGGGGCACCGAGGAGCTAGACTTTTCACAAGCAAGCTTCACTCACTTTTCATATTTTCAATACAAAGTAGACAATAAACGTTGTGGTTAAGGTGATGAAAGTTTACTGGAGCAAAGCAAAGAGTGTCATTTTAAGATAATGCCCCTGGACATAATACTTAGTCATGTACAGGAAAAGACTGAAGAATTTGTTTACCATTTCTAATTACTATAATTCAGGTAACATGGCAGAAAAAAAATCCTCTGTAATTGTAATATTAACCTTTGTTTATAAGAGGTGAGCTTTTCTTTCTATAATATGTGTTTTCTTGAAAAAAACAATGTATACATTGTTTTGCTTTGTTTTTGGTGGAGGGGAGGGCTAAATAATTTCTGTTGAATCTGGAGTTCTCCACAGGGATTTTGAGATAAATCTACTCGAGAAGCAAAGGATTTTTAATACATGAATAAACACCCCCTTCCTCCATTCATTCATTCATTCATCACTTTTGAGCTCTAAATACTTCGTTAACTTGTACAATTTATAAATCTGGGTTTGGATGCGTACAGCATTGTCCAGCTGGCCTCTTTTCCCCCTCAACAGGGGCCTCATTGAGCGCAGTAACTGACATGGATCTCATGGGATAGAAGCACATCAGTATTAGGAAACATGAAGGTCTTATGTTTGTTTTTACACTTTACTGTCTTACAAATGCAGTGTTAAGTGAAAAGACACGGCCCCGTGGTGGGGTTTGAAGGGTCAGAGATCTGCCTGTCTCCATATAGCTCTACTTTCTGGCTTGTTCCAGAGGCGGCGCCATCAAGATAGCATTTCCAGGGAAAGTGAGCAAATATCTATTTTTCTAAACTAGCAAATGATCCTAAGTAGGTGTATAAGGTGGTGTGAGCATCACAGTGCAGGGAGCTGAGGCAGTGGGGCCTGGACGCAGAGACCCAGGGGCTGAAAAGCACCCCAGGTGTCAGTTAGGGTGCCTTTGCAGGGACACATACACACACACCTGCCCGAGGGCTGAGAGGATCACGTTCTTTGGTGTCCGTGAGGAATGGAAGCAGATGGATCCTCACACCTCCCTTCCTACCCTGCTTTTGGATTCATTCTTAGCCACAGCTGTGCCTTAGCTGGAGGTGTTTCCTGGGTCCTGGAGTCAAGGGCAGGCACATGACCGGCCCCAAAGCCAGGTCCCCAGGCTGTACCAAACAACAGTCGCAACCTGGCATGGTTAGAACTCGGGAACTTCTCATTGTATCTCAGCCCAGTTTAATCCTGTCCACTCCTGGCGGCTGCTCTTTTGTGCGTTTGTCAAGTTCTTTTGTACTTCGTCTGCATGACCCCCCGGTTCTGCCTTTGGAGCTTCTGAGGGGAAAGACCTCAGCAGGACTCAAGTCCTTTTCACTTCAGCAGCCACCCGGGGCCTAGTGCCTGCTTATTTTCCCTGCTTATCCCCTTGAACTTCTAATGCTTTGATCTTGGCTTCTTAGCTGTTAATATTCTGCTTCTCAAATTCTGCTTGTTTTTGGAATGCTTGAAATGCCACGCTCTGTTTTCTCCCAATTCTTAAGCACTGGGATGACCTAACACCAGGACATACTTTTTCATTCACAGGCTCCAGCAGGGAGAATGTCCTGCTCTCTGCTGATTGCCTGGTGACTGTAACAGTGGAGAAAGTTGACTCGGTGGGGTGGAGGGGGGAGATGGGTAAGGCCCTTTAGTTTAAAAATTGTGCCCTGCTGTCCCCAGCTTTGGGACAAATAAAATTCCCATTCTTCTTCTAACAAAGTGGTTGATCCACGAGAGGTGGGAAGTCCTAAGGGAAGCCCCCAGCTACCTTGTAGCCCAGCCCTGATCCTGCCAAAAACCGCAGGAAGACGTTTGCCTTGTCTCTTGCTCTGCCTGGTGTCCCCTGCGTCATGTCAAAACACTTTGGGCTACATTTAGAATCTGGCAAATTCTGAAAATTTCCCTGAGCCATTGAGTTCCACTTTTTCTTTTCATGAACAGATCCATATTATTTTCCTTCCCACTTTTCTGATGTGCAAATTGGATTTAATGATGGTAAAGCTTTAAAACCGAGATGGATTTTGAAGGCCTAGAAGCAATGTCTCCGGTTGCTATTTCGGATTTTTCAAAAGATTCGTGTCCCTATTGCCTACTTTTACAAATAATTACCGATTCTCCATTTCTGTTGTGTAGCACGTACACACCTGAAAGCAGAGGTAGTGTCCGTTTGTAGTTTTTTTGTCTGGCTTTAATGTACCTAGCACATTGAGGTTATAAATACATTTTAACTGAAAATACTAGCTTTAAAGAAGTCGTAATAGAAATTATAGCCACTTAACCAAGACACAAATTCCAGAAAGAGACCAATTAATCCCAACATCCTGTATCTACATAGAAATGAAAAATGGTCAAAGAGCATCGTATGCTATCAATTACACTTGACACATGTCATTGATATGTATGTAGGAGGAAAATACCTTAATTCTTTTGTTAGTTCTCCTTTTACTTTTCAAGAGTCTGCTCAACTCCCCCATAAAGGTATGTAGGGCAGCATTAATCTATGTATCAACCTATCTACGGATTAAAAAGGCAAAGCAAAGAATACTCTTCCCCCGCCATTTAGGACTAGTTTCTTCCTGTTGCTCTTTTGTTCTTTGAGACATTTGTGTTCTCCCTCCCCCCTCGTGGCACCGTGGGCTGGCATGCTTCCCTGGATGGGCACCTGACCAGCAGGATGAATGTTCCCTTCGTGTAATCTGAGTGAGAACCACAGTAAGTGGTGCTGTAAATTACACTAAACCAAGGATTACCAGGAGCAAAGGGAAAACAGGATCCATCATTTCAGAGTTTAGCCTGGGAACCACTGACATGCGTGTCAGCATTTGACAGTACAGATAGGAAGATTTATGGGAAAAATCCATGCGATTTGACCTGATCCAAGAAAGAGGTTTTTGGAGTTTCAGAGTGCAACATGAATGCATTTTTGCTAAAAATAGAATATCTCTTTCAAAAGGGGAGACTTCAGTTATCTTCCAAAATGATTGGGTCACAATATTGTAAGATAATACTTAAATGCAATTAGCTCCTTGTACTATCCAGAGTGTGTGCCAGAAATACATGACTACATCTCTTTCATTATCACCTTTCCCAGCTTGTGGGCCGCTATAACCATCATTTTCTTCCAAGGTCAGCTGTAGCTCCTGCACTAAGAACTGTCTAGGTATATTTAACTTTGGGGATGGGTCCAACATGCCACTTTAAAAGATGATCGTATTGTTTTTCCTGCTTTCCATTTCTGAAAAGGCGAGGCTTTGGCTAGTGGGTACTCGACATATCTGGCTGCAAATATGTTACTAGGAGCCAGGAAATGTGGTGTCTAATTTCAGCATTCACTTAAGTAAAATTATTTATGACGGTCCCTCCGATTTCTTTTCTTTTCCTAACGGGGGAGAGGTGTAGACTCAGCCAGATTGAAGGCATATTTGCATGCAGTCTCAGCTACTGGTGCCTTTAAAATATGAAGGTTGAAGTTTTAAACTAGCTACAGCATATAAGAAATTGAATGAAGTGTCCTGAGAATGGAAAGCATTCATCTAAAACATTGCTAAATCAAATTCTCAAACAATCACATAGCTTAACTTTTTTTTTTTTTTTTTACATAAGCAGCTGAAACAACAAAAGAACTCTCTAGAACGATAGGGTCGATCACTCCACAGCAGGCATTTGGTCACTGAAGCCACCGAAAACCTAGATGATGGAGATTCGAGTTGAGAGAATTGTCAGTTATAACCATCTACGTTTGCATGACAAATTGAGAGCATTTTCCAATGGATTAGGATGAGGCAGAGAATCTGGACCATATACTTCACGAAGTGGCAGGACGACGAAGCAAGAAGCACAGGCTCCAATTTGGAAACTAATGTGGGTTCTAGAATTATTACATGTCAGAGCTGGATGAGTCTCAGAGATGAGCTGTTTTAATTTCCCTTCAGTCGCACTGATTCTGCAAGCTAAAACAAAAGAAAGGAGGTGCAGGAAAAGACCATCTGAGATGTCCTCATTGATAGGTCAGAAAGTTCTGAGAACCAAATTTCACAGGAAGAACACAGAATAGGCTCCGTTTGCACTCAAACAGAGCTGAGGAAGTCCCACATTCTTACCCCAAAGCCTTTTGTGATGAAATGTTCCTCTTGACACTAATAAGATAGTCTTTTGAGTTTATAATTTGTTGCATGCTTGTTGTTACGCTGCAAAATAGAAAAATTTTTCTTCTTAGACTTGATCTTGGTTCAGAAAATGAGATTGATGCAGAAAATAATGAATAGAAGGGAGGTAGACTCTGTACAATCTAACAGAAAGATGGATTTATAATACTCATGATCTTCCTGTTAACTTTACTTATTAATCAATAATTACTAACAGATGGGATATAGATTACTTAGGAAAAATGATTCCAGCAAAATCGCTTTTCTAACTGTACAGAATCTGAGACGTCTGTGTGTGTGCGTGTGTGTGTGTGTGAGAGAGAGAGAGAAAGAGAGAGAGAGAGAGTATTGCACTACTGCCTGTGTGGCTAGGCATCAGTAAGAAAAGTATGGGTAATACTTCCAATATCCATGAGTTCCTTATTTTCAAAGGGAGTAACTGTTACATACATTCATGTGGTCAAGAGGGGGTGAGTAATGTTCCCCAAGTCTGGTAGTGGAAGTGGAAATTGGAAATTGGAATCCTAGCATTTCTGAATGTCAGACCTGGGCTCAGATAATCAAGAAATTATTTCTCTCCTGCTTTCATTCCAGGATTGATTACCCAGCAGAACCTATTCTACCTAAACTTTATAAAGAGCTTTTGTACTCCCTCCTCCCTAGAATAAGTAGACCTTTACGCAGTAAGTTAAATGCTGCAGTTAGAGAGTGTGTTAATTGTTTCGTTGTGGGAGGGCAGGGACACAGAGCCTGGAGTCTCTGAGGGTCTGGCTTCTGAGGGTTCTCCCTAGCCTCGTAGTGGTAGTGGTTCTCCAAGTGTGATTTGTGGACCGCTGAGGGTCCTCAAGTCCTTTAAGGGAGATTTATCAGGTCAAACTGCTTTTATAACACTGGGATGTTACTTGCTGTTTTCACTGGGTTGGCTTTTGCATTGATGATGCAGTAGCAGTGGGGATAAAGCTGCTGATGCCTGAGGTCAAGGCAGTGGTACCAACCCGTCCCAGCAGTTCATTGTGAACTTCACTGTCCTGCGCTTGCTTGTAATGTATACTAGTTCCACTTTAGAGTGCCCTTATGAAGCAGTAAAGTGTATTCATTGCATTCATCTTGATTCTTGGTTACAGGTTTTTTAATATTTTGACAAAATGGGAAGTGCACATAAAGCACTTCGTTGCATACAAAAGTACCATCACCATGATACTTCCTCTTGAGGAAAGACACCTGGGGAGCTGTTTGAGTCGCGAGCTTAACTAGCTGCTTTTTTCATGGGACGCTGTTTTTCCTTGAAAGAATGACCGGCAAACCTTGGTTATTCTGACTAGGATATGTGGCAGATGTATTCTTGAAAATGAATTAAGCAAGCTGTCATTTCAAGGAAAATAACCCACAGTATTTGTTGCTAATGATAAAATTCAAGCTTTCAGGTGAAAATCAGATGTTTAAAATACCTGTATCTTCCACTGTGGGCTTCATAGCTTCCCCAAACACCAGTGCTTTTCTGATGATATTTGTAGTCATATTAACAAGTAAACTCTTTAGGATATTATACAGTGAAATGCGTCAACATTTGGAAGATCTGAATAACTCAGTGAGTTTCCAAATGACCAGTGCATGATGTTACAAAATCACTCATGGGTTCATAGTGAAATATAGTCCAATAACAGAGTGGGAAAAATTCATTAATAGTGGATTCAGATTCCACGTACAGCTAACCTTTCTAAGAGAAACTCCCACTTGAGTTGAGTTTGGTATGGCATCAAAGAGGAATATCCACATTTATCTGAAAAAGATATGAAAATATTTCTCCCTTTTCCAAACACACATCGGTATAGAGCTGAATTTTTTTTCAACCAAAACAACATATCATAACAGACTGAATACAGAAGACATAAGAACCTGGGCAGTCATTAAAGAGGTTTGTAAAAATACACATCTCTCACTAATTTCTTAATATCATGGTTATTCTTCATGAAAATGTTCTTTATGTAAACATGCAATGGGGTTATTATTATTTTTAAATCAATAATTTAAAATAGTTTAAAAATTTCCCAGTTGAAAATTCTAAAATATCAATAGATATAACCCACATCAACAAAAGCTCTTTGAGGTCCTCAGTAATTTTTAGGAGTGTAAAAGGGTCCTGAGATTTAAAAAAAAATTGATAACTGCTGTTCTACAGGTTACAGTAATGGCCTCTGGGGCTCTCAGATCTATTAGAAATACACTGGGAAAGTATCCAGTCACAGAAGAATTTGGGACCTGGGGAGATGGGGAAGAGTTTCTTTGAAACAAGGGTGAACTGTTTCTAGGATACCACATAAATGTCTGAGGCTCAGGGGGTGAATCAGGTCACTGAAAATAAAGGCAACATAAAGCAGCAGTTAACTTTAAAAATGCTACCCTTCCCTTAAGTGGTCCGAAAATCTTTTCTAGCTCCTCATTAAAACAAAAGAATCGTGATTAAAAGAGCAGGTTTTAAATGAACAGAGACTCGGTTGGAATCTCAGCAAGGCCACTTCACTAGCTGTGTAATCTGAGCAAATCTTAGTGTTTACCTTATCTGGAAAATGGGACAGTAGCACCAACCGTTATCAGGTATAAAGTGTGGCATTGCATTCTTATGTACCTGTCTTTGTACCTGGTAAGTGCTCTATAGATGTTAGCAACACACACACACACACACACACACACTCACACACACACATACACACGCGCACACGCGCACCAGTGTGAAACACCTAGGAAAACAAGAGTTAATTTTCGGAACAGATCTGGCACAACTATGGCAACTGGTGCCAGAGATTTTTCTAACTATGAAGCTTCTGGACTCCCGTGGCTTGAGTTCCGAGAAGAGTCCATGGGTTCCTTTATTCATCTGGCTGTCACTGACAACCCTCTCCTTCCCAAACCCTCCCCAGAGACCACTGTAACTAGTAACTGAGCAAGTGACAACAAAAGTAAGTTTATAGGGAAAAGATGAGAGAACAAAAAGAGAGTTCACGAGTTTCCTGGACACAGCTCTTTCTTTTCCAAATCTGGTTTTTGCTGGCCGTATACCAGCGGTCTCTTTTCTTTGCAGTCAGGGATTTTAATGGCATTTTAAAAAGTCCTAGAGTTCCCTTCTGTACTCATTAGTAGATTTCCCAGGCCTCTCCACTGAAGCTCAACCGTCTTAGGACCCAAGATCACAGAAGATCCTTTTCCCAGAAACACCCTGCCAGCTCAGAGCGCTGGCTTCTAAGGGGACAGCCCTTTCTGGGAGCATAGGCCTGTTTTATCCTCTTTGGCTGTGAGGACCAGCAACCCAGCTTGATCTACTGTGGGCACAAGAATTGGATGCTTTCTTCAAGGCTTAATGTCACTCTCTCTCTCCCTCTCTTTAAATCTCCTTCTAAACCTTGATTCCAAATTAATCTTTCTTTCCGGAATAAGCATTTTAATAAATCTTTTTTTCCCCCTGAATGAGCATTAATCTTTTTTCCTGAATAAGTATAAAACATGTGCAATGTTCTTTTGGCATTCTGTAAGAATAAGTGGTCTGCGTGGCCAGGAACCAATTTATTCAAGTACCAAATTTACTACAAAGAGTTTTTTTAGGTCGTATATGAAATAGGAGCCCTTGAGAGCTAACGATAGCTTTCTATTCTTCTAAATGGGTTTCGCTAGTCTATTTATTAGGATTGGGTTCATCGCTGAGTGCAGAAAATTCCAAATAGGGATCTGGGGATGCTACCGGGTTAGTATGCAGGTCTGCGGTGACAGGGACACAGGCTGCTTTATCTGGTGGCTCTGCCGTGAGTGGCCTCCATTCTCAAGGTCACGTCATGTTTTAAAGACCTTTCTCCCAGCTTCAGCCTTCTCCCCCCGTGTTGCATTCTAGGCATCAGGAGGGAGGAGAGGGAAGACCTGTAAGGATTCTTTCCAGAAGTTACATAAAGCACTTCAGATTACATCCCACTGGCCAGGACTCAATCACATGGCTCCATCTGGTAGCAAGAGAGTGTGGGAAATGCAGTTTTTATTCCAGGCAATCCTATGCAGGCTAAATATGGGTTCGGTTACCGTAGAAGAAGGAGGCGAGGAGCAGCTGCTGCCACGCATAGTTCTTACGTTAATCTCATCATGGAGGGGGAGGTGCTATGGGCTAAACCAAAAGTTGGCAAACTGTCAAGGGCCAGAGAGCAAATGTTTTAGGTTCTGCAGCCATATTGTTTCTGTTGCAACTCCTCCATTTTGCTCCTGTAGTGAAAGCACACATAGACAAGGTGTAAATGTGTATGGCTGGATTTGGCACTTGGGCCTTAGTTTGCCTCTTCCTGGGCTAAACAATAATGCTAATACTAAAAATAACATTTATTCTCCATTTACTGTGTATGTGTTAGGCTCTGTGCTGAGCACCTCACAGCCATTTTCTTAACTAATGCTGCAAAAACTCTATGAAATTGGTCTCATCATCCTCATCAGTCTTATCTATGAGGAAATTGAGGCTCAGAGAAGTTAAGTGATTTGCTCAGGGTCACACAGCTGGTAAGTGGCAGATGGGTTTTGGACGGAGACATTGACTTTGCGGCCCACTCTTCCCTGCTCCCCCAAAAAGTCTGGACAAGGGGTAACCAGAGCCATGCGACCAGGGATTTGCTCTAAGGCAGTAAATTTAGAGGGCACAAAAGACGGATAATGAGTTAGAAAGCTTAGCACGTCATTAGCAAGAATAGTTAAAATGGGAAGAAGCTCTTACATAGAGATGGCTGGTGAGGAAACCTGTTGTGGGCCACATCGCGAATCACATTGCTGGTTTAAGGCTTCCTGTAAGCGCTCTCCTGGGCACCCTAATTCCTTTGGATCAGGATAACTTGCTATATAGACATTGGTGAGGGCTCTTGGTGGGAGGGCATGTTTGCACGGAGGTGTGGGTTGGTTGGGAAGGCCTTATGCTACCATGGGATGGCGAGGGGCCCCGGGGGGCTGTACAGTGTGCTTTCTGCATCACGGTCTGGGGTCGTCCCAGTGTTAGGTGAGGGCGGAAAGAGACAGGATTTCAGAGGCTAAGAGAAGCCTGGCTGAGTTGGAGAAATGAGACGGAGACCTCAGCCTATGTCAGTGGAGGCCAGAGCCCAGGTGAGGTTTGTTTCAAACGTTTGGGTAGGAGGCAAGACAAAGGAGACAGGCCTTGCTTTCGGGGAAATGCTTGAACCCAGCACAGAGGTTTTTTTCTCTGGAGGAACTGGCAAGTCACTTTTCAGCATCTAACAGCTTTGCATGACATAGAAACAGATTTTTCTGGAACGATGTGGTCTCCAGGGAGAGCTGCTCAGCTAAGCAAAGCCTGGGCCTCCTCTGCTGGAGTGCTGCGTTGCCACCACAGGCCCAGAGTTCCTTTCCAGCTCCTTTATGACTCCTGGAAAGCCACCCAATTTCTCAAATCAGGGATAATTTATGAGGAAATCCTCTCATTTACGACAACGTGAGTCGACCTTGAGGGCATTATGCTAAGTGAAAGAAGTCAGACAGAGAAAGACAATACTGCATGATCTCACTCATATGTGGAATCTAAAAAAACCGAACTCAGAAATAGAGAACAGATCGGAGGTTGCCGGAAGCAGGGGGATGGGCGGTGGGGGAAATGGGTGAAGGGGGTCAAAAGGTACAACTTTCAGTTATAAGATAAATAAGTCCTGGGGATGTAACGTACACCGTGGTGACTATAGTTGATAATACTGCATTGTATATTTGAAACTTAAAAAGAGAGTAGATCCTAAGAGTTCTCCTCACAAGGAAAAGAAATGTATAACTACGTGAGGTGATGATTGTTAACTAAACTTACTGTGGTGATCAATTTACAATTTATATGTATATTAAATCATTATGCTGTACACCTTAAACTAATACTATGTTAGATACTGCTTATATCTCAATAAGATTGGGAAAAATAAAATAGAAAAAAGATAAGTTTAAAAAAAGAATAATTTATTATTGATGGAATATTAATAATCTGAACACTACATATGATTTTCAGAGCACTTGTATATGCATTATCTCATTTAGTCTTCATAAAAGCTCTGAAGGGAAGGGTTGAGCAGGATAAAACTAATACACATTGACCTTGGATGCTATTGGTGTGACTGCCTGGATACTTTGATATGTACTTCAGCCTTCCTAGGAAGTAGGTATAATTTTGTGCCCACTTTACAGAGGGAGAAGTAGAGTTAGAGAAGTTAAGTAATTCCCCTGACCACTCTCAACTCATATGTGATACTGCTGGAACTTGAAGTCGGTCTTCAAAAATCAGTTTCATTGCCCCTCTTACTAGTTTTCAGCTGTGGGTCCCTTTAGAGAGTATGACAAGGAAGTCAACACTGCTGGATGTCAGGGTTCTCTGAAGACGACAGATTTTATCCAAACACCAGAGCTACTAGTCCAAATAAAATGGAAAAGCAGCAGTAGCAGTCCCTGAAGAGAATTAACCAGTGGAAGAAAACCAAGAGCCTCACGAGGGGTGCAAATCAGGCCTGGACACAGGGTGGGTGCCTAATAACCCCTTCTTTATTAATATAGACCGGTGCTCATGTGGTAACAGTGAAATTAACCAAGAAACGTTTGTTGATTGATTCATTCATACCTTTGGTGGACAATTATTTAGAGCAAGGCTCTGTTGGGATGCTGGGAATAAGAATAAGAAGGCTGACATCCAGCCAGTGTGTTGAGATCGATGTCCTTTCTGATGCTTTGGTGTCCATGCTGTAACTGTTTTAAATAATTTGAATAGCACCAATGGATACAGCAATAAACAAATTCTTGCCCTTGTGGAACTTATATCTTCATGAGAGGAGAGAGTCCACTGGAAAAAAAAAATCAACAAATAAAGAGGTCAGGCGTTGGAAAGAGCCATAAAACAAATAAAACAGGGTGATGCTACGAGGGTGACACATTTCCTGATTCTCATCTTGTACTTAGATTACTGTATTAATATATTTAATTTTTGATTGAATGACTGTCAATAGAAATGAAATACAAACTTGGATAAAAAGTGACGAAAACAACAACAAAAAACCAGGATGGTGTGACGAAGTTTACTTTAGGCGCAGTGATTGAGAAAGGCATTTCTGAAAAGGTGATCTTTAAGCTGGGACCTAGCGTCAGGAAGGAGCCAGCCTCTGAGAGAAGGACTGGGACGAGGTTGGGGTGTTTGGGGAATGGAAAGATGCCCAGTGTGGCTGGAGCAGAGGGGTGAAGGGGAGTCAAGTATATACAGGAGGTCAGAAGGGGGGACGTGGCTGATTCACAGGGGGCTCTGAAAGGGTTCGAATTTCATTGTGAGTTTCAAGAAAGCCATTGGAGGGTTTTAAACAGGGGAGGGACATGATCTGATTGACGTTCTTAAGAGTTCACGCTGGTTGCGCTGTGGAGAATGGATTCTAAGGGGGCAAGCCTGCCGCGAAGTGTTTGCAATAGGAAGGAGACGGGTGATGTGGACTACAGCAAGGGAAGAAAGTGGATTGCTTGGGAATATATTTTGGGTACGGAGTTGACAGATAACTTGGATATGTTGGAAAGGGAGAGGCATCGTGTTTCCCTCCTAGGATTTGGGCCTGAGCAATGGAGACTAGGAAAAAGCAGGTTTTACACGAAGTTCTGTTTTGGACATGTTAAGTTTGATATGCCTGTTAGGCATTTAAGTCAATATACTTTTATGTGCAAGGCCCATGGTATGCAAGGTGAACTACGTACATAACATACAGAAAACCGTAGTCATAAGATTAGAAAGGATTTCTTAAGGCTACTGTTCTGGAAGTGTGAACGAGTGAACATCCAAGTGATTATTGATGTTGGAAGCTAAGACTTGTGCAGGAGAAGAGTAGGAAGTGTATAGGAGAAGAGGGCAAGAGCCAGCTCATGGAAGGCCCTGGAAGGAGATGATGTGGAACTCTTGAGGGGATTTGAATGGAGAATGATGTGACCACACTGAATTTTTCGAAGATAACTCTGAAACATCATGCATGGGCGACTGGAGGGGTGCGAGGCTGGATTCAGGATGAACGTTGAAGAGTTATTCCCAACGAGTGAGAGAGAATGAAAGCTGAAACTCAGCCAGCGACCTTCTAGAAGAAGAGGAGGAGGCAGATTCAAAAGATTTTCAAAAGATAGATTCGACTGTACTCGGGGATTTTTTGGCTGTGAGAGTGAGAGAGGAGTCCTTACTAAGTCAGTCTTTTAGCCTGTGGGCCTGGGTAGATGTCAGGGCCATTAAATGAGATCCAGACTATAGGTCCTTGAGGGAGGGGTAGATCCAATCTGATCCCATCCTGTGTTCCCTGCACCAACCCCAGGGCTCCTTTTCAGTCTGAGGAGCTGATTTGCTTTAGTGTCTCCACGAAGTGCTTCCTTATTCAAGAAGGTCTGGTGGAATGGATTAGAAGAGAGGTAAGGGCAGAACCTGGGGAACCGCCAACCTTTTAGAGGTAGACATTAAGGAGACTTGGTAGGTGGCAGGAGAACTGGACATCAGGGGATCCATAAACCAGCAGGGTAGAAAGTGAGGGAATGGTCAAAGGACGTGCGCTATGCCAAGGAAAGGCCAAAGGAGAGGAGGTCTTACAAGTGTCCTTTGGATAAGGGCTTCGGCAGTAGCATCAGCCAGTGGTGGTGAAGGTGGACGTCAGGCAGTGGTTGGTGGAGGGACAAACGGTTAGTTCAGGATGTGGGAAATCCTCATTTGAAGACTTGTGGGCAGTGTGGACAGGGAACTGAGGGATTTCTCCCCCAAGTTGTTCTGTTTGCTCTGTGAATTAGGAGGTGGCAGATGATGACCTGAAGCTGAGGGCAGCGGTGTGGAAGATGAAAATCAGGGGTGAATTTGAGAGACAGGGAGTTTTAAAAACTCAACTGTGAGAAACAGAAGACTTTGATACACATTTCAGTCGTATTCTGACCTCTAGAACTGTCCTTCAAGGCAAAACCTCTCGGCCCACGAGACTCAATTGGAACTCGAGTTAACCGAGTTGTGAACTCTTCCACCTCGGGTCACAGAATGATTCTCTGTCAGAACTCAGCTTTAATCCTGTGAGGGTAGCCTTGGTCTGATTATTTAGCCCAGTTCCATCAGACTTCAGTTTCATTTAGTATTCTAGGTCAGGCCAGTTGGCTGTTTGCAATTTGCCGTGTTGATTTGTTTTAGCACTTTCCGTAAACACAGAAGAGCTTGGATTTGGGACCTTGAGCCATTGCTGACACCGGTAGAAGCTGGGGAGGCCTGTTAGGAATTCTAAGTGTTGCTCTTCAGAAAGAGATGTTAAACTCGTGTTTCTCCTGATAGATGTTGGTCGCTGTCCAGAGGAAAGTTAAAGTTCCCATTGCTTTTTCCAGAAACAGTAATGGGGAGCCCTTGTGTTCCAGCCAACAATCCCTCTTCTCAATAAAACAAATAGGTTTTAATGTTGGCAACTTTCTGAGCTGTTGCTGAGAACATAAAGGCTGCTCTGTCTTTCTCTGTGGTAAATATACGGCAAGCATTTAACTCATTACTAGATAAATCATACTGAGACGGATCAGAAGAAGAGGTATCTGGTACCAGTTTTTAACTTTTTCCTTTCTTATTTTATGTTCTTTTTCTCGGCTTTATTGAAGTATACCTGACAAATAAAATTGTAATACGTTTAAAGTGTACAAAGTGATGATTTGATAAATTTCTCCTGTCTTGACTAATTCTGTCCTCTGGAAGGGACAGAAATAAACTTATTTAATAATGGCAATTTAAATAAGGTGATAATTAGAGAAGTGAATTGTTTAAAGAAACGGTGTGGTGAGATTCTTAGTGTTCATCCAGTGGTCGGGGGCTCTTCCACATTTCCCAGCTCACATAGGCCACGTGGAGTTGTGGGCTACCTGGCCAACGGGAAGATGGACAGAAGTGATCTAAGCCCTTTCTAGGTCTGGCACTTGAAATCATCCCACAGGATTTTCTGGCTCTTTTTCCCCTTCTGTGATGACAACGGAGGCCATGTGTTCTAGTTGGCATGCATTTAAGATGAAAGACGGCCACCCAATCTATATCAGGCATTATGTGATCAAGAAATAAACTTTTATTGTGTTAAGCCATTGAATTTTCTGGATTTTACTATTATTGTAGCAAAGCCTGCCCTAACCTGACTAATACACAAACCAAATGATATCACCTTATCAGAAAAGATAAGGTCTTTTACAAGTCCCCAGAGGCAGCAGATATTGAAATGAGACAGCAGGGTTTTCCCATCCCAGAGCTGACTGCAAAGGTCTGCCTTGGCCTTAAGATCATAGTCTATATATTTGCAGAAGTTTCCAGAGGTCTTCACAGTGAGCTATTATTGTGGACCATAAGCTACAATAATAGGCTTCTGACAAGAAACCAAGGTTGTTTTCCTTTAAGGCAACAACTTAATGGCAGTCAAAAGAATGACTATTTCTGTATAATCTACTCATGTGCTGGAATCCCCCTAAGCCACACGAACCTATGAGTAAGCTGTAGCTGGGATCATAGTAACCTTCCATGTTTCACTGCCTCTTTTTCTGCTCTCTGGTATAGAGCCTGTGAAAATCTCTTCATGTGTTCCTGGGGGTCCCTAGAGGATGCCTCCTACACAGTAATGAGCAACTCTGGTTATCTATAGCTGTCAAATGGCACGTTCCATCTTTTCTTTTGTACGAGCCTCCTCCACTGGGTCCCATCATCTCTGCCAGGTATTCCTTCCTGCTCACCCTGGATGTTGCTGATGCTGAGTACATCTGAGGGACCATCCGCAGTTGGGCACTATTTCTGTTATGTCTGGGCAAAACCAGTAGATAATCCTCATGAATACACAATGCTATAGTCAGAGTTACCTTCCCCTTTAATCACTAAGTCAAGCTTGTCTGTCTAATTCTCTCAACTCTTCTTTGCACAGGAGACTTCTGTTGGGTCCCCCTCACCAGTTTTCCAGATATACACATACACGTAGAATCTAGCAGTATTTACAGGGCTAATGGTGAGTCTCCCATTACACCTATAATTACCATTCACCTAAACATTTTGTTGATGTTGCTGTTAGAGGTTTATTAAACTGCCCAGGAGATTCTTATGAATATTCTTCACCCACTCACTCATTCACTTACCCACTCACTCTCTTTGTCCTGGGCTTCTCCCATTTTGCCTGCCTTGCTCCAGAAGAGATGGGGAAATGTGGAGATTAGGAAGCAGATGTCAAAGGATGTTGGGTCTCCTCATTGGACCACAGTTTGGATAATATCTTCTTACCACCTACCCACTGTAAATGAGCCCCAGACTCAATGGCACACCTTGAATCTGGAGTGAAGTCTTGAGGACTCCAGTCTTTTCCAGCCCATCTTCATGAGAAGTGCCTCATCTAAATCTGATCCCTGGAACCACAGCTAGCAATAAGCTGGTCTGAGAAGGCTGGTCTGCTTGGGATCATTCCTGTTATCATCCTACTTAAGACCCTTGGTACAATAGTCGTAAATACGTTTTGCAGGGATTAATAAGCAAGCCAGTGCTTTGAAAAATCCACTAATATCTAAGAAACCCCCTCAATGGAGTCTTTGAACATGTTCAAATATGCAGAGCCTTATTTGACCTATTTCCTCATCAGCGATGGTTGTATTTTATTGAGGGTCTCCTATGTGCAAGGCATTCTATAAGACTCCTTGCATACATTATCTCATTATTTTTCATGACAACCATATGGACTAAATGTTGTTTCTCCATTTGGCAGAAATGGAGATTGAAGTTCAGAGAATCCAAGTAAATTGCCCAGCTTATATGATTTTTTTTAAAAAACCAATATTGGGTTATTGTAGAGGAAAGTTTCTGATCACCCAGTACTACTTATCTAGCCTATGCAACAACTCCTGGGTTCACTATAAAGGTCCAGAGTAGGCTTGAGCCCCTCCGACTCTGGAACTTTCCATGGTCTCTGCCTCTCATTCTTCCTGATCTTGGACAGCAGGAATAAGAGTGGGGATTTTTATTGTTATTGTTGTTGCTTTTAATATTTTCTCTTTCTCTTTTATCTTTGTCAGTTTGATTACTGTGTGTCTCAGCATGTTCCTCCTTGGGTTGATCCTGTGTGGTACTCTCTGCACTTACTGGACTTGGGTGACTGCTTCCTTTCCCATGTTAGGGAAGTAAGAGTGGAGATTTAAAAAACTAGATTGAATATACTGAACACATCTCCCAAGAACAAATGATAATTCTCAGAAACATCCATATTAAAAAAGAGAGACATTTTTCCCAACTTGAAACACACTCTGCATGGATTTCCCTCATCCATGTTGTAACATATAAAGCAGTTTAAAGCAATTCACTCATTTAATTAATGAGTAGTGTCATTAGCTTCTTTTTTCATGTGACTGCTTTCAAACTTTCTTACTTTTTCACTCTTTACTTTCCCCTGCCCTGTCCAACCAGAAAATAAGAATTTGAACTGAAGAAAAAAATCACTTGCTCCTTAGCTATTCTAAGACCTAATCAAATCTTTCAAATTATTGCCTAAAAATTTAAGAAGTAATAGAGGGACAAGCATTACAAAATTCAAATAGTGTAGAAGGAGATATACTTTTAGGGAGGAAATAAGACCTTTCCTCCCCAGTGTCAAGTCTAAGGCCTGAGAGATATCTACGTTTATTTATTGATGTTTAAATTATTTTGGGAACTACAAGAAATATGCTTACACTTCTTTTTCTTAATTTCTCAACCTTGATTAGTATCTATTGGTTGCCCACTAAGAAAGATGAAGGATTTTGCATACTTACAACTGTTATTTCCCACATGCCCTCCTCCTGACAATTGTATTGCATTTTCTGGGGACGGAAGGGAGAAGACCAGTGTCTGCCCATCTATCCCATCGGCAGTCCTTTCAACAGTTACCCTGGTGCCTGACCCCCGGTTCACTCCTGTTCTCTACTGGTTGACTCAGAGCTTGGCATCTCTTGAAACTTGTGTCAATCCAGGGTCTCATCAGGAAAACAGAACTCATGCCAGATAATTCAATAGAGGGAATCTAATTAGGGGAATTAATTACAAAGGCCTTGGAAGAGCTGACAGAGCAAACAGGATGATGAAACAGCTCAGAATTTGGAACCAGAGAGAGTTAGGGGATGGAGTCCCCAGAGTTTAGTAGCTAAGCCTCTCCCTTGCTGGGTGTCAGACCTCTGGCACACCCCTTGCTGGGTGTGACCTCCAGAGTAGGTCATGCAGCTGGAGCAAGGCCTTCAGGTAGGAAATGGGACCATGGAGAAGATTTAGCTACTGATGGAGACACGGCTCAAAGCCAAGAAAGGGGGGAAGAAACACCCTGGCTTCTTCCCTCCTCCCACTGCCAGTCTCTCACCAGTGCCCCCTGTTAGTTGAAACTATCCAGAAACCAGTTTGGCAAGGGAGTCTGGAAAATGTAGATTGTAGGGGTTAGTAGCCTGAGAGACAGAACTAGTAGGGAGAGGATCTGAGAGCAAACAGGTGGATGAGGTGTCACGGGTTGAATTATGTCCCCCTAAAAAGACATGTTGAGGTTCTAACCCTCAGTATCTCGGAATGTGACCTTATTTGGAAATAAGGTCATTGATGATATAATTGGTTAGGTTAAGATGAGGTCATATTGGAGTAGGGTGTGCCTTTAATCTAATATGACTGGTGTACTTATAAGAAGATGGAGGACACAGAGAAACACAGGGAGAGCATTATGGAGCAACAGAGGCAGAAACCAGAGTGATAAATCTACAAGGCAAGCAATGCCCAAGACTGCTGGGTGTCACAGAAGCTAGGAGAGGGGCATGGAACAGATTCTCCCTCATACCCCTCAGAGGGAACCATCCCTGCCAATACCTTGATTTCAGACTTCAAGATTCCAGAAGTGTGAGAGAATACATTTGTATTGTTCCAAGCCGCCCAGTTTGGGATACTTTGTTACAGCAGCCCTAGGAAACTGAGAGAGATGAGCATAGGGTTCTCCTGGGAAGAGTGCTCTCACTTCTTACATGTATTCTAGGCTACAACTTTCTCAGCAATGATTTTATATCAATATGATCTCATGTACTTCTTGGTCTTCAAAAATACGTCAAAATCTCTGGCCCATGGTACTCAGTACTATTATGGATTCATTCCAATCCAAGTGTCATTTCAATGGAATTCCATGAAGGAGAGCAAGTAAACATTAGCACTCCATCTGCCATTCTAAAGCAGAACCCTACCACCCAACATGGCGAGGTTCAATGTTTAGGGCACCCTCACCTCCTCCTGTCCAGGGGTGAGGTCTTCCAATTACACATACAGTGAATACACATACAGCATATCAAACACAAAACAAGGTTTTGCATAAAAGAAATCACAACACCCCGTTTATTGAAGAGGGAACCTTTGAGTTTTAACTTACTGATTGATTTAACTTGTCAAAATAATTGGAATGCTGGGGCTTGTCTATGAAAATATCTATCTTATCTAGAAAGAGAACTCATGCCTTCCCTTAAGATTTAGATGATTAATTTATCATAGTTCATGGTTAACGTTTTTGAGAACAATGTTATCTAATGTCTCTTATAAATAACGAGTGTTGGATAATACGTTCTCCTCTGACTAATCACACTCTATGTTTCTAAAATTTCTAAGAGTTCTTAAAAAGCAAACAGCAATAACAATAGCAATAACAACATGCACAAAAACCCATGTGGTACTAACAGCCTGAGACATGACTGACCACTAGCTCTGAGAAAAATTACTAGTGACGTGCCTACAGACCCGCCAGATTTAAAGGGACCACAGAACCACATGACATCTTGAAGTCCCATATGTTCTTATCATGAGCACTGAATCAGCTATTTAGTAATTGTTTAGGGTGTTCTTGTCTGATGGGAAAAAAATAAAAGCAGCCTTCTGATATATGATACTCCCTCGAAATGACTAATACTAAAAATTTAGAAAATATAAAACCGTTATTTTGAATGGCATTCTTACATGGGTTTGTGTATTAAAATGCATGGTGTTTAAGATCTAAAAGAAAAGAAAAAAACTGGGACTTCCCTGGTGGCGCAGTGGTTAAGAATCTGCCTGCCAATGCAGGGTACACAGGTTCGATCCCTGGTCCGGGAAGTTCCTATATGCCGCGGAGCAACTAAGCCCATGCACCACAACTACTGAGCCTGTGCTCTAGAGCCCGCGAGCCACAGCTGCTGAGCCCACACACCACAACTGCTGAAGCCCAGAGCCCATGCTCTGCAACAAGAGAAGCCACCGCAATGAGAAGCCCACGCAGTACAATGAAGAGTAGCCTCCGCTCGCCATAACTAGAGAAAGCCCACACGCAGCAATAAAGACCCAACACAGCCATAAATAAATAAATAAATGAAGTATCTCGATCCACCCTTTTAGCTGTTTTAAATTATTTTTCTCCACCTCCATGGCAGTAAAATGATTTCCAGTGGAAACACTCCTTGTAAAGCTACATCCTGCTTTTTCTATGTCTGGGGGAAAGAGAAAGCAGGAACTTGTCCTAAGGATTCTCTCAACAAGACTTTCTATGTTATGATCCCAGGGAGGTCTGCACATACTTGCTCATTTTTCTTGCTTCATGCAAAACAGACTGGGTTTGGTGATAAAAAACCCAACTGTTTCTAAGGGTTAAGCTGGCTAAATTTGCTTGACTTCACTGGAAAACTGTGTTCTTTACGATACTGTGTGTTCCATTCCATAGGAATGGGAATTATTGTCTGGCTTCTGCAGTGTCGGTATGACACCGAGGTCATGTTCTAGCTCCTGGAAGATCAGAGGCTCAGTTCCCAACAGCATGATCCCTATGTGTTCTCACAGCCATCTCACAGCTCATGGTCATACCAGAGCCCCAGTCCCTTAGCTTCCTGTAGAAGTAATATCCATTCTGGCAGGGTTCCAGTTTCACCCCACTGCCCAGTGTAAATTTTGGTGGCAGTCACCTGGCCTCTAGTTCATGGAGTCCTGATACTTTGAATTGAGGCTCTCCCTAACTCTGTTTCTCCTGAGCCTAGAGCTCCAGACTCAGTTTCCCTATGGTATCTTCCATGAGGAGATGCTCAAGGTGTCTCACCTTTTGCTCCAAAGCTTCCTTAATCATTCAATAAAAATTTAGAGAGCGCTTACCTTGTGTGTTGCCCTTTGCTAAAGCATGGTGAGAATGACCAAGAAATATGTGACATGGGTCCTATGTAGGCACTTATTGGTTAATCCATAACCCACTCTCAAATCCCTTTTCCCTTCTCTGCCTTCCCTTCGAATACTGGAAAAAACAAATATTTGCTTCCTTAGCCTCTTTTTGCAGCTGACAGTGGCCATGTGGTACAGTTTTAATTGAGACAGAGTTGTAGCAGGGCCAGCATCTCTGCTATTCCTTCCAGGTCAGAGCTATATCTAACTCATTATTTTCAATGTTTACATGATGTTTCATAGTGTGTATGTATTAAACTCATCCAACCATTCCCCAAGTGATTGATAGTTGTTATTATTTTTCCCAATACAACAATGCTGCAATAAACATTTTTTTCCATATATTCTATGTACTGGTGCTTTTATTTCCTTTAGGATACAGTCCCAAATGCTATATTACTTTGTTAAAATATATACGTATTTAAATTTCAAAAGATATTGGCAGTTTTTCAAAAATATAGCAGTCCCAATTCTCAGTAGCTGTATATAAATGAGCTTATTTCTCTACATCTTTATCAGCACTGGAGTTATTTCTGTTTTTAACTTTTGCCAATCTAATGAATGAAAATAGATAATTAGTGTTGTTTAATTTTAATTTCCCCGAATCCTAATGAAATTGCTCATCATAGATTTATTAGCCATTAGATCCTCGTCAGTGAATTTCCTGTTTATATCCTTTGTCCATTTTTCTAATGGCTCGTTTGTTCTTTTCTTGTCAACTTGTAGACACTTCTTTGCACGTTAGAGATATAACCCTATGCCTGCCATGTGTATAGCAAATACTTTTTCAGGCTGCTACATGTCTTTTGAATGGCAAAAGACAAAACAGTTTTAAAAAACAGTTTATATAATCAAATATGTCTTTCCTTTCCTTTCTGACTTTCTTGTTTAGGAAAGTCTACCCACTTCAAGGAGTTGGTTTTCTGAACTTGGTTCAACATTTTAGTAACATATACTTTGGGGGGCCTGCAGTGTGAGACATACCAATGTTAAAGAGAACAAGACCTGCAAAGGAATATTTGCAGAAAAGCAAGCTGTCGATGGGGAAGAGTATATAGTATATAGTGATTTAGAGCTCTGGAGTCAGATAGTCTTGAGTGTGAGTTCCATTTCGCAGATGGGAATGCTGGGTGAATAACTGCTGAGATTTTAGGCAAGTTACTTAACCTCCTCTTCTGTAGAAGGGAGTACTAGTACCTATTCATATGTTTACTGCAAGTACTGACAACTAACAACAGTGCATATAAAGCCTTTAGCAGAGGGGGTTTAGCACACAACAGGTGATAACCATTATTATTACAGTTATTACTGCAGAAAAAGTAGGAGAGAATTTCAGAAAGATACACTGGCGTTCAAGAGATTTGACATTAATCTGTAGGGGATGGAAAACAAAGGAAAGTTTGGTAGCAGAAGAGTAATATGGGAGAGGTGGTGTTTAATAAAAATTGACCTCTCTTTCTGGACCCATGGTTCCCTAAATGCTGTATTTATGTTTTTGTTTTTAAATTTAACATCTTTATTGGAGGATAATTACGTTACAATGTTGTGTTAGTTTCTGCTGTATAACAAAGTGAATCAGCTATACATGTACATATATCCCCATATCCCCACCCTCTTGCGTCTCCCTCCCACCCTCCCTATGCCAACCCTCTAGGTGGTTACAAAGCACCGAGCTGATCTCCATGTGCTATGCGGCTCCTTCCCACCAGCTACCTATTTTACATTTGGTAGTGTATATATGTCCATGCCACTCTCTCACTTCGTCCCAGCTTCCCCTTCCCCCTCCCCGTGTCCTCAAGTCCATTCTCTACATCTGCGTCTTTATTTCTGTCCTGTCTCTAGGTTCATCAGAACCATTTTTTTAGATTCTGTATATATATGTGTTAGCATACGGTATTTGTCTTTCTCTTTCTGACTTACTTCACTCTGTATGACAGACTCTATGTCCATCCACCTCATTACAAATTTATCTCAAAATCTTATCTTAGAAAAAGAAGAGCACAACTGAAACCCAATCATACTTTAAAAGTTATTGGGATTTGGTCAGATTGTGATTATTCTATCAATCCACATCTGACTTTAGGTGAAGATTTCTGTCTCATAATCAAAAACATATACAGTCTAAGAAACAGAACAAAACTCTACAACTTCAACTTTCCATATCCTCATTTGTAGGGAGCTTGGTGTGGCTAATTCAGCTAAGAGCAATTGAGGGTCGTCTCACTGGCTCTCACTGAACACCTATCGGCAAATAGGATACCCCCTTACAGAGAGATGAGTCCACCTTCCACAACTATTATGGACTGAAATTTTGTGAGCCCTCCAAATTCATGTGCTGAAGCTCTAACCACAATATAACTGTATTTGGAGATCGGGCCTTTGTGGAAGTAATTAAAGGTAAATGAGGTCCTGAGCCAATAGGATTAGTGTCCTTACAAGAAGAGACATCAGAGAGCTTGCGCCCCTCTCAGTGCTCATGCAGAAGAAAGGCCATGGGAACACACAGTGAGATCGTGGCTGCCTACAAGCCAAAAGTAGAGGCCTCAGTATGAGACCAAACTTGCTGGTCACTTGACTGTGGACTTCCAGCCTCCAGAACTGTGAGAAGATAAATGTCTGTTGTTTACGGCCCCAGTCTGTGGTACTTTGTTATGGAAGCCTGAGCAGACTAATGCAATATTCAGCATCAAACTCTCGTTCTACCTATGAATGCTAGGAGTTATTTTAATCCGAGTAAAAGTTATTTTTTAAGAATGGAATTTCTCCATTCCTCCCGAATTAAGGTTGTCTTTGTCTTCAAGGAAAGCATGTCTGGAGCCTGAATTCCAGGGAAGGATGAAGAAACAGCCTTTTTTTCCCTCCACTTTGCAGGATGCTGGGTCCCTCCTTCATGAAGCGTGGGAGAATACGGACCAAGAAGCTACACGACCAAGTAAACCAAATACTTGGAAGAGTTATAAAATACAGGAAAAAATACGTCTTGACTTTAACCGAGCCTCATGAAACCCCAGTTATGGTTTCTTCCAGAGAGATGACATGGCTTTACTCATAAGCTGCTCTTCCTACTTGCTGATCTCCTTGTTTCAGAAAATACACAGAGACTGGATATGCAAATGAACAATGGCCAGAGCATATATAAAAATAGAACTCTGATCTGCAACATGCCCAGGAAACCAAGCCCTTTATCTACAATAAACAACCCAGGCAGGCAGCCTGCTGTGAGTCAGACTTGCAAATTGCTATCTCTAGTAACAATCCAGGAAGCTAAAGAATAATTTCTATGACAACTGGCCCGGCATCACCAGAACCTGATTAAGAACTGCCAGCTTCTCTAATTTTTGTTGCTGGTTCCAGCTTAGGATCAACCAGACAAAGCCAAATATGTACCCCAGCCCATCACACGGGAGCCCCACCTATAGTTAGCTCACCTACAGCTGCCCGGGCTAACGACCTCCCACAAGGGCACACCCGAAGCCTTCCCTATTTTCCCGCTAAAAGATTCCCACTACTCTGCCCGCCTTTGAGTCTCTGTCAAAATGTAAATGACTTTGGCCAACTCCCTTGCTATAGCAACTCTGAATAAATAGCCTTTGCTAGTTCTTCTTTGGTTGGTCTTCTTTTATTTCTCCGCTATCTTTTTATATATTCCCTAGAAGATTTGAGAGGTTCTTTTTCTCCCTAATTGTGCTCTGAAAGATTTTCTGTCATGTTTGTGATGGAGGCAGGGGTTCCCCGCCCCCCCCGGGATTGTAAATTGTGAAGGCGCGCATGATGTTGTATAAAAAAATCGTACCAGATGTTTGTGAAGATATAAACCAATCCTTAGCATGAGGGAGAGGCGCATCAAGCCTCAAAAAGAGACAGTTATCCCGTCTTTGGGTAAATGTGGACTTGGAATAGAGCACACAGGGTTCATGCCCCCAGAGTGATTGTTCTAGGCTGGTGATGTACATACAGGGCCCCCCGACCACCTGTTCCTGCTCTCTCCCACCCCCGTCACTTTTTCAAGGGTATTTATAGTGACTTAAGCCCGTGTTTCTGAGTTCCTGGATCTGACCCCTGGCAGCCCGTGGCTTCCCTGCCTTCACTGTGCCACTGTCCATTTTGCTGTACTGGTTGTGTCGCCTCCTGGGTGTCCCCTTGGGTACTGGGCACCCAGTCTAGGTGCTTGTTTTGCTTGAGCCAGTGAAAGAGGGATGGGGAACACCTCAAAGGAGGCTTTCCATCTGCCGATCTTGGCAGTTCTGCTGTTTTGAAAGACAACAGAACAGTGGGAAGGAGGATATTTCATTCCCTTAGTGCCCCTTTACTTAGCCCTGGCAACAGCAGTAGCAAAGTGCCTTTTGCGGGGAATCGTTTGAACCAGGTCCTTATCTGCATTGCTTGGAATAAGCTTTAATAAAAACAGAAACATCAGTCCAAAAAACTCTCTACTAAATTCAGACCAACAGCACTCGTTTTAGTCCGGCTTGCTTCTCATTAATAAAAATGAATAATTAACTCCTTAAAGTTAGGTATTTTTAATAAATAGAAATCCATTTAAATGAATCTGGAAACTGTGAGATTTCTAATTTAACCCTGTAGTCTACTTTCCTGACAAACTTTAAGTGACTTGATGGAAAATGAAAGTTCCAAGGAGCCATTTGGTGTTCAGCAGCTTGCCTCTTATGTTGATAGAGGGGTAGGGCACTTCTCAGGGTTTACCTCAGCTTCACCTACACTGATATCAGCACTCAGCCAAGGCTCCACAAAGCACTGTATTTTGATTCATCAGCAGTTTTCCAGGAAAATGTTGCTAATGGTTGAACAAGTTAAAGTGTCACAGAGTTCAGTATAGAAGAGATGACACAGGCACAGGGTACCAACTTATCTCTGTCCATCTTTAGATATTGGTCAGGCAGCTACCATGGACTGGAGACATTGGGTCCAATGGCCAGTGACAGTGTAGCCTGGAAATTGTGGTTCCTCCCTTTGTGTGTAGCTATCTCCTCGGAATCACAAACGCTCTTTAAAACTCTCTTTCCAGCTATCAGTTCTAAACAGCTGAGAGACCTTGAAGGATAGGGGTCTATAAAGAGGTTAATAAGTGCAATTAGTGGGAAAAATAAAGTAACCTTTCAAAGTATGAATACTAGCCCATCACTACTCCCCGACGTGGAAGGGAGTGGGCAGTCAACCTCCCCTACGTGACTGTTAGCCAGTGAAGGGCACACAGAATACAGGAAAAAATGCGTAAAATAGGCCTTTATTTTGAATTTGGATTATACATTCCATTCTCTGTCCTGTTCCAGGTATTTCCTGATTCTATCCAAGTGCCTAGTTTCTCACTGGGAGGGCCTGGTAATCAATTCTCTGGGTACCCATGTGGCCACCACTGTATAGCCAGTCACCCTCTCTGACTTTTTCCTTCCACACCTCCTTCCTTTCCCATGGCTTCTCAAACCTTGAACCCCCCTTTACTCATGACAAGGGCTCTCCCCTTGACTAAATTTTAGTCAGGCTTCTCTGAACCCTCTTTTCAAGCAGGCCTCATCCTTGGTCCCGTCCTTGGCTTGCTGAGTCCATCCAGCTTCAGCAAAGCATCCTGCTAAGCCAGTTTATTGAGAGTTGCCCCACCCTTGATATCCAATCAGTCTCTTCTTCCTTCTAACCACCCTTGATACCTAACCTATTCCTCTTAGTAATTTTCCATCCACTCCCAGACCCTGCCTATTGACTATGAATTCCTGCTTGTGCCTGTTGTTCAGAGGTAAGTCCAATCTCTCTCCCTTATTGCGGTAGTCTTGAAAAAAGTCTTCCTTGCTGTTTTTAACAAGTGCCAGAGTAAGTTCTCTTTATTCCTTCCCAATCCCAGAGTCCCACCTCGCCACACATGGAGCTCTCTTTGTCCTTCCGCTCTCCATCCTCTTCTTCAGATTAATCTGGTGTCCCATTGTTGGGTGCTGGGGCATTGAATCCTGCAGGATGGAAGAGAGGAGAAGAAAAGACGTTTTCTCAGTGGCTTGTTCTCAGGGCCTGGTGGGAAGGATTATCAGAGCTTTCCTACTGCTCAGGTTCGCTGGAGAAAAAAAGAAAGAAAAAGAAAAAAAGCAACTCTCATTTGTGATGCTGAAAGAACTCATCCTGTAACTCAACCTTTAGAGCCTGGCCACCAAGTTCCCAAACCACACGAGACTACTTTCTGCTTTACAAGCTGGTGGCCAACATTTCTGGTCTCTGCAGAGTTCTCTTCGGTCCCAGTTCCACCCCAGACTTCTACTCCTTGGGAGATCTCTCTATGCCCTCAGCCCCACATCAGACATTGGAGGGCCACCACCGGGCATTTAGTGAAGGTCCAGAGTGTCTTAGAGGGATTCCTCCCTCCCCTCCTACCCCACTCCCAGACTTCACAGGGTTGTTGCTATGTACTCAGCAAAGGCCTAGTGTGCCTCACAGGGATTTCTCTCCACTTTCCTGCCTTTCTTCCAGCCTTCAGCATGCCATTACCTAGTATTTGGAGAAGGCCTCTGTACCCCAGCAGGAATCTCTCTTTAAGCTCCTTTCCTGCCTTCAGTCTAGGATGGACTTTTTCATGAACTTGATGAAGGCCTGTTAGAAAGAGTTGGCTCTTTGGCTGGTGCCACTCAGGACTCTAGTCCATCAAGTGAGCCTATGTAACTGTTACATGTTTGTTCAGAGTTCAACTGGCTTCTCTTGATTCCCATCTATGAAAGATTTTTTCCTCTTCCCACCACCCTGCCAAGTACAAAAGCCACTATGGATCTCTTCTCTCCCAGAAAGGATTTGTCACTTTTCTGAAATTAAGTTTCATTTGGCTTTTTAAAAACTATGATTTTGTAGCTTATCTTGTTATTCTTGTTGTTAGGGTCCTTATCATGTTTTTAGGCTTTTTTTTTTAAAGCAACTTATTCTAAAGCAAAATATTACTTGGAATCTGAATACACAAAACAGATCAAAGGTGAATCTCCGGATTAAAACATAATTGGCAGCGGTGGTGGTAGGGTTGGGTGGCATGGGGGGGTTCCACTGGCTCTCTCATTACTTTCTGCTATGACTACTTAGAGAAATTTTCAAGCTGTTTGAAAATCACTGATCTGATCATCAATTGTGAAGTTTTTGTTTTACAGTTTGATTTTCTCCATGTTTCCAATGTCCAACACCTTCTTTTCTTCTTACATGCTGCTTCCTCTCCATGGAATGCTTGCCTCCCTACCAATTAAAATTATGTACCCTTGAGGGTCCAGCTCACCCTTAAGGATTTCTGTGTCCTCAGAACTGCTAAGGCACTTACCATTTGGGCTAGCCAGTTTAGACATACTGACTGAGGTATGTCTTTTTCTGGTTTGATGAGTGTTACTCTTGTCTCTGTGGCTGGACATCCTTCTTCCAGATCAAGACTGTGTTGGAACTTGTCATATGTCTTGTTAGGGGCTGAGAAGGATAGGCAGACTATGAATATTTGCTGCTGTCACTCTGGAAGTATGAACACTGTCTTTTGGTCAATGACTTTCTGTTAGCCAGGATTGTTCTATATTCATGATTTAACACCATTGCATTGAAGCCCACATGGCTTCTGCTCAAAATAAGCCCTCATTCAGATCACTCTCAGCCCTCTGAGTCACGTGACTGCCTTTGTTTCCACTGGATGCCATGGGATGCTGGGACTCCATTAGCGATGCTTGAAAACTCACTATACAGATATTTTAACTATCCTGCTTCTCCTATCCTTCATCTTCTTAGCTGGTCAGGTCTGCCTTTGCTAGCTTGGTGTTCCATGGAGCCTTGCCTCAGTGGGGTAGACTGGCTGTGATCCAGAATCACACTTCAGTTGGATTAATGTGGCTATAAGAGGCGCCCACTGAGAGTGTGTCTTTTCCCTGATACGCACTGAGCTGTCAGCAACACCACTGGCCTATTGCACGGTGGCACCTAGAATATCTAGGCAAGCTCTCAACATGTAATTGCCAGGATTTAGAATTAGTATGTTACTTTTGATTCAGCCTATTGCTTTCCCCAGAAACAACTATTTCCAGGCATCTCCGACTCAAAGAGATTTCTGGGAAATGAGATATCTTCCTCCAACCTAAGGGAAATCAGAAAACTTTTAACTTTTGCTTCTCTAGGGTAAGTCAGCAGCCCCTTTGCCTCAAGTATGTTCATTTTGAATCTTGGGGCTGATTATTATGATAACAGAGTTGCTATGAAGATAAAAAAGGCATCAGCCTTGTTTAAATTCTATGAATGTTCTTCAATATGTATGCTTTTCAAGGTCTTTTATGCATGGTACACATATTTTCATGCATGTTTTATGTATGCTCTTCAAGCTCTTTTATGAGATAATTGAGGCCAAAAGCAACAAAGGAAATACACAAACACCAACAAGGCTGTTTTCCTTAAAAAATTCAGACTTTTGGGAGTCTAGCTCCAAGTTTTAGGACCATGGACTGAATCCTCATTATGGCATCCAGATCAAATCTGCAGCCTGGCTCACCTGTGGTAGAAGTGCAGGCCCTGAAGTTGTATGGATGTGAAGGCTAGATTGTGAAAGACCCAAATGCGTACACCTCTAACTTGGGAAGAGTTTTTATTATGTTTTCAACGGCACTCTAAAGTACAATTTGCTTAAACTAAATTTTTTTTTATCAGATTTACCTATCTTCCTTAAAAAAAACTTCACTGCATCTTTTAGTAATATTAGAGCTTGTGTATTCATTCTGTTTCATAAAGTCACTTGCCCAGTTGGCATTCTGCAACTCTGACCTATACGCTGATAAAAGCTGAAATTTAAAATCTACCCAGTCATCAGCTGGTACTCTGGGGCTATATTACACAACTCAAAATGAAATGTGTTTTGAGGTGTGTGTAACTTTAAGTCCAGATTTAACCTTTCATTACCTGGGTGAATCCTGCCCTCTGGTAACCCGTATGGGCACGGGTAGTCAGATTACTGTGTGGATCTCCAGGAAGTTTACAGTAGGACAGCATATTCTCTCTCCCGCTTTGCAAAGGGAGTTGCCATTATTAAAATTCATTGGAACTTGGATTGTACTATTTGGGCATGTTATCATCTCCATCCTGAAATGAAACCTCTTAGGTAGCGGAAGGGCTAAAAACTTGGCTGGCAGCAGTGGTGGAGCAAACCCGCCCTCTTACCAGCTTGATGGGTGAGGGGATTTACTGCTTGTGCAGATAAGATTCGATGTAGTTAGGCCTTGTCAGCACGTCCTGGTGTAAATGCAGTGCCCTTCCTTGACTTTCCCAAGGAAAAATAGATCTCATGACATTGGCTTTTATTTCTCAACTACAATATCTAAAGCATCTTTTCTCATAAAGGGGGCTGAGACATTGGCCTTTAAAGGTCTCCATTGCCGCGCAGTCTTAGGAACATAATCTGACGTGCAGTTTAATTGTTCAAACATGGGCATGTTTACAAATGCAAGCATTCTTTTCTTTTTAAAGTAAAACAATTTTAAATTAATTAAATTTTTAATCGAGGTATAGTTGTTTTACAGTATTATATTAGCTTCAGATGTACAACATAGGGATTCAAAACTTTTATAGATTATACTCTATAGCTGTTACAAAATATTGGCTCTATTCCCACACAATATGTGCATGGATTATCTTACATGTAAATTTAGACACAGAGGAAATGGGGCATATCCGCAGGAAATAAGTATTTACTACTTGATGGCGTTAGCATCAGCTTAGATTGTAATGACGGAGACGCCTGGATATCTCAGAGGGAATGAACTAAGCTTCACTGTAGCCAGTTTTGTGCTTGCTTCTTTGTCCCTTTAATTGGTCATTCATTCACTCATTCATCAGTCTGTGCAGGCACTGGGCTGGGTGCTAAAGACATATCTTGAAAAGCATAGATTGTTCTCTTGAGTGATTACAGCAGAATGGGAGAGACAAAATAAACAGGCAATTGGTGTACAGTAGGAAAGAGGGGAGGTAGAGAAGCACGACAGAGGGAGTCAGCCTCTGGAAGGAGAAAGAATCCTGGTGGAAGTGAGTGCAGCTTTATATTGCAATGTTTGACAGCATAAGGCTCACCCTGTCTCCGGTTCGCCTATTCCTGTTCTTTAAATTCCCCTGCCCCATTTTTCTATGTTTATTCTCCTACATGAACTATCTGCATCGGCAGGCGGACTCTCAACCACTGCGCCACCAGGGAAGCCCAACTATGTATTGTTTTTATCAAATTTCAAATTTGGACTATGTTGAATAGATTTATGGAGCATCACTCTCTTTGTCAGGACTGAGTTTTCTTAAGAACAATATACTTTCATCCCTTTGCTCACATCTTTTTTTTTTTTTTTTTTTTTTTTGCGGTACGCGGGCCTCTCACTGTTGTGGCCTCTCACGTTGCGGAGCACAGGCTCCGGACGCGCAGGCTCAGCGGCCATGGCTCACGGGCCCAGCCGTTCCACAGCATGTGGGATCTTCCCGGACCGGGGCACGAACCCGTGTCCCCTGCATCGGCAGGGGGACTCCCCACCACTGCGCCACCAGGGAAGCCCCTGCTCACATCTTTTAAAATGACTTTTAGTAGTGTTTTATTAATGTATATCCTATGCTTGTCTTGTTATGGTTATTCCTAGTTATTTTCTCTGTGTATTTTTTTTATTGTGATTGGGATTTTTTCATTATATTTTACGGCTGGTTAATTATGGTTATCAAGAAAGCTAGTGATTGGATATTTATTTTTCACTTGGGCATAGAAATATCACACCAGACACAGGTGAGTCCCTTCACATTTACTGATTGTCATAGGTCGTGTTCCCTGGGAAACAGACTGGAAGATGGATCTCATGTGTACAGGAGATTTATTGCAGTTTTCCCTCAAGAAAACTTCTGAGAGGGGTAAGGGAAGCTGGATTGGGAGAGGGAGAAATTGAACCAGAGTGGGGCTGAAACAGAGACCTCAAATGGTCACATAGGGAGCTCTAGAGCTAAGATCTCCCTGCAGGGACTTGAGATAAGACAAAAAAGGGCCTGGTCTTTGAACCCCAACATGGACCTCTCATTGGACATGGGCTGCCCTTGAGGAGGAGGTGTAAGCTTGGACAAGGCAGGCCCTTCAGCAGAGGGCAATTCCAGAAGCCACAGGAGGTCACCACTCCCAGCTGCTGGAGGATTGAGTACCTCGGTCTGAAAGGGAGAGCTGGGCAGTGCCCCACATTTATTTTAGTAACACACTGATATTTTAGTATTTTTTATCCCTAAATGACTGCAGTCAAGGACACCAACACTACTAAAGCACGAAGTTCAAAAACACCTAGGTAGCTCCCTCTTCCTTTACTTTTAAGACTTGCTATTTAAATTTACCTTTTAAAACTTGTAAAGCATTTCACTCTGAGACTGATATAGATGATGAAGTTTTTAAAAAACAGATAACACTTATTTTGAACTTACTTTGATGTTCCTTGGAGCACTAAATAATATTTAGGCTCAGAATAGGGAGACTTTCCAAGAATAAAATAGTGGGTCTTCAGTCCCAACAGTATTGAATAGGATTTTTAAATGCTTTGAACAGCCTAGACCTGCTGAAAAAAATCCCACCTCCCCTTAACACACATTCGAAGGAAGACTTAAATATAGCCATTTCTTTGCTTTTCTCCCTAAACTCATTGGGGTATAATGTACATGAAATAAAATGCACCCATCTATTTTAAGTGTAGAGTTTGATGCGTTTTGACAAACGTGTACACCTGTGTAATCACTACTCCAGTGAATGTATAAGACATTTCCCTCTCTCCATTCCATTCCATGTCCCTGCTGTATTCTTTTAATGAGCATTGGTTTTCCTCTTGGCAAGCAGTTAGGTTATTTGAGATCAATTTTATCAAGACTTTCTTGTAAGCTTGTTATGGTGGGTCCACGGTCACCTTCACTCTAGGGTTGATTTATCCCACAACTCAGGCATCATGATTCCTGATAATATATTGTCATTATTTTATTTTGAAGACTTATTTCTAAAGATATTTAAAAAGAGTAAAAATTGGGTTTTTTTTAATAACGTATTTTCCATTTCTTTTTCTTCATTTTAGATCATTTCCATTGCTATGCTCAAGTTTACTAAGTTTTCCTTCTGTATTTTATATTTTTTTATACTGGTTTTATCAACCAGTATATTTTTTCATTTCAGATGTAACATTTTTCATTTCTAGAATTTCCATTTGTGTCTTTTTCATATCTTCTGTTTCTCACATCATGTGCATGTTTTCCATATATCCTGACCATAATTATAATATTTGTATGAGCAGTTTAAAAATCCTTGACTGCTAATTCCATATCTGTCATTTCTGGGTTTCTTTCTATAGATTAATTGTTTTTCTTGGTTATGAATTGTATTTTCCTTCTCTTTTTCATGCCTGGTAATTTTTGACTAAGTACTAGGCATCATGAATTTTACATTGCTAATGGTTGAATTTTCTTAAATTCCTTTAAAGAGTGTTGGATTTTTTTTACAGCAGGCAATTAGAAGTTACTTGCAGTCTGGTTTAATCCCTTTGTGTTTTATTTTTCAACTCTTTTGGTTTAGGGCTAAATTAGCCTTTACTTTAGATCTATTTCTAGGGCATGGCCCTCCTAGAATAGTTACTAAACGTCCTGTGTATTCGTGAAGTTTCTCTACTTTGCCTCATGAGAACCTGAAATATTACTGACCCTGGTATGAACTCTGGGAGTTGTCTCTGTACACTTCTCTGGTGATTATTCTTTCCCTGGAAGTTGTTTTTGCCTGGCCTTGTGGGTTTTCACCCCAGACAGGCACAGACTAGTATTCAGTTAAAGACTCCAGAGGATCCCTATGCGGATTTCTGGAGTTCTTTCTCTACATGGCTCCCTCTTCTCATATATTCTGCCCCACAGAGTTGCCTTGGACTCCCCAAATTCATATCTTTGTCTCCTCAACTCAGCAAGATAGCTGGGGTCCGTTTGCATTTTACCCCCTTGCAATGAAGTTCAGAAAGGCTTGTCAATGGTAGGGCCCTCCTCATTTGTGTTTCTTTTCTCAGGAAAAGCAGTACTGCATGACTTGTTATATAATGTCTGAAGATAGCTGTTTTCTATACTTCATCCAGTTCTCTAGTTATTTATGACTGGATGGTAATTCAGAGGTTACCAGTACCCTTGGATACAGTACACTCACTACACTGTTAGGAATAATATTCGTTTTATCATCAACATAGAAAAAGCATTTTGCCTGATTATTGCAGTAATAAATCCAAAGCTCACAGAACAGAAAATAGGATAGACTTTGGTCATAGGTACAAATAAAACTACACACATTAGAAACTAATTAAGGAAGTTGGCATTTCTGTTCCTTTTTTGTCTTTTCTCCTTCTGCATACCTGCTTGCTTTAAATGATTTACGCACATGAATAGTCTCCACCAAAGGATCAAGGTAGACTATGTCCCAACCATGAATAACTGCACATGATGTACCCAGGGCCTAAAAATATAACCTAGTGTTTCTGAAAAAAATCAGTCAGTGAGACTAAATAGAGATAAATATCCCCGTGGCATTTGAGTTTATAAGTCACTTCTGACCAGGAGAATGGTCTGTCAGTGCTTCTACCAATACTCATGGCTCCCCACCCAGAGAGGTGTCTCCAACTGATGAAGGATAACCTGGCCATGAACCTTTAGTGCTAGAAGGGGTTTTATAATCAAGTGCCCTTATTCATTTTACAGTAGAGTGAATGATTCTTGGTGCCCAGAAGGCTGCCACTGTAGCTGTTGTGTTTTGTCTGGAAGGGAAGATATGTTCCTGATATATTCACAACCCAGGATGCATTTTTCATAAAAATCATTCACAAATGAGAGCGAGTACAGTTGCAGACAGATTATCCTACTCCAGTCTGCACATATGAGGGTCTACCCTGGCTTTTGGGTTAGATGAGGAACTTAGTGTCTGAGACAGTATGAGTTTCAAACTATAGGGGGTCCTTGTTATCCTCTTATTCATTAGAGGAGTCTCTATAGTTATGAGGATGCATAAGGGAGACAAAGTCAGGGGCAAGCAAAACCAATCAAGGCCTGAAAGTGTTCACTAGTGATCTGAGGGCTTGGGAAATTGGTCCTTAGACAAACAGCCATCCCAGCTTAACACTAGAGTATTTCTCTGCTTATCATGTCAAGGCCTTCTGGGGCCTGACTTTTGTTGATGGTCAGATGTCAACATACAACAGTAAAGTACAAACACAGAAAATTCAGGAACTCATATAGTAATGTTGGAAAATTGCTGGAATCACACTCAAAATTTTAAACAATGAGAGTTTGTCAGAGTTAATGAACACTTGAAGGAGGGAAATCTGATGCAAGTAAGGACAGGATATATCCTCAGGCAGAAACTGATTTGATGATCAAAGGGTTAAGAGAAAAGCATTGAAAAAAATTAATGATGGCCAAGATATCTTTTTAAATTACTTTCTTTATGGTCATACTGAAAAAGCCAAATGTAAATATCAAGTGAACTATGTTTATCATGCAATTTGTTTGAAAAATAATAATTTCACCTTCAAGAAATACCTTATGCAATTTATCTTTTTTTAAAAACTTAAGGCATAATTGCAATTCCACCTAAATTTTGTTAAGTTGAATATAAATTTATCTTTTATAAGTTTTAGTTTTATTATTCAAGATTAAGTTTCCATCAAACAGTTTTATATTTAGTGTGAAATTTTGGTCTCCATTTTAAAAGGGCTTACTTTAGCTGACCTTTAACCAATTGTGTTGCTGTACTTTTATACCAAAGAAATTTGACATGACAGCTCTTTAGTAAATTGAGGATCAAAAAGAAATGCCTTTGGGTGACTTTTCTAGTACAGAGACTTTGAGATCAATATCAATCTATCTGGAGATCTCCAGAAGTGCAAATTACTCACAAGACACTAGTTGCGTTAAAGGACACTAGTTATAATCCATAGCTCTGGCCCAGCAGCACTTTCATGCCCTCTTTATGGCAAGAAAGGGAGGCTCCTACCAATCTAGAACCTAGAAGGTGTTCCTGCTGTGGCCCTGCTGTCTCCAGCCTCATCTCCCCTGCCTGGTCCCTGCAGGCCTTTCCTTTCTTACACAGGGTACTCTCTTTCCTGGCCCGAAAACATTCTAGAGCACCAGCAGTCATCCTGATAATTGTCTGAGTATGTCATTCAGCTTTGGGTATTCACAGCCAGAGATGCATTACCCACATCACAGTCTTGAGGTACAAATACAGTCACAGCTTTAATTTCCCCAGTGATGCGCTGGAGCCACCATTTCCTTCATGTAGCAGGAAGTTCATATTTCTTGCTCTTGATCTCACCTACCCCCACTCCCACAATTACTTAAGCATCCTGGAGCTTGTTCAGTTCAAAAAGGGTCAGTAAGTAAAGAACTGGAAAATCTGTTTAGTCTGCTTGTAGGTCCCACTTTTTGGTTACCATGATTCATTTTCAGCCCTACTGTGGTGTCACAGTTGAAAATGGACCTGTATAGTCCAATGTGTCCTTGCCTAGTGCTTTAAGGATGCCCTTTCTCAGCTGGCTAGATCTGCCAGGTCTTGATAGCACTATTTTGTTTTTTAAAGTTTACACTCACATGCTCAACCAAATGATCCCAAAGCCCAATCTCTGTGCCGAAAGGGCTGTGTCTGGAGGGGTTTGCATCCTCTGCCGTCCCTGTCCCCTCCACCGTCCTCTCCCCGTCCACTTGGTGCTGGAGTTGAGCCTGGGTTATCAGTCCAAACTCCTCATTCATCCCTGGGGGTGTCCCGTTTGAAGACTTAGAGCTCTTCTCCTGCCAACAGACCTCAGCCTTCCAACCTATTAGATCACTTCTCCATAACATGGAACCTCAAAAAGGCTGTTTTCTTGGCAGTGAAGAGAACCACAAAATCTGTGAACTCTTTATTTTAGAGAGGAGGAAGAAAGAAATTAAGGCCAGGGCCCAAAATAGAACAGCTGGTCACTAAGAGATCTGGGAGACCCGGACTCTCCAACCCTAGCACAGCGCTCTACATACACTACTTTAATGATATCATGAAATAATCAATGAAACTTTTCCAGAAAGCTTTATCTCATATTTTGTTTACCTGAAAGACAACCAAAGCAAGTCACGGGCTTCTTTGAATTGTAGGGCCATTCTTTTATATGTCCTGCTTTGTCATATATGACAAGAGCAGTGGATGGTAGCTGAATATTAAAGCCCCTTTAATATTAAAGCATCCCCCCAAATTTTTTTATTATCTTAACGGTCAACCAACATTTTTTAAAAACAAAAGGGGAGGGGTGATGAAATACAGAATTGTCACATATATATGTTTATGTGTGTAATATTAATGTAGTAACTTGATTGCCCTTTGAATATCACTTTGTTGAGTGACTTCCTCTGGGACATTTGACTCCATGAATTGGACCCAAACCATTGGGGTCATGTTAAGATGGCAGATTGAAAGTCCTGACTGAATGTCTGTCCCCTGATAGCTCTTCATATGTCTTTATGAAGAATCTTATTTCTGGCTGGTTCTTCGGGCTTTCTTCTCAGGCTGTGTAGCTAGAGTTTCCTTCTTTTTATCTCAGAGCTATACCTTTTCCAAGCTTCAAAATACTACAACAAGAACTAGTTCATGGGACCAGAACTTCCTACCCTGCGGACGCCTGGGACACTTTTGCAAATTTAGCCATTTGCAAACTGTAAGGTGCATTTGATCAAACCATAGTAAGATCTAGTACTGCTTCTCCCAGGATGAATGGTGCCTACCAACCTTATATTGGCCTAACTAAGAACACTGAGAACAAACCATGCCATGACTCCTTCCTGAACTTGGGAAAGCCTTCCCAAACTGTTCAACTCTCTTGCTAAAAAATGTTCAGTCTGCCACAGTTTTCTGTCTTTGGATCCAGCTCGGTGCCGGGCACATAATAGACATTCAGAGAATATTTGTTGAGTAAAAAATTTAAAAATTAGTGACCCAACTGAATGGAGAATTCTACTTCGAGTTAAAGGGAAAAATGGAGGTGGTGAGTGGGTTCGTGAAGGCTGGGTGTGCCGCAGGCAATTATAAATGTTGGGAGTGGTTAATGTTGATTTCATAGATGAATTAAAACACTTGATAACCCGGTAAATAGACCACCGTACAGTTATATAAATGGCACACTTAGCTCGTAGTTATAAGGTGCTAAAATAACTATGAAAAATGAAAGAGTCCATCAGTCAAATGGTTGTTTTGCCTACGTGAAAGTCAAACAACCAATGTTACTCATTTTTTTCTCCTCTGAATTGACCCTTTGTTCTGTGACCCAACACTGTAGTGCAAACTGCCTGTTTAAGGCAACACTGACTGTTACGCTGATTACAGCATTCTGCTGGCCCCTGTGTGAAAAATGAAGCAAGGTGGATTTGCTAGGCCATGATGCTGGCTCAGAAAACATTAGTTAAAGTCCATGATCGAGGTTGTCTTATCACTGGGGTTATCAGGGGATTGTTTCTTCTTCCGGGGATTTGTATAGGTGGTTAAAAGAAGAAGAGTGGAATAAATGCGGAAAGTTCTATTTTGTGATCTCTCCAACTGAAAGGCAATTCGATTGAATTCAATTCTTTTCTGAGCTGTAGTAGAGAAAGATATATTTATGTATCTGTGTAAACATGCACTGACCTAAAGACCCAGTGGTAGGCTGAATGGCTCCCTAAAGATATCCCAGTTCTAATCCCAGACACCTGTGCAGAAGCTGCCTCACACAGCACAGGTCCTCA
>NW_020173666.1:5063021-5128028 GCF_003031525.2 Neophocaena asiaeorientalis asiaeorientalis | reverse complement strand
TCCCCCCTTCGTCTCCATCCCTCTCATTCCTTTCTTCTTCTCCTCCTCCCTCTTTGCTTGTAGCCAGCATTTACTTACCGGACATTCTGGTGTTTTCCGTGAGTGCTTAGGGGGTGAGCGGTTGCAACGTGGACCCTGCTCTGCATCCTCCACTTCTTCTTTTCTTTGCCTCACCCCAAGCAGGAAGGCAGCATCTTTATAACGTCCCTCCGTGCAAAGTCTCCTGCTCTAGCACCTGTTCACACCTGCCCTTTTTGGTCAAGACTCAGCATTCTGGGACTTTTCCGAACTCCTTAGGAGCACCTATGTTAATTTCCTAGGACTGCTGTAACAAATTACAAAACCTGGGAGGCTTAAAACAACAGAAATTTATTCTTTCAGGCTAGAAGTCTGAAACCAAGGTGTCAGCAGGGCCATGCATGCTCTCTGAAGGAGTGCGTGAAGAATCTGTTCCAACCCAGCCTCTGGTGTTGCCTGCAGTCCTTGGCCTCCCTTGGCTTCAGAACTCCAGCCTCTGCCCCCATCTTCATATGGCGTCCTGTGTGGGTGTCTGTGTTTGTGTCTCTTTTCTTCTCTTCTTATCACAATGAGTGGAAAGCCCACCCTACTCCAGTATATGGCCTCATCTTAACTTACATTTTGATTACATCTGACAAGACTGTATTTCCAGATGAGTTCAGATTCTTAGGTACCCAGCATTAGGACTCCAACATACCTTTTTGGGGACACAGTTCAACCCATAACAGCCATCTTTCCACACGGATTGGCTGTCAGCTCACTCAGCCTTTGAGACGGTACTTGATCTCAGTGGCTGTTCCAGTCAATCTTGACTCAGACAAACTCAGGTAAAGAAGGGCATCTCATGGTAGGAGTATACAATAAAAATGAGTCATAACATCCTGGAATGGGAGCCTAATAGGGCTGGTCCTGGAGCTAGAAGGAGATTCCTGATTTCGGGAAGCCCTGAGGCATGGAGATCCATTCCCGTGCTCTGTCATTAACATACCTCAACCGGAACGTAGTGTTGCTTTTTTCCGGCCTCACCACAAAAGTGATTTCCAATCTCTTCTCACTGATTTTGCTCCCCTACCCTAACTGTAGCCTCTCTCTGATTTGGCTTTTCCAGGTCTGATTTCACCTTGTGACCTTTCAGCTGCATGGTGCACCATGAACTGACACATTCTTGTCATGTTTCTTAGTTTCATGCTGTTACGGACTGTGTGCTTGTGTCCCCTGAAATTTATGCGTTGAAGTCCTAACCCTGGACGTGGTAGCGTTTGGAGGTGGGGGCTTTGGGAGGTACAGACGTACCTTGTTTTCTTGTGCTTCACTGTATCGCAGACATTGCGTTTTTACAAATGGAAGGTTTGTGGCAACCCAGTGTCGAGCAAGTCTGTCAGCGCCATTTTTCCAGCCACATTTGCTCACTTCATGTCTCTGTATCACATTATGGTAATTCTCACAGTATTCCAAACTTTTTCATGATTATTAGTTTTGATACGGTGATCTGCAGTCAGTGATCTTTGATGTTACTACTATGACTCGCTGAAGGCTCACTGAGGGTTAGCAATTTTTAGCAATAAAGTATTCTTTAATTAAGGTATGTACAGTGGGTTTTTAGACATAATTATTACACACTTAATAGAATCGTATCGTGTAACATCACTTTTATATGCCCTGGGAAACGAAAAAATTCACACAACCTGCTGTATTGTAATATTAACTTTATCACAGTGGTCTGGAACTGAACCTACAATATTTCTGAGGTCTGCCTGTACTTAGGTTTAGATGAAGTCATGAGAGTGCGCCCCCTATCATGGGATTAATGCCCTTATAAGAAGAGGAAGGGACACCAGAGCGCTCTCTCTCTCTCTCTCTCTCTCTCTGCCATGTGAGGACACAGTGGGAAGATGGCTGTCTGCAAGGCAGGAGGAGGCCTCTCACTAGGAATCAAATCGGCTGGCACCTTGATCTTGGACTTCTCAGACTCCACAACTGTGAGAATAAATGTCTGTTTAGGCCACCCAGTGTATGGTATTTTGTTACAGCAGGCTGTGTTGACCAAGACACATGCTTTATGGAGAGATTCTTGGTGACTCAGGCTCCAGGGCAGGCCCTGTGAGGGTCAGGCCTGGGGTATTTGCATTCATCTTCCCTGGTCCCAGGGTTGTGTATGTCATGTGTGCATGTGTTTATGTTGCATTTTAATAGGAGGTGGTGGTCTAACCTGAAGGGCCGCTTCTGTAATGGTGGTATTTGAAGCTTGACTGCGGGCTGCTGAGACACCCCAAGACTTCTCAAAACACAGCACAGATGTGGCCTCTGGTTCTTCTGGGATGGGGCTACCACCAGATTAGGGACTAAACGGCTTAGAGTTCTCAGCACCCTTACAGGCGACTCTTGCACTTTTAGTTGGCGCTTCGGTGCTGGAGTAGATGCTCGTGCCTCTGACACTGCAGGACTGGTGCATCTCTGCAGGAAAAGAACACTAACAGGACACTCAGAGTGGCTCTGTCCCCAAGAGTGAGAACCAGATCTGTGGATGCATGCTTGTTTGTTTTGTTTTGTTTTGTGTTTTAAGCTGCTGAAGCAGGCACTCATATCATGATGAGTAGAGGCAGCCAACATATGGCTCATAGACCCCCTTTGTCGAACCTGTTCCAACTTGGAGATGTGAGTCCCCCTCCTCAAGTGTAAAGAAGCCCCTTTGCTCATGTAATTGAAATTTTAAGTACCACTCTGGCCTGGTTTCAAGTCTGGCAATAAAACAAAAATCTTTCTTACCATTTCATAGATTGGGTCTCCCTGGTATGTTTCAAGTCAGTGCAGTTAGCTGAACCCTCTAATATTTCTGGAGATGAAGTGAATAGGGGTAATTCAGCCTCACTGGCTCAATAGCATCTTGCTTGCCTTCATTTAATCACAGCTCTGGAAATGTTTTGCTTGTCTTAACTGCACGAGAGAGCTTGATTAGGACAGAATCCGGAAATATAAGTTAGACATTTTTAAGAAGTAACATTGACTAAGCTCTAACTTATATTGGTCTATAAATCTTTAAAAGTCATTGATGCGAAAGAACTTATTTACTCAAATCTTCTAATCTTCCCATTTTAAAGAAAGTTCTTCACAGAACAGTTTATATGTGTTCCAGGTTCCAAAACAAACAGCACTAAAAGTTTCAGATTACCAGAAAGATGTAAAGCACATGGCATTTCGTAAAAGTTTAAGTGGGCTCACAGAACATAGGCAGTAAGGGATTAAATGGCAAAAATAAGACCTCACAGCAGTTACATTACCTCCTAGGACCATTCTACTGAGCTCTCTCAGGGATAAAAAACTAGAAGTCCTGACCCGCCAGGAACTTACAGTCCATGTGGGAAGATAAGATGTAACTCAGGGAAAAATTAAACAGCATTAGAGTGTTTAAGTGACAGTTTACAAGAGAGCAATGGGTGAACAATTTCATGGTCATCCTGGGCTAATTGCCAAGGCAATCCTATCAGCACCGTTCGTTCTGCATCGGAAGAAAGGAACTGCGGCCAGAAAAGAAGTCGGGCTTGACCATGGGGGTGGGTAAGAGGTTATCAGATGAAAGGATGGGGGTCTTTCTAGGTGGGCAGAATGAAGTAGGAGATTGAAAGATGTGATCAGGAGAAGCAGAAACTGTGTAGAGATGCTGGGAAAAGCTCAGGCATTTGGACTTCATGTTTTACAAATGCTCTGAGAAAAATGGAAGGCAAAGAAATCTTTTCCACAAACTCCAGATTTTGTAATAACTGCTGATAATCTGGGCTTATTTACTGCAGAAGTGTTTAAATGCATGTTTTATTGTAAAACCTTATATCAATATTGTAGACAGCAATACTGAGATACAAACAAAAAAGTCAGAGTTTAAAAGGCCAATTCTTATACAATTTCTTTGATCTTTTTGTGTCAGGTTTTTTTTTTAATTATAGAAGGAAATGTTGCCTTGTCCAAAGTGGTTTGAAATATCTCACAAGGGAGGGTTTCTCGAAGAGAAAACAGTTATGTAATTATACTCATGTTTGCCTCACTTCTATGCACTTTAATTTTCTAGAAGTAAAGCTTCTAGCTGAGGGAACTTCACGGAAACCTCCCCAGTCCTAAGACAGAACTTCAGAATGTTACCATAGGGTAGGAAAACTGGTGGCTTTAGATCTAGGGCTTTATGTCGGTTTACAAAGGGTCAGCCAGAAGGAAGGAAGCATGGCTGCCTTTTTCTCATCCACATTAAACTGGCTTCTAGCAGACAGACATCGGGACAGCCCAGAACACACGGAACCTTCTTGCCATCCTGACCCTAAATTCCTGTCCTTCTCCCAGTTAACTTGCGAACGATCCACACTGAGTTAGCCAGTACCACAAAGTGAGGAATACAAAGGGCACCTCTGGGGGGTCTCCTTGGTATCGTTGACTCTTCTGCGCAGCTGGTACAGCACAAAGGTGACTCAGGGGCTTCAACCACACCCAGAAGGCATTTAGGCTATTTGCCCAAACGCTGAGCCTGGCCAGCTTCAGAGCTCTGCCCTGGCCCTGCCCCTCTGGGAGGGCACAGATCACTGTTGGACAAAGCGCACTGAAATTAAGCCCAGACCCAGAAGTTCACATTTTACTGATGAATGTGCCGCATTGTGAGTCTCTGTGTGTCTTTGCGGCCCGTGGCTATTCAGTAAAAAGGCCTGTTTGTATGCTCTAATTGAAAGGATTGAAGTGTGACAGAGTCTCTGGCTTCTGGAGAAGCAAGGACTGAGGAACCAGGCCTTCCAGGGCCCAGCCAAGGGGAGACTAGAGCCTTGACAGCCAGGTGTGTGTAGGGGGGAGGTGGGAAGAGGTGGGCAGCAGTAGCAAGACACAGATGGGAGAAGAAAAGGCTGGCTAAGCAGTGCTCAAGGCCCTTGTGGAGGCAGGGTAATGAAGGAGGGGGGAAAGACGAGTCAGGCTGAGAGCAGGTGCTTCTAGGGAGGCTGGCTCGTCTTCTTCACTCTCTTTAATAAAGGTGTCTCGTGCCCCACGCTTCGGTATACTAACCATGTCTCTCGTTTTCTGTGTTCTGATGCTTTGACATCTGGGTCCTTGCTGACTCTGGAAGGACCGACTCTCCTAGGGCTGGCCAATTCCTAGAGATAGTCAACAACTTGCCCACAAGTGCACGTTTCAAATACAAACCAACCGATCCAGAATCTACATCTGAACACCTCCTTTCCACCTCTGGGCCACTATCCACCTGCCCTAATCACCCCAGAGCCAGGCACCAGACAACTAGGGACAACCCCTGTGTCCCAGAGCCCACTGAAATTATTCAAGGGGCCCAATCCTACCTAGCACACACTGCCTGCTCATTCCTTCCTGCAGAAACCACTATCGAGGCTCTTGCCCACAGCTGTTCCCCTTCTCCCTTCTTCTCCTGCCCACCCTGAGGTTTCCCCGTGTGACCCCTCGTGGGAGCTGTGAGTGACAAGCTGTCTTTTCAATGGTTTTCGTTTCTTGATCTGTTGACCTCACCATACGTGAATAATAATAAAACCTATGAAACTGTTCAGTTCTAAAAAACTCTTATAAGCCAGGGCCCTGCCCAAGTCAGCGTGCTCCCTAAGCCCCCGTACTCCTAACTCCACTGCTCCCAGGGGCTCTCTTCTCCCTTTAGCATCAGAGACTTCATCAACTTAATAAGTAAGTCAATTAAGTGAAATTCAAGTGAAAATTAAAGTATAACTAAGAGTCAGCAGTTAGCAGAAGTGCCTAATATTACCTCTGAAATTATGTATTTCAGGATGAAAGGAAGCCTGAAGAATCTGTTTTCTTAGGTGCCCAGTGTTTGGCCTGGGCGTAGAAACTAGGTGAAATTAAGAAGTAGATTTCAGATCCATTGACCTAGAAAGATCGGACCATGAGTAGGCTGGACTTTGGTGGCAGTCTTGAGGGATGCAAGCGCAAGAAGTCTAACATTTATTGGGGGATTAATATGTGCCAGGACTCTTCCAAAGACTGTGGCTCGTTTAACCCGCCAACAAAACTGAGAAAAATGCCATTATTTTCGTGTTGTAGGTAAGGAGACTGAGACACACAGTCGCTGAGGAACTTAGCTAAGCTAAGTGGCAGAGATGGGGCTCAAATCCAGGCAGTGTGGTTCCAGTGTGGTTCCAGCTTTCAACCACTTTGTTGTATGGCACAGTAGAAAGATCCCCTTTGTGGGAGCAAGACAGACCCACTTGTAAATTTAACTCTATCAATTATTAGTTGTGTGACTTTGTTAGTAATCTGACCATCTATGATCTAAAGGTTCATCTATAATAGAAGGGTGATAATATTTATCCAACAGGGCTGTTCTGAGGATAAAATAAGATGATAACCATGAAATAAAAGCACTGAACACTCTGGTATGTAAAGAAGTGGTGGTTTCCCTTTTTTATTCCTAAGCAGGACATAGATGGTCATTGCCCTGTTTTACACCAGTGATTCTGTAGCCGCTCATGTCCGAATCATCCCGCACGGCGAGAGTCAGGAAACTGGAAAATGTGTCATTAGCAAAGTCTTACTTCCGAGGAGAGGTATAGGCAAGCAGAGCTGACATCCAGCCGGTATGCTCTGGTGTACCCAGAGCAGTTGTTAACATATGAAATAAGCCCACTTGGGTGGGTCCTTAGCTGTTTTCTTGAGCCTCCTTCCCACCGTGGCTCCTGTCACTCCAAGCACCCAGGTCTGGGCCTCCAGGGTGTGGCTCACAGCACCAGAGCTGGTGTCCATTCTGGCCAGTCGGTGCACACGCCGCTCCGGTTATTAACCACCTAGCAGGTCACCACTGCAGGCAAAAGAAGAAGGGCTTCACAGTGGCCCTCAGAGGAGGAGCCCCAGTCCTTGGGTGGGGGCCAGCCAAAGGGGAGGCTTGTGCTGGGCATTTTGCCATCCTTTTACCTGTTTCGGATCAAGGAGAGAAAGAGAGCTGGTTATAGCTTCCTCCTTCTTCTCCTCCCCTCGCCTCATACTAACCTTTGAAAGCAACCTCCTAGGGGCAGGTGAACATTTTTAGACCCTTAGGAAAAATGAAAATGTCCATATTTATGAAAATATTATTCCAGGGCAGATCTGTGCTATACTAGGCTGACCCGAGAGATTAAAATCACCTTTCCTTGAGCTTAAGTCTGTTCTCATGTGGCCTCTCTGAACTGTAACTGCTCACAATTATAAGGGCCACTTCTTCAAAACACCCTACCATGAATCCCATCTGTGCTGAGACCGCCCAGCCTCTTCACATTTACTATCAGTCTGGATACAATTGGCTTCGATTAGATCTTTTGAAAATATATCTGCAGTTTTCTGTAAGCTCAGTCATGAAGCCAAGAGGCACCTTAACAATCACATTTGAGCTATCGCTTGAAACAGGCAAGGTTACTCTGGAGTTTGAGCTAAGGATTTCTCCCCTTTGCTATGGGCATTTGGGAGAAGCCTTTTGAGAGCCGGCAAACTCAGCTAAAGGTGGTTCATGAACCACATTTGTCACACCACTTTCAGAGGGAACCACTCAAATCATACTTCCTTTCATATATAATAACTGCAAGCTTTCCCTGTGATTCCTCATATGTAACCTTGTCTGCTTTCTCAAAAATCCTGTAAAGTACCCCATTTTACAGATGAAGAAAATGAGATTTAGAGGCATAAAGTTCCTTGCTCACAGATGGACTAAAAATAGAATCTTTGAATAGGATACTCTGCTTTTAATCAATTTGCTTTGAACCTAGGAATTGTAAATAAATCAGTTAATAGTTCCTAGGAAGTAGGAGTCCTTTTAAATTATTTTGACCTTTTTTTTTTTTTTTTGCGGTACGCGAGCCTCTCACTGTTGTGGCCTCTCCCGTAGCGGAGCACAGGCTCCGGACGCGCAAGCTCAGCGGCCATAGCTCACGGGCCCAGCCGCTCCGTGGCATGTGGAATCTTCCCGGACCGGGGCACGAACCCGTGTCCCCTGCATCGGCAGGCGGACTCTCAACCACTGCGCCACCAGGGAAGCCCATTGCAGGGGTTTTTTGTATGTTCTATCATGTAAGCTACAGATGTTTGAAACCTGAAATCTTTAATTTTGATATAATCCATTAATTTTTACTTTTTTATGGTTTCTGCTTTTGAGATCTTTTTCAAGAAATCCTCCAGTATTTTCTCCCATTAATGTTAGACCTTTATCTTCACATTTATAGTCTTAATGAGATTTAGATTTAGTGAGATTTGTGAGGTAGTCCTCCAACTTTAGTATTCGCCATGTAATGAGATAACGCCATTTCTAAATAATCCATCTTTGCCCAAGAAATATACCTTATGATTTCTTTTACCTTAAATTCTGTTTTCCCTAATATTACTATTAGATTAAATATAATGTATTACATATAAATATTAAAACTGTGATTGCATCTTTATTTGGTCCATATTTAACTGTTGCATCCTTTTTTCCATCACAGTCTTTTCAACCTTTCTGTATATTTTAATAAAATAAAAAATATTGGAGATAACATTAACAATTAATAATATAGATGCTGAAAATGTCTGTCTTTAGATCTCTGTTTTAATTTATATTTTAGTAATAATGGTAGTATATTGTATCTTATATATATGATAAATAATATTATATAATTATTATTATATTAGAATATATTATATATTTCTGCCATCTGATTTCATGTTTTCCATTTATCATGGCTTCTTTTTTTTGTTTCCTTTACTGCTTTCCACAGCCGTCTCACATTTTATTTTGCTTGTTTTAAAGTCGTACCTTCCTCAACACTGCTAGTTATTAGTGAAATGCAAATCAAAACTACAATGATGTACAACCTCACACAGTTAGAATGACCATCATTAAAAAGTCTAAAAATAACAAATACTGGAGAAAAGGGAACCCTCCTACACTTGGTGGGAATGTAAGTTTGTGCAGCAGCTATGGAGAACAGTATGAAGGTTCCTCAAAAAACTAAAAATAGAGTTGCCATACAATCCAGCAATCCCACTCCTGGGTATATAACTGGACAAAACTATAATTCAAAAAGAAGCATGTACCCGTATGTTCATAGCAGCACTATTCACAATAGCCAAAACATGGAAACAACCTAAATGTTCATCAACAGATGAATGGATAAAGAAGTGGTACATGTATACAGTAGAATACTATTGAGCCATAAAAAGAACAAAATAATGCCATTTGCAGGAACAGTGATGGAACTAGAGATTATTATACTTAAATGAACTAAGTCAGAAAGAGAAAGACAAATACCATATGATATCATTTATATGTGGAAGCTAAAATATGACACAAATGAACCTATCTATGAAACAGAAACAGACTCACAGACATGGAGAACAGACTTGTGTTTGCCAAGCGGGAGGCGGGGAGGGAAGGGATGGAGTGGGAGTTTGGGCTTTGCAGATACAAACTATTATATACAGAATGGATAAACAAGGTCCTACTGTATAGCACAGGGTACTATATTCAATATCCTGAGATAAACCATAATGGAAAAGAATATGAAAAAGAATGTATATGTATAACTGGATCACTTTGCTGTACAGCAGAAATTAATACAACATTGTAAATCAACTATACTTCAATAAAAACGTCAACAAACCCACAGAAAAAAGAGTTGTACCTTCCATTTTTATTATTCTAACTTAAGTTAGGTTGCCCTTAATTTATTAGATTATCTCAGGGCATTATCTAGTATTTCAAGAAATACTATAAAATTCCCTCTGAAATAAGATCTTCTAATTGACTTTAATAAAAGCAAAACTTTGCTCAATTTCCTATAATCAAATACATGCACATTGAAACCGCAATCAAATACTATTTTTTTAAACCTCTAAAATTGGTAAAAAATATTTTTTAACATCTTTATTGGAGTATAATTGCTTTACAATGGTGTGTTAGTTTCTGCTGTATAACAAAGTGAATCAGCTATACGTACACATATATCCCCATATCCCCTCCCTCTTGCGTCTCCCTCCCACCCTCCCTATCCCACCCCACTAGGTGGTCACAAAGCACCAATCTGATCTCCCTGTGCTATGCGGCTGCTTCCCACTAGCTATCTGTTTTACATTTGTTAGTGTATATATGTCCATGCCACTCTCTCACTTGGTCCCAGCTTACCCTTCCCCCTCCCCGTATCCTCAAGTCCATTCTCTACATCTGCGTCTTTATTCCTGTCCTGCCCCTAGGTTCTTCAGAACCACAAAATTGGTAAAATTTAAAAGCTTGATAATACCCAATGTGGGGAGGTGCATGGAAACAAATATTGTTGGTTGAGGCATAGATTTTGGAGAATGTTTGACAAATATCTATCAAAATTTTGAATGTACATACTCTTTGATCCATTATTTCCACTTCTAGGAATGTATCCAATGGATACGGATTTTATTGTAGCAGTGGTTGTTGTAGTAAAAATTCACGCTTTTTTCAATTTCTGTACTGTTTCAAATTCTACTGTATGTATCACTTTTATTATTAAAAATGCACTATATATAAATTTTATATAAATTTTATATTTTTTTTGAAAAGAGAGAAATGTAAAGATGTCACAGAGCTAAAACAAAAGAGTTTCTAATTTTACAAGTTTGAGAATCTCTTGACATAACGTATCACTTTAATTGTTTTCTAAATAATGTTTGTCTTAGTTTAGGCTGCTGTAACAAATCACCGTAGACTAGGTGGGTTAAACAACAAACTTTTATTTCTCACAGCTCTGGAGGCTGGGAAGTCCAGGTTCAAGGTACCAGCAGATCTGGTGTGTGGTGAGGGCCCTCTTCTTGGTTTGCAGGTGGTGGCCTTCTCCTTGTATCCTCACATGGTGGAGAGAGAGAGGGCTAGCTTTCTTCCTCTTCTTATAAGGATGCTAATCCTATTATGGAGGCCTAGTTAGCTCCTAGAGGCCCCACCTCAAAATACCGTCACATTAGGGCTTCAAAGTGTGAATTTTAGGGGGACACAAATATTCAGTTCATAGCAATATTTTATTCCAATAAAATAAAAATGGGGTTTTCTCTACTCATATCATCTTTTATTTGAGTGCTTCAAATATTCAATACAGTTTTCCTATTTTATTTTTATAGTTGAGTTACCAAAGCTAGGAAGAATCTAAAATAGCTCAACTAAGGTCCCACAGTGAGTAGACCTATTGACTATTGTCATCTCTTGTGTGTGTGTGTGGGGCGTGTGAATCAGAGACACAGCACAAAGGTAATAGTGACTCTCATTCCTCAGTCATCGTTCAATTCTTTGCATCTCTATCCCAAGAGGGAAAACCCTAACAAGAGCCCTGAAAGGGCCTATATTTACTTTGGAATCATTCCATTTATTTTTCCTTTCATGGACCTTTCAAATTGTAACCATTGGTCAGTCATCTATGTGGCTTGGTAATCAATGAAATTTGATAATTTAAGTGGCCTCTTCCATTAGAAAAAAATGCCCAATATTCCATGAAATTATAATTTTGCATTGCATTCTTGACACAGGCCTAGAAGCCACAGAATGAAAGCAATGGGAAGTGTGAGTTTGGAACGGGCAGATCCGTGAAGCCATGTTCTCAAGGTCTGGAAGCAGAGATTTGGCAAAATGGAATTCACAGACTCAAGAGGGCATCAGATGGGGAGCCCAAGCAGCCCCCATTTCCGCCTTTGATTTATGTTGCATTCAAGTAAAATACCTTGCTTCCTGAATGCTGCTTTGGCTCAATTTCAGCAGAGTAGCAATTCTTAGTCCAAAGCAGTCGAAGAATTTGTTCAGTGGTCAAACAGCATTCTTCTGAATACTTGGAAATCGCAAAGGTCCACTGTTGCACAATATTCTCTAGCAAACAAGGCAGAGAAAACCAATTAACGTGCCAGACTATGCCAGGGTCAGCCCTGACAGCCCCGAAACTGACCGAGACTCCAGAGGAGGGCATGTCTCCATTGCCTCAGCTGTGAAATAGGTACATGATACAACTTTACGTTGAAATTTGAAATTGTACTCTTACGGGTGAGTATGTATGTGTGTGTGTGTGTGTGTGTGTGTGTGTTCACAATTCATCCACTTTACAACTGCTGTTTCAGTTTAGTCCAAAGGTGGCAGAAATAAATTTGATTAATCCTGAATTTTTAAAGAATATATTATTCACTACCACCTCTCAGCCTCCAAAGCACTTTGTCCATGTTTTCATTAATGTATACATCACATTCTGTCATCATTAGTAATCTATCCATCTATCTTCCCAGATAGACTTTAAGTTCCTTGGGGATAGAGGCTGTATCTTCATCTTTATATTTTCAAAGTCCAGTGCAATGCCTGGCATATATTAGGCACTGTATAATGTCTAAGGAATGAAGCTATAGACCAACAACTGAAGTCTTCCTATACTCTGATCATGCAGTTACAAGATACTTTGAAAGAGTAAATATAACATTCACTACGCATAGATTCAAAGCAGGTATGTGATAGAATGTTAGAAGATAAGACATAGCTGGGGACTCTGCACTGAATGGCAAAGGAAAAAAATATACATCATCATCTTTAGATTTGAACAAAATTGAGGCCAATTTCCTTTTCCATCATTTATTATCTAAATTCTTGGCCACTAAGGTGACTGGAATGTCAAAGGCAGTACAAATTTTCATGATTTAAAAATATATTCCTGGGCTTCCCTTGTGGCGCAGTGGTTGAGAGTCCGCCTGCCGATACAGGGGACACGGGTTCGTGCCCTGGTCCGGGAGGATCCCACATGCCGTGGAGCGGCCGGGCCCGTGATCCATGGCCGCTGAGCCTGCGCGTCCGGAGCCTGTGCTCCGCAACGGGAGAGACCACCACAGTGAGAGGCCTGCATACCGAAAAAAAAAAATATATATATATATATACATATATATATATATTCCTTAACTTCTTAGGGATAGTAATAAGGTCACAGAAAAAGCCAGTGGCACAGGTCAATTTCAATTCTCACTTTCTGTTCACAAAACTTCCCTATATGAGAAGAAATTATTTGAATTTTTACCCATCTTGAACCATTAATCTCAGTAATTTAATTTTACTGAATGTACATTTCTTATATCAAATTAATTTAAAGAACAGAGTAGACAGAGCCAATTATATTCCTAAATTTCAGTTACACCCACTACTCATTTATATAATGGTAACTTAAAAGGAGAATTTGTATATATTTGTATATACTAACATATTCATAGACCTGTGTGTTGAAAGGGACTTGTACTTCCAGAGAGCAGTCCCACTTCTTCATTTTTCAAGGCGCTCTGGAAGAACTAATTTGAATTGGTGGGATTTTAGGAATGAATCTTTAGATAGTTGGGTGTAATCAGTTAATATTTTTAAAGAGTTGAGGATGATTGATTGATACTTCCTAACAAAGAGAGGATCCTTGGGTTGGATGAGTAATTTCCCTTAGTCTAAGATTCAGTACCGACAATTTTGGTGCTTACTCATCATGGAGATTTGGGGGAGCGGGTAGTGGGTATCCAGGAGTGCAGCAACAGACACCTGCTACACAGCATCTAAAAATCTTAGAAAGTCAACTTAGGACACGAGAGAAATATAGATGAAATAAACATGAATAATGAGGGCAGGTATTTTCATTTCTCAGATGTAATGATAACATCATTTATGAAAAACTGTGTAAGGTTATTCTCTGATATGGACCAGTCCTTGAGGACCTAAAGGAGGGAAAGGTAGGGCTTGGGAAAAGGGGCAGGGAAAAGGGGACCTGGTTCTAGATCAGCTGAATGTCTCTCACCCCCAAATTTGGGGGTGACTTGGAAAGTGGCAGTAGCACTCTGAGTGGCAGCCCTTGAATTCTCAGAAGGGATGAAGGGCTCCACCCAAGATGAGGTGATGCTCTGTGGTCTGGTATTCCCACTGCAATGCAATTCTGTTTTGTGAGATTCTGGTCTTCTTCTGGATGGGAATATCAAGCTGCCTGTCTTTCTAGATATTGTCTGCCTAACTACTGTCACCTCATGAACAAGATTATTTCCCTCACCCCAAGACACCACTAAGCTTAAGGGATTGCCAAATATCTAGATGGGTAGAAGGAAAGGAATGAGCTTCTAGAGCTTGTTCAGCTGAAACTGGGAGAATGTGCATTCCTATTACTTATTCTCAGTAAGACCCCAATACTTGATATCACTAGGATGAGTTCCTTGCAACTGATGAAATCTCACCAGAACATTCATTTTTGTATCCTCCCATCTTGGCACCATTCCTGGTGTCTGAATTATATTTGTTGACTGGAAGTGAATTAAATCTAACTGACCTTCCTGAACTACTTTTGCTTTCATCCCTCAGAAGGATGAAACATAGGACATCTCTCAACTAGCGGGTAATGTTGATGTTATTGATGATGGCAAATATACTTTAATTAAACATCACTTTAAGGTTTTAGTCCTTTGTCTCATAACAGCCACTGTGAAGTAGATAGGTAGTTTCAGTGGTACATTCCTGCTTGAGTAGCCTCCCTAATTCTTAGAGGCTATCTAGGCATTCAAATTAAATTTAGCTGGATACAAATGTACTTCCCTGCCTTGCTTCAAAGTCCTGTACAAAAAACACACAAAAACCACAAACCAAACCAAACCAAAAAACAGAAGAAAGGACTTCAAAAGTTTCCCCTCACTTTCCAACTTTCAAAGCACCCTATTCTATGCATATTTTTTTTCTGAGATAGTTCAAATTAATGTAATTCTAAAATAGCATTTTAGATCACTTCTTAAAATTGGTTCTCTCAAGATTGGTATAGCCACAGAGCAAAGGCTAAATCTAATGTGTTTGCTGCTGCATCCCCTGGAACAGTGCCTGGCACTCACTCACCACTAGTTGAATGAAAGAATGTTAGAATTTTATTCTTTTTTAATTGAAGTGTGCCTGATCTTACAGACCCAAATGCCCAGTTCAGAGTTCTTAGGTTGGAAGGCTATACACTTATTCCAATGATTCTGCCATTGTTCTAATCCCTTTTGGAATTCTCTTATTGGAATTCCTGTCTTAGACCAAGGCATGTGGTTTTGAAGGATTTATTGGTGGCAAACTTGGTTGTGAGAAGATCTGCTATTTAGAAAATGCAAAATGCATCTGGGGCCCAGTCTGGTACGTAAGTTATTTAACTTTTTAATCTCATTCATATGTGATTAGAAACTAACAAGACTAATTTTCTGATGCATTCCATAAACTATATCTGAGATCAATTCCAAACAGGAATTCCACAGATGTTTTGAAGAATGGTGGTACCACTGGAATAAGTGTATAATCTAGGTGGGCAAACACCTTAAATGGAAGTACATTCCTCTTATGTTTCTTTAAAAAAGTCTTTTGAAGGTTTGTCACATTAGAAAAACAAAATTCCAAGTGGTCCTTATTCCATATTTACAGGCAGTGCCTGTAGATTATTTGGAAGTGACAGTGGCTGAGCCCATTCCTTTCATTACCTGGACCAGCGGTCCCGATTGCCTTGATGAGTTTGAGTTTGTGGTCATCTTCGCTGGTCCTTCAGGGTACCAGGAGGAGTGACGTTAGTACTCATGCTTCTTTAGCCAGTTATGTTTTTACTGGAATTAAAATAATGAGCTTCTGTGCTACCTATTAACTTCCTGCATTCTGAGATGAGAATAGGTTGAGGGTGTGGAAAAACGCTGATGTACTTAAAATAAAGAACTAAAATAGCCATATAAACAAACCTCAGGGAATTTTAACCAAGAAATTATTGCCAAATAAATCCTCAGCCTGTCAAAATGCTGAATATTTTATTTCGAAAAGGAACTATATTTTTAGTCTCTGCCATGCTTGTCAACACTCTAATAATAAACTTAACATTTGTTAAAATAATAAAAAAAAAAAGATGGGATTGACGATTTTCACAAACCGTACCAGCCTCACTATGCATCAGTGGAAGCAGAAATGCACAATTGACTACTGGTGATCACAAACGTTAGGTTGGGGCATTTGTAGTTCATAACAAAGAATAAGAAAATAAACAGCTGCTGTCAGATGGCAGTCCCATGGAAACTGCTGGCTTCTGTGGGTAATTCCCACAAGAACAGAAGATAAGCTGAAAACAAAAGCAAACTCTGGTCATGTTTCATGGTAGTTCACTAGTAGTTTCTTCTCTCTCTTTCCCCCTTTAGTATTCATTTTACTGAACCCACTGTTGTAAGGTGGAGAGCTGAAGTAACAAATCAGAAAATTCAGGCAGCAAGACCATTAGAATACGTACAGGCATACCTTGTTTTATTGCTCTTCGCTTTATTACCCTTTGCAGGTATTGTGTTTTTTACAAATTGAACGTCTGTGGCAGACTTAACTTGCGCAAGTCTGTAGGCATCATTTCCCAACAGCATTTGCTTACTTTGTGTCTCTGTGTCACATCTTGGTAATTCTCATGGCATTTCAAACCTTTTCATCATTATTATATTTGTTATGGTGCTCTGTGATCACTGATCTTTGATTTTACCATTGTAATTGTTTTGCCATTTTTTAGCAATAAAGTAGTTTTAAATTAAGGTATGTACATTTAAAAAAACAAAAAGCTATTGTACACTAAGTAGACTACAGTATAGTGTAAACATAACTTTTATATACACTGGGAAACCAGAAAATTTATGTGACTCACTTTATTGTGATATATGCTTTATTGCGGTGATCTGGAACTGAACCCACAATATCTCCAAGGTTGCCTGGTATTTTAAACATATTTTATCTTATAAAGCCAATGTAAATCTGTCTTAGACAATTAGGAAAATAAAATAACAATCAAGAAGAAATTTAAAATTAACATGTCCCCACCATTCAGAAATAATCACTGTTAAAATTTTGATATACTTTCTTCTCATCTTCTTTAAATGCATTATATCTAATATAATATGAAAAATATAATATGAAAAATACTGTAATAATTCCTCCCCACTTACTTTTTTTCAAAAATAAATATTATACACCTGAAACTTGGGATTATTAGTCCCATCTCTATTGGGTACCTCTATGCAAAACCAAATATGATGTACAGGTTCACTAAGATGGACAGTTTGTCATCTCACCATCTGCCACAGGGGATAGGGTTGGATGTGCTAAGAGGTTCAAATGTGAATGCAAGAAGTGTGGTAAATATGTTTGGGGTGACTGCAAAGCCCATCCCTCATTCTTACAGATACCTTCATAGATTTTAAGTGTAGAATTGGGCAACTATTTTTCTAACAGTAGATCAGGGGCTTCTGACTCAACCTGAAGAATTCAGATATAAATCACAAAAATTGGACTTAAGAGACAAAGAGACGCTGTTGTTCCACGGACATTTTTTCAACTAGAAGACTGGACCAGTGCAGCCGTATTGGGGCCATGAGTACTGTGAGTAAACAGAGAACCAGTCTGTTAAGAGAAGCCAGAGGATGGAGCAAAGGCATAGAGGGAAGTAGAGGTGAGAAACCATCAAGGTGGGGTTGGGGAAGGTGGAAAAAAGAGACAGAGTAAGCAAGCATTTGGTTACCAAGAGAATTTCCTAGGTATACATTTTCAAGCTTCATGAAATAGTCCTTTCTTCTTGTAATAAACAACCCCTTTCTCAAGCTGACTGAAATGACCAAATTGTCCCGACCAAAACAATGGGACTGATGTTGATCAATCTTCCCTACCATGGCAGTCTCAGGCACATGCCCTTTGCTTATATGGCCTGGTGTTGGTCAATAAAATGTAAAGAACAAGGGCAAATTAAAACAATGCATGACTGCTGAATATACGTTAATTTGAAAATGTTATGGATTTTTCTTCTATGGATATGTCTATATCGGTCAAAACACATGCTGCACATAAATTTATTGCCACCAAATGAGTCAGTTGGGATTTAAAAAAGCAAAAACTTCAAAAACCCCAAACACCTCCCAATTGTTCTGGAGAATAAAAAAGGAGCTAGTCTGTCTTATTGGCTTGTACTAACAAAAATTAAGCCCCCAAACTCAGTTTCAATATATTTAAAACAACAATATTAGCTGTTTCTGCTAGCCCAGTGGGAATAGAGTTGTAATAAACTGAATATTGTCTGGATTGGTGTGATTTTTAACCCAGCAGGGGACTGAAAAATACTTGTTACATAGTCCAAGGTTGAAATAGTAAGAGCCAGGTGCTCTTTTATTCATGTTTTTCTGAGAAGGTCTCTGTGAATAGAAGACTGTGAAACTGGCCATGTGCAGCTGGGACAGAGTTTTGAGGGATGTCAGCTTCCCTTCCCCCACCCCCCATCGCTACCTGGGTAATGTATGTACTGGAGCTAAGACGAGGTTCTGTGGAGACTGGAGTGTCTTTGGTTGGCTTTGCTTTTGGCTTCTATTTTGGAATTGCAAAGTGTGGGTGAGGAGAGGGTGATGTGATTGTTCAGAGACCCGGCAAGGACACAAGCAGAATCTGCTGCTTCTCCTTCTCTGTCTTCTTCCAGAATCTCAAATACTGTCATATCTTAGATCTGGTTTCTTGGGAAAGCCTCATAGAACAGCTATTTCTCCAAACTCTACACCCAGAAAATTGCGGCTGTGTCCCGCCGGAGGCTTCTTGCAGGATGTCACCCACGTCCGCCTGTGTGTACGTGAAACACAGCTGAACACTGCAGCTTTGGGGTCTCGAGCAAGCCATTCATTTAAAAATACTTCTACTGAAACTACTGATGCCTCAGCTGCATGAGTGAACTTGTTTATGAAAATGTATCAGATATTTACGTGGGACCACCAAAAATATTTGGGTGGAACTTAGGGGCTCCCAAGGTCATACATCAACAGGTAGGGGCAATAACTGATTATATTTAGATTACTACTATTTTGGGAACAGCATCTGTGTCCCCCCAGTGAGGTCGACCCTGGATACAGATAAAAGCAGTGACATTTTACATGATCTTAAGCTAGTTATAATGAGCTGTTACCAACTGAGTGTGTTCCCCTAAAATTCAGATGTTGAAGCCTAGTCCCCAGTGTGATAGTATTTGAAGGTGGGGATTCTGGGAGGTAATTAGGTCATGGGGTTGGAGTCCGCACGCTAGAATTAGCGCCCTAAGAGAAGGGACACAAGAGAGATGACGGCTGTCTTGGCCAGTGAGGGTGCAGCAAGAAGGGGGCTGTCTACAGGCCAGGAAGCCGGCCTTTACCAGGCACCGGCCCTGCTGGCACCTTGATCTAAGACTTCCCAGCCTCCATAACTGTGAGGAATAAATTTTGGTTGTTTAAGCCACCCAGTCTATGGTATCTTGTTATAGTAGCCCGAACTAAGACACAGGCACTGAACTAATTTTATTTATCAACCCCTGCTTGTCAGAAACAATTGAGAAATTCCCTTACCCATAGTTTCAAGATGTCTGTAATTTTTTTCTTTATTGGAGAGACTTCATATTCTAAGAATAATTTTTGTCTCTGGCTCATCTTCTAACTGAGTGTCCAATTCTTTTCTGAATTTACGATTTAGAGCATTAATTTCCCATCTCTGGGTTTGCCTTGTGTAAATCAAGAATTAGAGAAATGATAAAATATATGACAAGAAACATATTAAGAGGATACAGAATTTCACAAATGAAAAGACATTAAAATGTTGCAGTCTGATGTTGGTCACAGAGTACAAACTTTCAGTTGCAAGATGAGTATGTTTTGGAGATCTAATGCACATGGTGAATGTAATAATGATATAATGTATACTTGAAATTTGCTAAGAAAGAAGATCTCAAGTGTTCTCCCCCCTTTCCCACACACAAAATGTAACTATGTGAGTGATGGATCTGTTAATTAGCTTTATTGTGGTAATCATTTCACAACATATATATATATATCAAAACGTCATATTGTATACCTTAAATATATACAATTTTTACTTTTAATTTTTTTATTATTTTTTAAACATCTTTATTGGAGTATAATTGCTATTACAATGGTGTGTTAGTTTCTGCTTTATAACAAAGTGAATCAGCTATACATATACATATATCCCCATATCTCCTCCCTTTTGCGTCTCTCTCGCACTCTCCCTATCCCACCCCTCTAGGTGGTCACAAAGCACAAATCTGATCTCCCTGTGCTATGTAGCTGCTTCCCACTAGCAATCTGTTTTACATTTGGTAGTGTATATATGTCCATGCCATTCTCTCACTTCGTCCCAGCTTACCTTCCCCCTCCCTGTGTCCTCAAGTTCATTCTCTACATCTGCGTCTTTATTCCTGTCCTGTGCCTAGGTTCTTCAGAACCTTTTTTTTTTTTTTAAAATTCCATATATATGGGTTAGCATACTGTATTTTTCTCCTTCTGACTTACTTCACTCTGTATGACAGACTCTCAGTCCATCCACCTCACTACAAATAACTTGATTTCATTTCTTTTTATGGCTAATATTCCATTGTATATATGTGCCACATCTTCTTTGTTCATTCATCTGTCGATGGACACTTAGGTTGCTTCCATGTCCTGGCAATTGTAAATAGTGCTGCAGTGAACATTGTGGTAGGGTACATGACTCTTTTTGAATTATGGTTTTCTCAGGGTATATGCCCAGTAGTGGGATTGCTGGGTCATATGGTAGTTTTAAAGGAACCTCCATAGTGTTCCCCATAGTGGCTGTATCAATTTACATTCCCGCCAACAGCGCAAAAGGGTTCCCTCTTCTCCACACCCTCTCCAGCATTTATTGCTTGTAGATTTTTTGATGATGGACATTCTGACTGGTGTGAGGTGATACCTCATTGTAGTTTTGATTTGCATTTTTCTGATGATTAGTGATGTTGAGCAACCTTTCATGTATTTGTTGGCAATCTGTATATCTTCTTTGGAGAAATGTCTATTGAGGTCTTCTGCCCATTTTTGGATTGGGTCGTTTGTTTTTTTGATATGGAGCTGCATGAGCTGCTTGTAAATTTTGGAGATTAATCCTTTGTCCGTTGATTCATTTGCAAATATTTTCTCCCATTCTGAAGGTTGTCTTTGCATCTTGTTTATGTTTTCCTTTGCTGTGCAAAAGCTTTTAAGTTTCATTAGGTCCCATTTTATTTTTGTTTTTATTTCCATTACTCTATGAGGTGGGTCAAAAAGGATCTTGACTTATGTCATAGAGTGTTCTGTCTGTGTTTTCCTCTAAGAGTTTTATAGTGTCTGGCCTCACATTTAGGTCTTTAATCCATTTTGAGTTTATTTTTGTGTATGGTGTTCGGGAGTGTTCTAATTTCATTCCTTTACATGTAGCTGTTCAGTTTTCCCAGCACCACTTTTTGAAGAGGCTGTCTTTTCTGCATTGTATATTCTTGCCACCTTTATCAAAGATAAGGTGACCATATGTGCATGGGTTTATTTCTAGGTTTTCTATCCTGTTCCATTGATCTATATTTCTGTTTTTGTGCTAGTACCATACTGTCTTGATTACTGTAGCTTTGTAGTATAGTCTGAAGTCAGGGAGCCTGATTCCTCCAGCTCCATTTTTCTTTCTCAAGATTGCTTTGGCTATTCGGGGTCTTTTTTGTTTCCATAAAAATTGTGAAATTTTTTGTTCTAGTTCTGTGAAAAATACCAGTGGTAGTTTGATAGGGATTGCATTGAATATGTAGATTGCTTTGGGTAGTATAGTCATTTTCACAATGTTGATTCTTCCAATCCAAGAACATGCTATATATCTCCATCTGTCATCTTTAATTTCTTTCATCAGTGTCTTATAGTTTTCTGCATACAGGCCTTTTGTCTCCTTAGGTAGGTTTATTCCTTTTGTTGCAAGGGTACATGGGAGTGTTTCCTTAATTTCTGTTTCAAACTCTTCATCATTACTGTATAGGAATGCAAGAGATTTCTGTGCATTAATTTTGTATCCTGCTACTCTACCAAATTCATTGATTAGCTCTAGTAGTTTTCTGGTAGCATCTTTAGGATTCTCTATGTATAATATCATGCCATCTGCAAACAGTGATAGCTTTACTTCTTCCTTTCTGTTTTGGGTTCCATTTATTTCCTTCTGGCTTGTGGAGTTTCTGCTGAGGAATCAGCTGTTAACTTTATGGGAGTTCCCTTGTATGTTATTTTTTGTTTTTCCCTTGCTGCTTTTAATATTTTTTCTTGGTATTTAATTTTTGATAGTTTGATTAATATGTATTTTGATGTGTTTCTCCTTGGATTTATCCTGTATGGGACTCACTGTTCTTCCTGGACTTGATTGACTATTTCCTTTCCCATATTAGGGAAGTTTTCAAATATAATCTCTTCAAATATTTTCTCAGTCCCTTTCTTTTTCTCTTCTCCTGGGACCCCTATAATTTGAATGTTGGTGCACTTAATGTTGTCCCAGAGGTCTCTGAGACTGTCCTCAATTCTTTTCATTCTTTTTTTCTTTATTCTGCTGTGTGGTAGTTATTTCCACTATTTTATCTTCCAGGTCACTTATCTGTTTTTCTGCCTCAGTTATTCTGCTATTGATTCCTTCTAGAGAATTTTTAATTTCATTTATTGTGTTGTTCATCATTCTTTGTTTGCTCTTTAGTTCTTCTACGTCCTTGTTAAATGTTTCTTGTATTTTCTCCATTCTATTTCCCAGATTTTGGATCATCTCTACTATCATTACTATGAATTCTTTTTCAGGTAGACTGCCTATTTCCTCATTTGTTTGGTCTGGTAGGTTTTTACCTTGCTCCTTCATCTCCTGTGTGTTTCTCTTTCTTATTTTGCTTAACTTACTGTGTTTGGGCTGTCCTTTTCACAGGCTGCAGGTTTGTAGTTCCCATTGTTTTCTGTGTCTGACCCCAGTGGCTAAGGTTGGTTCAGTGGGTTGTGTAGGCTTCCTGGTGGAGGGGACTGGTGCCTGTGTTCTGGTGGATGAACCTGGATCGTGTCTTTCTGGTGGGTAGGACCGTGTCCAGTGGTGTGTTTTGGGGTGTCTGTGACCTTATTATGATTTTAGGCAGCCTTTGTTCTAATGGGTGGGGTTGTGTTCCTGTCTTGCTAGTTGTTTGGCATAAGGTGTCCAGCACTATAGCTTGCTGGTCATTGAGTGGAACTAGGTCTTAGCGTTGAGATGGAGCTCTCTGGGAGAGCTTTTGCCATTTGATGTTGCATGGAACTGGGAGGTCTCTGGTGGACCAATGTCCTGAACTCAGCTCTCCCAGCTCAGAGGCAGAGGCCTGACACCCAGCTAGATCACCAAGACCCTGTCAGCCACATGGCTCAGAAGAAAAGGGAGTAAAAAAGAAAGAAAGAAAATAAAAGTTATTAAAATAAAAATTTTATTAAATATAAAATTAAAAGTAATTTTAAAAAGAAAGAAAGAAGAGAGGAACCAAACCAAAAAACAAATCCACCAATGATAACAAGTGCTAGACAAAATCACACAAAGAAACATATACATACACACTCACAAAAAGGGAAAAAGGAAAAAAAAATATATATATATCTATATTAAAAAAAAAGGAAGAGAGCAACCAAATCAACAAACGAATCTACCAGTGATAATAAACTCTAAATACTAAACTAAGATAAACATAAAACCAGAAACAAATTAGATGCAGAAAGCAAACCCTAAATCTACAGTTGCTCCCAAAGTCCACTGCCTCAATTTTGGGATGATACGTTGTCTATTCAGGTATTCCAGAGATGCAGTGTACCTCAAGTTGATTGTGGAGATTTAATCTGCTGCTCCTGAGGCTGCACGGAGAAATTTCCCCTTCTCTTCTTTGTTTGCACAGCTCCTGGGGTTCAGCTTTGGATTTGGCCCCACGTATGTGTGTAGGTCACCTGAGGGTGTCTGTTCTTCACCTAGACAGGACGGGGTTAAAGGAGCAGCTGATTCGGGGGCTCTGGCTCACTCAGGCTGGGGGAGGGAGGGGTACGGATGCGGGGCGAGCCTGCGGTGGCAGAGGCCAGCATGACGTTGCACCAGCCTGAGGCATGCCATGTGTTCTCCCGGGGAAGTTGTCCCCGGATCACGGGACCCTGGCAGTGGTGGGCTGCACAGGCTCCCGTGAGGGGCGGTGTGGATAGTGACCTGTGCTCGCACACAGGCTTCTTGGTGGCTCCAACAGCAGCCTTAGCGTCTCATGCCCGTCTCTGGGGTCCGTGCTGATAGCCGTGGCTCGTGCCTGTCTCTGGAGCTCGTTCAGGCAGTGCTCTGAATCCTCTCTCCTCGCGCACCCCAAAACAATGGTCTCTTGCCTCTTCGGCAGCTCCAGACTTTTTCCCGGGCTCCCTCCTGGCTGGCTTCCCCCCCACGCCCCCGTCTCCACCAGTGAAGGGGCTTCCTAGTGTGTGGAAACTTTTCCTCCTTCACTGCTCCCTCCCAGAGGTGCAGGTCCCATCCCTATTCTTTTGTCTCTGGTTTTTCTTTTTTCTTTTGCCCTACCCAGGTATGTGGGTAGTTTCTTGCCTTTTGGGAGGTCTGAGGTCTTCTGCCAGCATTCAGTAGGTGTTCTGTAGGAGTTGTTCCACATGTAGATGTATTTCTGATGTATTTGTGGGGAGGAAGGTGATCTCCACATCTTACTCCTCCACCACCTTAAGGTCTCCTACAATTTTTATTTGTTAATCATACCTCAATAAAGCTAAAAAAAACCCCCAAAGCAAACAAAAAAGAAGTTACATATGCACAGAGTTTTATATCACATCATTGATTGTATTAATAAAAGAATGTAGACAATATAAATATTTATTAGTAGAGGAGTACTTACCTAAATTATGGTACATATATTCATACAATGAAAACCAATACACCCATTAAAAAGACTGAGGAAGTTCCTTATAAACTGATCTGAAAAAGACTTCCTGTTGGGTAAAAAAAAAAAAAAATGTTGCAATCTGAGTGGGGCACGGAATTGGAGGAGAGTGTGGGTAAGCAGAAAAATATTATGAAGATATCTTAGTAAATGATTGGGTAAGCTGACAGAGACTAAGGTTAAACCAGGGCTCCTCTTGTCGGCCTGTAGCTCGGGTAGTATTGTTCCCTGCCAGCCCAATGGTACATGGCTGCAGCCAGCCAGAAGTGCTAATGCTGGTCTTCATTGAATAAGTTTGTAAATCCAAGATAAAGAGATTAATGTAATATTGATGTTGTTATGTAAGATATGTATTTGTGGGGATCATATGAACGTAATGTGTTGTCATTACTATGCTACTTTGAATATACTTTATCTGATTTTAAGATAGGTGAGATTAGGATTAATGGTTTCCTATATTTTAAAGTTTATTAGAGTCACAATAGTGACTAACGAAATAAATTTGTTAAATTTACTTGACAGGCATTTGACAAGACGTACTAATTATAGATGTGCTAAATATATAATTGTAGTATGAAATGTCTAAGGAAATTTTGTTGGTAATTTAAGAGAGGAGAAATTAGTCCTTTAATTTACGAGTTAATTTAGATATTAATCAAGAAACATAAAAACAACTTTTCTTATTTTTCGACAGTTACTCTATTTCTTAAAAAAAAAGAAACAAGTTTGCAAGTTGAATTTAAATGTTAATAAAAACTGAGATTCTTAATTTATAGCTTTAATAAATTCAGCACTAATCTTAAGCTCTTCTACAGAAAACTTTCCTTTAGGGACACAAAAATTCTCTTTCAAAATCTCCATTGATCATTCCCATTGTGATATCAGAGATACAGTTACTTAAGTGCTTGAGATGGAAAAAGCTCAGAGATAACCTTAAGTTAATTGTCTCTGACTTTTAAAATCCCTCTCCTATCTCCAGTTTAGCATACCTTCCTTCAATATTGGTAATCTTGACACTGAAGCATGACTGACATTGACCTTTGCTCCTTTGCTCCTTTCCTCCTTGGGGATGCCACTGGAGGGTGGGCAGAAACATAAGATTTAGTTTCCCCTACCTGGCTTCCTAGAGAGGAATTAATTATAAACATCTCTATTCCTTTCCTAACTGCTTTATCTCTTTTATTGGCTTTCCAACCTCACTCTAATGCAACTATTCCCAACAAGCAATTAATTCAATTACAGAATTTCTCATTGTTCAAAAAAAGGTATTGAGCAGTGAATTCAGGTATACCAGAAGTCTGCATTAGGGACCCATGCAATGGGGCAGGTATTATGCATCTGCAGTTCCTAAATGGGTCTTGCTGTTCCTTGTCTCTATGACTGCAACATCCTTTCTTCTCTTTGTCTAACTTACTCCTCAGTTTTCAAAATCTCATCTTTTCCTGACTGCTTGAATATATTTTTTCAGGGACTTATTTTTCCCCCATCAACATTACTGAGATTAATTTAGGCTGCTGTCCACAGCTATTTGGTAGTCCATGCTATGACTATGTCACATTTTATTTATTCATTTCACTGTTGATGGAAATTTCATGTTGTTTTCAGTCTTTCTATTTATTACAAATAATGCTGTTATAAATAATTGTATACTTGTCTCCTGCTGTACTTGTGCAAGAATTTTGCTCGTGTCTATAAGTATGTAGGAATGGAATTGATGGGTCAATTTTAATAGGTGATGCACTGATTTCTACTGTGCTACAGCATATAAGACCTCCTCTTACTAAAGGTCTTTATGAACACTTGATATTGGCAAGATTTTTTAAATTTGCCAATCATGTGGGTCTGAAATTATGTCTCATTAGGGTTCTAATTTGCATTTCTTTGAGTACAAATGAGTTGAGCATCTTAGAATGTTTATTAATATTTGGTTCCCCCCATTATGGAATGTGTGTTCTTTTTTTGCCTATTTTTCCATTCAGTTGGTTATTACTTTTTAAATAGAGCTTAGCACGTAGAAATATGTATAAATATACATGTTTTTTGAATATATAAAGAACTATACACAGAAGAAACTACCACAACGTTGTAAAGCAATTATACTCCAATAAAGATGTTAAAAAAAAAAGAACTATACTCCTATATGATAGGAGTTCTTTACATATTCATGATCCTAATCCCTTTGTCAGTTTGTGTGTGGCACATGTCTTCTCCCAGTTGATGGCATGTATTTTTCACCCTCTTTATGGTGTCTTTCAATGAACAGAAATTATGTTAATCTAATTTATTTTGTCTATACTTTTCTTTATAAGTTTCATACTTTGAGTTGTATTTAATAATGACTTGGCCTTAAACCAGGTGATAAAGATGTTCTGTATTTTCTTCTAAAAGAGCTTTGGGAAAACAAAACTTTTTATTTTGAAATAGTTTCAAGCTTATAGATAAGTTGAAAGGATAACAATAGCACAAAGGACACCCGTATGCTTTATACCCAGATTCACATATTGTTACATTTTTACCTCTATTTCCTTTTGCATTCTCTCTCACTTTTTTTCTCTCTCTTCCTCTCCTGAAACATTTGAAGATAAGGTAAATAAATCTTTTTCTTCCCTCTAAATACTTCAGTGTATATTTTCTAAAAATAGGGATAGTCTTTTAAAAGTTTTAAAATTTTGTATTCTTCACTTAAATCCTTTATCCCTCAGAAATTAATTTTTGAGTAAGTTATGAATTAGAGACCCAATATGGCTTTTTATAGAGGTAACTAATAGTCCCCCCCTATCTGAGAAGAGTCCAAGCTTTCCTCTGTAATGACACTTCCAACAAATATCAAGGTTTTACACATGCATGGCTCTGGGCTGATTAGTGTATCCCGTTGGTCTGTTTGTCCATCCCATTAAGATTGTCCACACTATCTTAACTACTATAGTACTGTAGTGAGCCTTGCTGTCAGGTTGAGAAAGTTCCCCTACCTTCTTTTTTTTTTTTTTTTTCCCTACCTTCTTTATCTTCTTCTTCAAGAGTGTTTTGACTACCATAAGCTCTTTGACCTTTCATATAAATATTAAAATTAGTTTGTCAACTTCCAAGAAAAATCATTTGGGGATTTTGATTGCAATTTCATTAAATCTATAAATAAGTTTTGTAAGAACTGACATCCTTGCAAAACTGAGCCTTCTGATCTGTGAAGTTAGTAATGTCTTTCCATTTATTCAGATATTTAAAAATGTCTCTTAATACGCATTTATAGACCTTTGCTGACAGAAAGATATTGCATATATTTTTAGATTTATTACTAATTGATATTATGTATACGTATGTATATCTTGATATTGTAAATGGTATCTTTTTAAAATTTAAAACTCGAAATGTTTGTTATTAGTAGAGAGAGTCTCTTACAAATTGGGATTATGATTAGTAACCTTGCTGGAAGCTCTAATGTTAAAAATTTGTAGATTTTTTTCAGTTTTTCTATGCATACAATCATAGGATATGCATATAGTAATAATATTGTTTCTTCTTTTCCAATTCTTATATCTTTTATTGTTTTTTGCTTATCTAGGATGATTGCAACTGTTAGAACAATACTGAATAGAAGTGAGAATGGATATCCTTGAATTGTTTCTGATTTCAAAGGAAGTAGTCTTTAATATCTCAACATTAAATAAAATAGTCACTGGAATTTTCTATGGGCACCTTTGTTTCAATTAAGGAAATTCTTTTTTATTCCTAATCTGCTGTATATTGAATTTTGTTGAATGTTTTTTCTGAATCCATTAAGATGATCACATACCCTCCTCCCTTTAATCTTTATGTCAATTATATCAAAAGATTCTCTGAGTTTGAACTAACCTTGAATTCCTCAAATAAATCTTACTTGATTATAATGTAATATATATTATACTGAATTCAGTTTACCCATTTTTTTTAGAATTTTTGCCTCTATTTTCATGTGTAGGGTATTTTTTCTTGTTTTTTAAAAAATGAATTATACTAAATTTATAAAATAAGTTGGGGTAATATTTCCTCTTTTTCTGCTTTCTGAAAGAGTTTGGTAAGATTGAAAGTATCTGTTCCTGAATTTTGGGAGAACTCACCTGTAAAACCATTGTGGGAAGATTTTAAACTAGAGGTTTAATTTTGTTTGTATTTATCAAACCATTCAGATTTTCTATTACTGCGTGAATCATTTTTGGTAATTTATATTTTTCTGGGAATTTGTCCACTTCATCCAAGTTTTCAATTTATTTTTATGAACTTATTTATAATATTCTTCATTATATTTGTAATCTCTGCTACATCCATGGTTTGGTCCTTTTCTTTTCTTAGTCTTAATATTAATATCATCTATCTTTTTTCTTGATCACTTTTGTGAGAAGTGTATCCATTTATTTGTGTTTTAAAGATCCAACTTCTGGCATCTTGATCTACTCTATTGTTTTTATTTTTCCTGTTTCATTAATTTCTACTCTTATCTTTATTATTTTCTTTTGCCTACGCTCTTTGGCTGGATTCTGTTGTGTTTTTCATAGTTAACTTCTTAAATCAAATGCTTAGCTCAGTAATTTTTTTTAACGTAAGCAATATAATGGTTATATTAGTTTATGAGACAAGGTTCCTTCTCTGTATTGTTTTTTCCCCTCTACTAGTTTGGAAGTTATACCCTCTATTTCTAGTCTTTCAGTGGCTCTACTAGAAATTTTATCATGCATATCTAATTAACAGCTCCAATGTTAATATTTTATCCTTTTGAATAATCCAAGTATGTCCAGATATCTTACCTACAATTACCTCTCAGTCAATTTCCATGCTCTTTTTGTCAGATATTTAATTCTATTTTGTTTTTATTTCCTAATCTCCACAAATTAGAGCTTTTATTTTTTTTATAAATTTATGTATTTATTTTTGGCTGTGTTGGGTCTTCGTTGCTGCACGTGGGCTTTCTCTAGTTGTGGTGAGTGGGGGCTACTCTTTGCTGCGGTGTGCGGGATTCTCATTGCAGTGGCTTCTCTTTGTTGTGGAGCACGGTCTCTAGGTGTGCAGGCTTCAGTAGCTGTGGCACGTGGGCTCAGTAGTTGTGGCTCATGGGCTTAGTTGCTCTGTGGTATGTGGGATCCTCCTGGACCAGGGCTCGAACCCGTGTCTCCTGCATTGGCAGGCAGACTCTCAACCACTGCACCACCAGGGAAGTCCCTAGACTTTTTTTTTTAATATTTAAAATTTTTTGGCTGTGCTGTGAGGCATGTGGGATCTTAGTTCCCAGACCAGGGATTGAACCCTTGCCCCCTGCATTGGAAGCGTGCAGTTTTAACCACTGGAATCCCCCCCCCCAACACACACACAAATTAGACCTTATTGTCTCTAAGTGACTCCCTGATAGTAAAATCATCACCACTTTGGGTCCCAAGTTAATTCTTTAAAGTCCTAAGATAATCCACTGACTTATACCGGCTTTCATATCCCTAAAGAGTGTGGACTTTCAGTCCATGCCTGACTGGGAGGATACCACAACCATTTTAAAAATCAAGTTCATGAAATGATTGCTGTTTCTGAGAACTGTTTACCTCAGACAAATTTCCCCTTGATAGAGATGATCAAACAACGGCTACTCTCTCACCCCTTTCCTGTTATCATACCCTGACACATACTGTTTTCTCTCTAATGAAACAACTCTAGGGGAATTTTCTAGGGCCTTTGAAAACCTGCTTTAAGAAAAAAAATTAATAAAACGTCTCCCCTTTTACAGGGATTCCATCCCTGTAAAGTCTTGAATCTGTGGCTGAAGTCTTGAATCTTTATTGGCAAATAAATTATCTGGGTAAAGGCATGAGATACCTGATACGTGAAAACAAAGAGCCTCAGTAAATAGTGGGAATGTGGGCTTTACTTGTCAGAGTGCATTCCTTGTGCTTCCTGAGTAAACATTTCAGAAAACTCTTTAAGACTCTAATTGGGCCGGCATAGCACAAAAAGGGCCAAGTAAAAGCTTAAGATAAGAGAGAATTATGGGTATTCTCTCTTAAAAGAAAGCTATATTTCTGAAATGGGGTCTTTGGAGTCAAAGCAATTTAATTCTTTGTCCATATAGTCCTGCTGTAAGTGAAGAACCACTTGATTTCAGACCCCGGATGGACTTAAGCTCTGGCCGTCCCACTCTTAAACCCATGGCCTGACTCAAATGGCCCTCTCCATGTTTCCACAGTAAACCACATTAGGCTTTTTTGATTTTGGTCTCTCCCAAAGTTCACTGTGTGCCTAATGTGTAAAAGGGATGGGAGAAGAAAAGGCCGATCTGTGACCATATGAGGAGACGATGCAAATCTCACCGGTTATGGTACTGGGGAGCCACTGCCCTACCACGGGGGGCAGCTTGACTCCCCTGCAGAACTCCTAGGACAGCAGACAACAGGACTGTAGAAGGTGTATCTGCATCATTAAGCCACAGTGATGACCTCTGATACGAAAACAAAAACTGGGCCAAGAAAGTTAATATGTAGATAAGGAATTCCATTTGCAGTATCTACACTCAAAATGGATTTTTGGTTTTTTTAGAACCTATGAAATGAGCTTTTTTAAGATAAACAGCCACCTCTTTGCTCAATAATGGGGAAATTTCTTCCATAAATATGCAATAATAGAGGGTTTTTTTTCTCTCTCTTTGAGAGTTCTTTGCTTATACTGTCTCCAAATCTCAACCTCTGAAAATGAGCAATAGTGGGACATTTCGCTTCATCACTAAGTGTCTTAAGTTTTACTTTTTACTTCTTGAATGGGACCTTATCCACCCTTCTGGTTGTGGTGTCTGTCAGGTGGAGGTTTGAGGCGTCTGTTTTGTAAACCTTCCCAAAATCCTTTTAGATCTCATCTTTTCTTAAGACTGAGGGCCGCTGTATTTAACAAATTTTTCTTTCTATGTCTCAAATAGAAAATTCACGTTTAATATCCTAACGAATATAAGGCATTCTTTCTGAGAGTAGACATTTTTGCCTTCTTCGTAATAATTAGTTCAAACTATTTGTGTTTCATGAGAATGTAAACTTTATAATTTTACATTTAGACATATGTACCTCTATGTCATTTATTTTAAATTATATTAACATTTGTCCAGAGCAGACCCTGTGCCAGGCACTGTTGTGTTTTACATTCATTAGCTTATTTGATCCTCACAATAGCCCCACAAATAGGCACTGTAAGTATTTCCATTTTACATGTCAGGAAACCTAGGAACAGAGAGTTTAAATGACTCGTCCCAAATCACACAACTCGGAATGTTGGACCCAGGCTTCACACCAGGCAGTCTGCCTCAACTGTCCACTCTCGTCACGCTCGGCTGTGATATGTCTCTGGCCAGCTGTGCTCCGTATTTAACCTGTTTCCCAGGCTCATAGACATGTGGAAGCTGCATTAACTTCTAAAAACCACTAGGACCTTATGCTAAGTCAAGTAAGCCAGACACATACATACTGTATGATTCCACCTACATGAGGTACCTAGAATATCAAGTTCATAGGGGCAGGTTGGGCGGAAGAACTGGGAGTTGTTGTTTAATGGGGACAGCGTTTCCATTTTGCAAGATGAAAGGATCTAGAGGTGGAAGGTGGTGATGGTGGTACAACAGTGTGAATGTACTCAACGTCATTGAACTGTGCTCTTCAAAATGGCTAAACTGTTAAATTTTATGTTATGTATATTTTTATCACAATAAAAAAACCCAAATCACCACCACCACCACAACAAACAAAACCTTACTAGGATTCTCTTTAATAGGCCTGTGATTTACTGAATACAGAGTATCCTCTTGTTACTAGGAGTTGCCAGGAAATGGAAAAATTGTGTTCAATTTCTTTGAACACTTCAGAAGTTGGGGATTGACCTGAGAAATATTTCTAATTTGCAAAAGTCTGTGTGGATCAGATTCAGTCACACACATTTCACCTCTGTGTTTCAAGATGCTGCTGTGTATCAGTGGGAAGGAGGGACTGGAGTGGTCTCTGGGCCGGAAGCCAGGAGACCATGGCGGTGCCAGCTCCCTCCCTGCACTGGGGGCCCACAGGTGGTTTGCCCTTGGGGTTCTCTCCAGGCTTGGCTCTGAGACTGGTTTTCAGAGTTCAGTGCTCCAGCCTTTTGATGCTTTTCCTTCTGAGCGATGGTCTGCAGTCCTATGTGTGTCACAGCTCAGCTACCTTCCTGGCCTTCTTGGCCAGACCTGCTGGGGGATAGCCTCCCTTCCGTTCAGGGGAGAAGCCATCAGCGCCAGTGTCCTTCCTCCTCTGTCCATAACCTGAGCCAAGAGGATACATCCCTGAACGTTCTGCCTTCACCACAATAATATAAGCATTGTTTTATCAGGCACCGTGGTGGACACACAAGCACGTTTAAGTGTCACAGCAACCCCGCTGGCTCAGTGCCAATACTCCCAATTAACATTAGGAAGTTTCCTTCCATTCCTCTGGAGGAAAGTAGCGCCCCCCATCCCCCACCAAATGTATCCTCTCATAGCATTCTGTACCTTTCAGTCAACATTTTTCTCAGTGTATATTTACAGATTTGGATGATTTGTTTTAACATCTAGCTGCCCTGCTAGACAGTAAGCCCCACCCTTGTTTTGTTCATAAAAGTCACTTTAGCAAAGAAGCATAGTGCTAGGTATATATTAGGCAAACATTTGTAGAATGAAGAAATGAGTTATGTAATTTGTCCAAGGTCACATGGTTAATAAGTGACAGGTTAGAGCAGAATCCAAATAAAACCCCCAAACACATCTCTTCCTTGTGCTCTATGTTTTTAAAATTATATATGCACACATGCACATATATGTGTGTGTGTGTGTGTGTGTGTGTGTGTGTGTGTGTATGAAATTTAAAAGAATAGGGCACAAGGAAGAGAAAAGGATGACGAAAGGAAGACGTGTGTTCCCCTAAGTGATGAAGCGCACAGGGGAGGGGCTCTGATCCTTCACTGACCACCATCCTTCACTGATGGGCAGGTGATGTCACAGAGGATCAGTGCCAGGGCTTAGCTCCTGGCCAGGGCAGCAGAGACCCTTGCGGCTGTCAGCCCTGCTTCCCAAGGCTGGGCTGTGTCCGGCGTCAGGGAGAGAAGTATTGGCTGATATCAGAGCTATGAATTGCCCCCTGCATGAAACTCAGCTCTCGCTCCACTCTGAGTAGCCCATCACGGTCACTGACTCACCCCGCCCCCCATCACACACTCCTACACATACCCACACATTCACACTCACACATTTACACGTACACCCAGACACATGGCACTCACACACACCCACATATGTAGACATATGCACACTCACAGACATAGGTAGACATACTCGCACACATCCGCAGACACACACAGAGACCCACACGTATACATATGACCTCCCACACAGCCTCGTACTCACACCTAGGTGCACACACACCACACATGCACACACACACATTCACACACACTTGCACAGGTGTGAGTCTAAAAAGTTAATTTATTATGCTTTATGAGGCTCCCTAATACCCTTGGAATTAGGCTCAAGCTCTTTGGCTTGGCATTTGGGGTCTGCCACATGGAATCCCAGCATGTTTTTCCAGCCCTTTCTTTTCCCACACCTCTCTGAATATATCCTCCATCAGGAGTCCTATGGATGACAGCCTGGACCATGCTAGCCAGAAGGGAGGTCATGAGGTGGACGCCTGACCTGACGCTGGGACCCCTCTTTCCTTATCTATACCTTCCAGGCCTTCTATCACTGGTACGTCCCTGAGGGCTGTCTAAGGAAAAAGCTCCTGTTAGGACCCTTCTCACCTTTGCTCAACCATTTTGGTCTGCCTTTATCCTCCCTGACCAACCTTATTGAAATCTGACCCTTCTTCAAAACATAGACAAAGGCACTATTTTGTGTATCTGCTCCCAGGCCCTTCACCCAGGAGGGAACTCTTCATAGCCCCAGGTCTCTATCCCTCCCTCACACCACACACCAGCCTTGCATTAAAGTTACTTGGCTTATTTACCTCAGTAAGTCTCAAATCCTTGGTAACAGGCTGGTTACATGTTGTATTTGTGGGTATCGTTTCAAAGAATTTGGCAGGATACCTTGCACAAATCAGGTGCTCTAAAAACTCATTTACTCCTCTAAGATATAAAAGGCTATCAAATTTTTTCAGTCAGTAAATTCATCCATAGTTATTTAGCTCAATTTATAACATTGTGTATTGAAATGTATCTAAAGCAACTATTCAAGTGTAAGTATTATCTGATAGGGATCCATCACTAGGCCTTCCTGTGTTGGTTGATGGGAGAAGCCCTTCCCCGGGCTCGTCCCAAGGGAACAATATCCTGGGGAGATCAGATGTGCAGGCAAGGGTTTCAGGGAAGGGCCAGCTTATGGGATCATAGTTCTTGGTGGGAAACAGGAAGAGGCAGCTAGGTCACAAGATAAAAGTGAGAAATTTCTAGAAAAAGGAATGCATAGAGGGAAGAGAACAGAAAGAAAGTTATAAGAGTTTAAAAAGACCGTTTCTCTTAGCTAAAAATTTTGCCTAGGCTTGACCTGCCAAGCCAAAGGGTCAAAAATTAAATTAAGGTGTTTATACAAAAGGATTCCCATCACACTCTCTATGTATTTATTGAAGTACACATTTTCTCATTTGAACGGTTTGGTGATTGTTGCTTTTTGTCCATTATTATTAAAATGAGGTTCCCATATGAATAGCTTATCAACTTTATATAAGCTACCATGGGTTTTGAGCTCTTCAGAGGAAAATGTCTATCCAAGTGAAAAAATATTATTATTGCTACTTTATTACTTTCAAATTCAGCTGAAGCCTTGCACTGGGGCTGCTAGGGCATCTTACAAGAATTACTTTGATCTCTACATTATTTATTTCCATATCAGCATGAGTGTTTTTTTCCCAGGAATCTCCAGTTTCTGGCTCAGGGATTTTTTGGCAGTACAGATGCTGTACCAAAAAGTGGGGCTCTGGGATTTGCCATTTTAGTTCAACATGTAGAGTTACCTTTGAAAGATTAAAAACTATCCAAAGTGGGGTTAGGAAGGAAAAGGGTTATTTTTTTCCTCCTACCTCTGAGTCCAATTACCAAATAAAGATTCATCATTCCTTTTGTCCGAGGAGCTCTGTGACCTAATTTTGCTCCTTGCCTCCGTTCAGATATCACAACCCATTTTTATGCATTCAGCTTTCCTAATGAAATCCACATGTCTTAAATCAATAAAGCAATTGTTTAGCTTCCTTCTCTTTTCCTTTAGTGTCTTTTGCCTGGTCTATTTTGTTTACATACTTTTTTGGTAGAAAATACAGCTCTTTATCTAGAATCTCTCCCTGCCCCTCCTCTTTTGGGCGTCTTTTACTTATCTTTCTGTTTAATGACTATTATTTGGTTAGTGTGCAGCGATTAAATGTGCAGTTCTTTCTTTAATGGGTTAGTCTAAAGGAAATTTTGTTTATGCAGGTTTTCTTTTTCATTAATTGTTTGTTTTAGATAGGTTAAGAAATTAACAGTGGAAAACTCAATGTCTTTTTTCAATATCTTTGTATACATGGAGGATGTAAAAGCCTCCTGTGTAAACTTCAGAAACTCAGTTTTATTGCCTGTCAGTGTTCTTTGTTTTCCCCAGAACCCCCAGTGTGTCCCTTCTTTCACTCAAGAGCCAAGCATTACTTAGGATGTAGATCTTTTTATGTTTTGGGGGCCCCCAGATCATGGCAAGACCCTCTTTAGTGGCTCTCTGCTCCTAATGAACTACGGAAAGTAGTTGAAACCCATGAGAGTTGCCTGATGGATAGTCAGACTACTTTTGCTAGTAACATTTTACTTCTCTGAAAATCCAGGGCTTCAAAATAGAAACCTACCTACAAGTCCCAGAGATGGTACCAAAGGGTGTTTCTCTCTTGAGACTTGGAGTTGTCTTTAAGTCTCTCCCTAAATTCTAGGTAGTTTTCCGTTAAATTGTTACTGCACCAAACTTGGGTCTGCTCGCTTGCCGTGCAGCAAAGCCGATCTAGTGACTCTGTGTGGTGGTGAAGGAAAGTACAGCATTTATTGCAGCGAGACAAACAAGGAGAATGGGCAGCTCACGCTCAAAATATCCAAACTCCCTGATGGATTTCAGGGAAGGGTTTTTAATGGAACATTTTGGGTGAGGGTTGCAGCTCTTAGACTTCCTTCTGATTGGTTGGTAACAGGGTGATATTTTGGGAATCTTAATCGTCAACATTTTGGTTCCAACCAGTCTGGAGTTTATGTACTTTTGGTCAGCAGGTTGTCACCATCCTACACCTGGGTGGGGGTCTTAGTTTCTTCAGAATAACTCAAAGATATGCATCAGATTGTTATGTACATTACCTGAGGAGGAACTGGGACTCTGTTTTATCACTGAACTATTGTTTAAGTTGTCATTACTTTTCTTGCTTGACTGCTTTCCCTTGGTTTCTCCATTCCCTCACTTCCCTAATTAGTAACTGCTTAAGTCTCCTCTTTGGAACTCAGGGAAGGCCTAGGAGAACAAAACCTTTTTCTACAAACAAGAAATGGGGGACACGGAGGGGTTTTTATACCCAGGAGGGCCCCACAGGGTCCTGCTTGGTTTTAATCCACTCCCCTTTTCTTTGATACTCCTCAACCCTGAGGGGAACAGGGGCAAGACAAGAAAGGGAATACAGTTTTAGATAGAGTGGTTAATCATAAACTCAGTTTTAGGGAGACTTGGTTTCACTGTCACTGACTTTCAACAGAGTCAGGCAAGAACCAGCCCAGCAGCATCTCCTGCATTTCTCTGGGAATCTTTCCTTTTCTCATCTCTCCAAGTTATCATGGCAGAAAGTGTGGGCCATCTTAGCAAGCTGAATATAGAAGGCAATGATGATGATGATATGCCAGCTTCCACTTTGAAGTGAAAACATGAGTGTTTGACCATTTTATTCCCTGAATTCTCTTGGCTTCAACCTAGCCAAATGGGAGACATAAAAGAAGGAATAAAGAGATGGTGGGTCCTGATGTTCAGACATTCTCCATGATTCTGTTCTTTTTTCTTCTTTCATGATCTTTCTTGGTCTTTTTGTGGGTTCTTGCTCATCTCTCTTGCTCCTGTCTCTTTTTCTCATTTTCAGCATTTTGCCAGAGTCATGGCAACTCTTCTCGTCCCACATAATCTACTTTTTCTGTAGTTTTATTGAAACATATACTAAGGGTGAAAAAAATTTTCTTTTCCTAAAGAACTCTATTGTTACCATTCTGGACTTTGTCTGAGAAGGTGAACTTGGAATTCAACCTCCACATATAGCAGGGATAGCTAGCTAGCCACTTTAAAGGACAAAAAGAAAAACTCAAATCTGCACACAACTGCTTTATTAACCTCTTTTCTGGAGGGGAAATAGTTGAAAGGCAAAGCAATGAGCAAAAGTTTCCTGCTTTGTCACACTAAGAAATACCATCAGCTTACAAGTCATTTCAGTTTCCCTTGAGGGAGACAGAGATAGAGAGACTCCTGCTCTATCTGCTGTGACCAAGGGTAGTCGCCAAGCCCCTTTTTGTCTTATACATTCTCTCCCTCTAGACTCTTCATTCTTCAGAAACATTTCTTCTTTAAGGCCTAGAATTACTTCTCAGTTACTTCTGCAAACTCATTCTGCAAACCAATTTCAAGTCCTTCTGATATGCAGACATTTCCTGTGGGCAGGCTTTCTTTGGTTCTTCAGATGTATTTTTCTTCTTTGAGCTGGGGAGGTAAGAGGTGGCTGGAGCATGTTTTAACTGGGCTGAAGGTCCTTTAATTGAAAAGGTGAACACCATGTCTGAAAAGCTGGGAGAGTCCCCTGGAGTAACGTCCCAGACATTCTCCCTCTGTCTGGTGACGAGATCCTTTGGCTGGTTTGTGGGCTGGAGCAAGGCCGGAAAATCTCTACAAAGGCTCCGCTCCCCCTCCCAGCCTGGGTTGGGAGTAGCACCCAGGACTCCCAGCTTGAGGCCAAGGCCGCTGGGCCCCTCTCCAGTGCTCTCTTCTCTTTCCACAGGTGTTTGCTTCTACCTCTATCATGAATTGGCCCAGGCAGCAAAAGGGGGTGTCCTTAGAAGAGCACTTCAGAGCGTTATCAGGGGATGCGCTAAGGACCAAGGAAGTAGTGGGCGGATCAGCAGAGCCGTGTGTGACCACCTGGTCACACCTTTGCTTTTGTCATCATGATTTACCGATTGGGCAGTTCTGCTATGATAAGTCTTATGCCTGAGGTGTAAGTGGGTTTGAGGTGTTTCGAAAGAAAACCAGCTCTGTGTTAGGTAGGTAAAGTGAAAAGTTTTCAAGTTGATTGCCAGTTCCAGTCCCGGCTGCCTAGAGTACTGTGTTGACAAAGACTGAGATTTTTTCCTGGCTCAGTGAGAGGGGTGTGGTCTCGGGTGGGCCTGGGAGCCAGGAGTGGCAGCAAGAGTTTTGGCCCTTGGGGTCTTACTCCTTCTACCGTCTGCTCTCGCAGTTCCCAGAACTGAGCTGGTCTAAGCCTCTTCCTCCTTCCTCTCATCCCTGCGGCTCCTTTGGTGCCTCCTGGTCATGACTATCCAGTCTTACCCCACAAGCTCAGCAAGAGACAAGCCACGAGAGAACCACGGGAGGGGTGACTCAAGAAAGAGAAAAGAGAGACTTGCCAGGCACATCCCAGGGAGCACAGTGATTGGACACCCAGCTGCTCCCCTTACCAGCTGTGAGATGTAAGGATTCCTAACCACTTGGTGTAACAGTTTCCACCCAGGGTTTCCTAGAATAGGGATAATGAAGCATTGTCGTGAGGATGCAATGAGATAACATGTGAAAAGTGCTTGGAATATTTTCCTGGCACATATTAAGTGCCATAAATTTTAGCTATTGTTATAAAATTATATATGCTGTCTTTCTGTTCTAGTAAATGCTCCACCCCTATGGTGGCCCCATACCTGCATCCCTTGATGACTCCATTTTGAGCTTATCCACGTCATGGCACCTCCCCTTGGGGGACTCTCTGAGCTTCCCTTGAAGACAGAGTTTGTGACTTTTGGGGAAATAGAGACATCCCAGGACCAGAGAATGATAAGTGTGGAGGGAATCAGGACCATCTTCTAATTCTCACATTAGGAATTCACAGCACAGAGCCAGACACAATGGGTAGGAGAGGATGCTCAGTGTTCCTCGGCAGTTGTGTGAGTTGATAGAAGCTTTGATAAAACCATGAAGACAATGATTCTGGGGTCTTCCTGCTTCCCTTTCATCTTCTCCGACTTCATCAGCTCTCTTTCTTTCTGGCACCCAAGGGCCCATCTCACCTTGTAGCTCAGGGTGAACCCAGTCCTTTTCTCCTGAGTCCTTTAAACTTTCATTCCCTGGGCGAAGCAAAGTGGTTGGGCTTTAAAAAGTTATCTGATTCCTGTGATTCACATTGGTAGGAATGGTTGGTTCCTACCATTTGGCATTATTTACCCTTTAAAAGAGAAGGCCTTAACCACAATTTTGGGAGTGTTTGGTACACTGTTTAGTCCGGAGGGCTTTTCATTCTCCACCAATATTTCAGAAAATGAGGAGTTAGTAAAAAGGTACCCCCTTTTAGGAAACTGATTGCTGTTCACTGATTCAGAGAGCATCATCTCCCCCTCAGTCCATGCTGAGGTTTTTTAAAAAGGATATTCAGAGAAGAGCGCTCTATGCTTCCCCTGTAGCTCTCCCTGACTATTCAATGATTCTCACTGTCAGGATGTTTTCTCTTGTATCTAAGCTAAATCCTGTCTGTGCTGTTTGATCCATTTTATTTCCGCCTGTCCTGCCCTTAGTGGAAACAGAAAACAGCTGGTGACTGTTCCTCATACAACACAAAGGATTCTGGCCTCTTAGGATCTTTGATGAAAAGGTAGCTCGCTAGAGCAGCCGTCCCTAATACAGAGGGTTGGGGTAGAGGCTCGCATTTCAGGAAAACCAGGGGCACCGGCATACGCCAGTTTTATGTCATTGCCATGCGTGTGTCAAATCCTGTGTTTAGCTTGGGCCAGCTTCAGAAGCTTCTCGCTGCACCACATTCCAGCTAAGAGCTGCCACGAAAGGCCTCATTTGAGGCCTGTTAACGTTCTCCACAGCCTTTCAGACTTCCTGAGCACAGCCAACAGAGTAGCCACCGTGGAGGACATGGATAGTGTCACTGTTGTTGAAATGTAGAATTCACCCATTTATTAAAAAGGGGAGTATGCAGAGTGTTGACACGCAGAACTGAGGGGCCCAAGCTCTGAGTGGTCTCATTTATACTATTCAGTGTTTCACAGAGCACAAATCCTTTAGCAGCTTGGTGAAAAGAGGGAGGCAGTTTTAATTACCAAATAGATTCAGAACGCTCACTTTAACGTGGCCATATTATGTCTATGCCCAGACATTCTTGCCAACACAACAAAAACATATTGCTTTATGTCTAAATTCACTATCCTGAAGTAGGAATAATTTTTCAGGTTTTTTACCTTGCAAGTTTATCTCTGCTGTGCTGTCAACTGCTTTTCTAGAGGGATCTATGCACTGGTGTGAAATGCCAGAGAGTAAATCATGATGATACCAACTAACATTTATTGAGCATGTGTACCAAGTGTTTGATGCGTATTAACTCTTATTTTCCCAGCAAGCTCTGAGGTAGGCATTGCTGTAATCCACATAATGTAAATTAGGAAACTGAGGCGGGGAAAGATTAGGAACTTACCCAATCTCATCCAGTTTGCAAGAGGCAGAGGCTGGACTTGCCTCCAGGCAGTTTGGTTCCCAAGCGCAGACCCGCAGCTACAGCACGACACAACCTCTATGTCCATAGCTGAGAGTTGAGTATGGCCATCTCTCTGAAAGATCAGGTTGCTGGATGGTGAGTAATTCAACACATGGCTTTTTTTTTTTTTTTTACAGTGATAAAACAGGTATGGTACGGAGTTCTGTGCACATAAGCAACCTCAAGGAAATTTTTAGTGTGTAGTGGACTCAGATGTTGGGTGCTGATAAGAATCTCTCCCATTTGCCTTAGACCTTTGGTCTACCCTTCTTCCCTCTTGGCAATGTGAAGGGTAGGAAGGGGGAAGAGGAAGGTCATGTTAGCAGCCTTGCAGGGTGAGAAAGGAGCATCTCCGTAGACATTGGGACCAGCATCACAGAAGTAGGGGCTGTGTACTGTCACTGGCCAGTCACTCCCTGTGCCTTTCCCAGAGTCATGTCCCCCTGATGCCCCACCCCTGGGTGGGCTGCACTTCCTCCGCAGTGCTCTGGGCAGAAATAAGGAGCGATTCTGCATGTGTGCTCATCTCCACCCCATCTGTCTACTGATGATACCGTGAAACTAGGCAGAAGTCAAAGATGAGCTTCTTCTATCATTTAAAGAAGCAAAGATGGATCTGATGTTTGACTGAAGGATGGTCTTCTCAAATCTTGAGACGTGTTCGTGCCACATTCCCCTTCTTTCCGGGAATCAGGGGCACGGGGCTCACAAAAATAGGACCCTTATCAGCTTCTCTTTCATTACGTGTTTACAAAGAGACGCCAACACACGGCTGGGAGGACCTCTTCTGGATAGACTTTGAGTACCACCGAGAGCTACACTCCATTTCTCACTGAAGAGTCAGCTGCTGGTGAGCAACATGTTTACCTCAGCAAAACAAATTCCCTCTGCTGATGTCTTATTCCTTATGCTGATGTGGTATTCCTTTCCCTTCCGTATTGAATCAGGCCACGCTAAACTCTAAGAAAGACTGTCATAAAATGCACCAGGGTGATAAATAGTAAGCTGAACCAGAGTCTATATTGAGAATTTTTTCCCTTGTACTGACTTTTTTCTCTCTTCTGTTTTTTATTTTTAAATTAAACTTTTTAATTTGAAATAACTGCAGAATCACATGCAGTTGTAAGAAACAATACAGAGCGATCCAGTGTACCCTTCACCCAGTTTCCCCCAGGGGTAGCATTCTAGGAAACTATAGTCACAGTGTCACAACCAGGACATTGATATTGACACAGTCAAGGTATAGAACAGTTCCATCACCAGAAGAATCACTTGTGTCGATGTTTCACAGCCAAATTCACTTCTCTCCCTCTTGAGCCATTGTAAACCACTACTCTGTTCTCCATTCTATAATTTTGTCATTTCAGTAATGTTATATATATAGAATCAAATATAGGATTGGCTTTTTTAGCCCAGCATAATTCTCTAGAGATTCAGCTAGGTTGTTGTCTGTATCAAGGTTCATTCTTTTTTTGTTTCTGAGTAGTCATCCATGGTAAGAACATACCAGAGTTTGTTCAACCATTCACTCCCTAAAGGACATATAGGTTGTTTCCAGTTGGGGGCTATTATGAAAAACGCTGCTATAAAAGTTCGTGGCCACGTTTCTGTGTGAACACAAGTTTCATTTCTCTGGGACAAATGCCCAGGAGTGCAATTGCTGAGTCATAAGGTAGCTGCAGGTTTGTCTTTTTTAAGAAACGGCCAAAATGTTTTTCAAGTGGCTATACCATTTTGCATTCCCACCAGTATTCTCACCAATATATCTGCATCCTTGTGATCCCTATAGATGTGTAGTGATATCTCATTGTGGTTTTAATCTTCATTTGCCCAATGGCTAATGATGTGGAACATTTTCTTGTGTGCTTATCTGTCATCTGTATATCTCTCTTTGAAATACCCCTTCATGTCTTTTGCTCATTTTCTAAACAAAAAATTTTTTATTGTTGAATTTTGAGAGTACTTTATATATTCTAGATACTAGTCCTTTGTTGGATGTGTAGTTTTCAAATATTTTCTCACTGTCTGTGGCTTGTCTTTTCATTTTTTTAAAGTCATTTATAGTACAAACGTTTTAAATTTTGAAGTCCAATTTATCCATTTTTTCTTTTATGGACTGTGCTTTTGATGTCAAATCTAAGAAGTCTTTGCCTAGCTTTAGATCTCAAATATTTTCTACTTTTTTTCCTAAAAGTTTTGTATTTTTACATTTGAGTCTGTGGTCCATTTTGAGTTATTTTTTGTAGAAGGTGTGAGACTCTGGTCTAGGTTCATTTATTTGCCTACGGATGTCTAACTGCTTTAGCACCATTTGTTGAAGACGGCTGCCTTTACTCCATTGAATTGTTCTTACATCACTGTCAAAAGTCAGTTGGGGGCTTCCCTGGTGGCGCAGTGGTTGGAAGTCCGCCTGCCGATGCAGGGGACGCGAGTTCGTGCCCCGGTCTGGGAGGATCCCACATGCCGCGGAGCGGCTGGGCACGTGAGCCATGGCCGCTGGGCCTGCGCGTCCGGAGCCTGTGCTCCGCAGCGGGAGAGGCCACAGCAGTGAGAGGCCCGCGTACAGCGAACAAACAAACAAACAAAAAAGTCAGTTGCGCATATTGTCTATTTCTGGTTTCTATATTCTATTCCATTGATCTGTGTGTCTGTCCCTCTGCCAATACCACCCTGTTTTGATTACTTATTATGTAGTATTATTTATTACATAATAAGGCTTGAAATCATATAGACAAACAGATTCTTCCCACTTAATTCTTCTTAAATCATTTTTTTAGCTATTCTACTTCATATATATTTTGGAATAATATTTTATCTATAACTACAAAAAATCTTGCTGGGATTTTGATATAAATTTCATTGAACCTGTATATAAATTTGGGAAGAATTAATATCTTTGCTGTTTGAGTCTTCCTATCCATAAGGTGTCTCTCCTCAGCATTGTGTTTTTAGCACACAGATTCTATGCATGGTTTGCTAGATTTATGCCCAAGCATTTCATTTTTTAAGCACCTATAAATGGTATTGTATTTCTAGTTTCAGTGTCAATTGTTTTTTTTAATATAAATTTATTTATTTTATTGATGGGTTTTTGGCTGTGTTGGGTCTTTGTTGCTGCGGGAGGGGTTTCTGTAGTTGCAGTGAGTGGGGCTACTCTTCATTGCGGTGCAGTGTCTTGTGGCGGAGCACAGGGTCTAGGCACGTAGGCTTCCGTAGTTGTGGCTCGCGGACTTAATTGCTCCGCAGCATGTGGGATCTTCCCGGGCCAGGGCTCAACCCTTGGCCCCTGCATTGGCAGGGGGATTCTTAACCACTGCGCCACCAGGGAAGCCCATCAATTGGTTTTTGTATGTTTATTTTGTATCCTGTGACCTTGCCGAACTCACTAATTCGAGGGATTTGGGGGTAGATTCCTGGGATTTCCTATGTAGACATTCATGCCGTCTACAAATTGGGACGGTTTTATTTCTTCCTTTCTTATGTGTATGTCTTTTATTTCCTTTTCTTGTCCACTGCACTAGCTACTAACTTGTAGCACTATGTTGAATTAGAGTAGCGGTTGTGGACATTCTTGCCTTGTTCCCAATCTTAGGTGGAAAACACTCAGTGCTTGCAAATGGTCAAAATACATCAATTAAAAGACAGAGATTGGCAGAGTAAACTAAAAAACGTGATCCAACTATATGCTATCTAAAAGAAATCCACATCAGAGAAAATGATATAAGCAGGTTGGAAACAGATGGAAAAAGATGTATCATACAAACATTATTTGAAGGAAAGTAGGAATGGCTATATTAATATCAGATAAAGGAGACTTCAAAGAAAAGGAAAATTACCAGAGACAGATAAGGAGATTATATAATTCTTAAAGGGCCAATCCACTGAGAAGACATAGTAATCAACTGTTAAGTTTCCAAGTGTTTGGAGATTTTCTTGTTATCTTCCTGTTATTGATTTCTAGTTTGATTCCACTATGGCCCCAATGTGGTCTATCTTGATACCTGTTCTGTGGGCACTTGTAGAAAATGTGCATTCTGCTGCTGTTGAGTGGTGTTACCACCCAGTGGGGTGAAGTCCCAGCTCCCTATTCAGGCTCCTCTGATATCACCCCCATGCAGATAGGGAAGTGCATGGGGGAGGGGTGCCTCTTTGAAGCCTGTAAAGATGAAAGCCTAAGCTCCCTACTTAGTCTTTCCTGGCATGGCTGGGGTCACAGTTCTTTCTGTCATGTTTGACTGGAGTAGAACAGTTGTTGTCTAAAATAACCTGTCATCCCAGGTGGCCCTGTCCCTGTTCTGTTGGCTAGAGAGAGCATGGCGAGAGCATAGAGAGAAGATAGAGAGGGCATAGAAGATAGAGAGGGCATGGAGAGGGGATAGAGAGGTTATAGAGAGGTTATGGAGAGGGCATAGAGAGGGCATGAGAGGGCATGGAGAGGGCATGGAGAGGGCTAGCTTCACTTGGGACTTTCTCTTATCTGTGCCCATTGGTGTTTACCAGTTGCCTGCTTCTTCAGCTCAAGTCTGGGACACATGAAGCAAAAAGAAAACTCAGGAACTCACCACTGTGTCATTCTTTGGGTCCCCATGTCTCTAGCTGATCTGTCCTCTTCTTTCCATCTTTTGTGGTTATACGTAACATCCAGGGTTTCTAGTTGTATTAACAAAAGGAATAGAGAAGATTGCAACTACCCCATCTTCCTGGAAGTAGACATCAGTCTCTTATGGTTTTAACAATGTTAACATTTTTTTAAAAACACAGCTTTTTGATACTTCAATACAGTAACATTTAAAAATTTTTTAAATTAAAAAAATACAGCTCTTTGATGCTCTGGACCTCATCTGCTCCATCTCCCACTTCTTTTTTTTTTTTTTTTTAAGTCCCCAAATAGGGCAAAACAGTCACTTCCTTTGGGGAGAATCTTGAAGCTAAGGAGACTGAGACATTGCTTGGGTTACTATGAGCTTGTTAGACTCCATCTCTCCACCTTTTCTTTTTTCCCTCTCTCAGAAAATGGGGCTTGGGCTTCCTGTGTTTGCCTAACATGGTTTGTTCTTGGAGTGTGTCTTGGGTCTAGAATGCCAAACATCTTCTGGAACTGAGGTCTGGACACAGATTAACGACAAGTTAAGGCTACTTAGGTGAGACCACCACAGTCAGCAGGAAGCAGGAGTGGGAATGTGAGTCATCTCAACCAGGGGAAGAACTTGGAGTAGTTTGCTTGAGTGCCATAACAAAGCACCACTGATTGGGTGGCTTAACAACAGAAATTTCATTATCTGACAGTTCTGTAGACTAGAAGTCTGAACTCAAGGTGTAAGCAGGGTTGGTTTCTTCTAAGGTCTCTCTCTTTGGCTTGCAGATGGCCATCTTCTCCCTATGTCTTCCCGTGGTCTGTCCCATGTGTGTCTGTGTCCTAATCTCCTCTTATAAGAACACCAGTCAGGTTGGATCAGGGCCCACCCCCATAACCTCATTTAACCTTAATTACCTCCTTAAAGACTATCTGCAAATACAGTCACATTGGGGGATTAGGGCTACAACGTATAAATTTTGGAGATACAATTCAGTCTATAATAAGCCTCAGATAGGAAAATGTGAAAGTGGAAAGCAGAAGGGGTGGACTGAGCACCTTGTTGAGACTTCACAATGGGCCAAGTCAGCGGAGGAAGTGTCGGCTGATTTCACCTAATGGTTTTTCCAGCTGATCCTGATGTGATGTTCAATCCCTGCTTCTCTCCCAGAGCGTCCTGGCCTTGCCTGGTTCAACTTCTAATATCTTTTTTTTTTTTTTTAACACAAGGGAAATCACTAGGGCAATTTTCCTAGGCACTAAATAGATGTGAGATCTATTTTTCCTTTTTTTTTAAATTGAGATATAACAGTAAAGAGCAGAAGTGTGCTGCTCCATGTTCAAATACGTGTACACCTTTGTAACCACCACTCAGATCAAGACATAGCACGTGTCCAGCACATGTGTCTAGAAAGTTCCTTGTTCTCCTTCCAGTCAACCCTTGGTTCTCTACCTGGAGGTAGCCACTCCAGACATCTGTTCCTGAATGTCATACAGGTGAAATCATACAATGCACCCTCTTTTGTGTCTGGCTTCTGTTGCTCAACATAATGTGTGTGAGGTTCATCTATGTTGTTGGGAGTAGTTTGTAGCCTTTCTTGCTGAACTGTATCCCATTATATGGATACAGGACAATTTTTTGGGGGGCGGTGGAATAAGAAACATGTATTTTCTTCGGTGTGTTCACAATATATGTAGGAGTGATGATTAATGGGTAAATAGTTACCATACAGGATCACGGGTATTTTAAATAAAGAAAATGTGGAAAGTGCTGAGGTTTCATCTGTTCTCCTTGGGCCTTAGGGAAGGCTTCAAAGGGAAGGCTAGGGGGAATTCACCACTGGTACAGGGAGGAGGTTATTCTGGTCAGAGCAGAGACCCAAAGTGGGAAGGAGCATGGCAAAGGAGTCCGTCCACACAGGGCATCGGGTCTGTGGGATCCCTGCTAGTGGGCCTGTGAGTTGCAAGACCTTGTCAGTTCCAGCCACACTCTCCTCAGAAGGAAAGAGCCAGGCTTGGGAGACCAACTGTTGTTCCCTTCCGGCAGCACCATTCAGCTACCCAGAATTTGACCTCGGGCTCCTGTGTGCCTTCGCTGCAAAACTGGGCCTAGTTCTGGAGGCTAGAAGTCAGAGGTCAGGGTGCCAATATGGTCAGGTTCCGGTGAGGACCCTCTTCAGGGCTGCAGATGGCTGTTTTCTCGTTGTATTGGTGGTGGGAGTGGGGAGAGAGAGAGACAGGGAGAGACTGGATGTAGCACAATTTACTTATCCATTCTCTGGATGTGTGGGTTGTTTCCAATTTGGGTTGTTATGAATAAAGCTGCTTAGAACATTCTTGTGTATGTATGCCTTTTGGCAGGTCTATGCACGAATTGCTCTTGGGTATATAAGCCTAGGAGTAGGATTGCTGGGTCATATCAAAACCACTTATTAAGTTACATTTTATAAACTGATATAAGCAAGTTTAGGTCACTTCTTTCCTTTTTTAGGTTATTTTTAGTATGGTTCCACAGAGTTCAGTTAGGGATATCACATATCTTTGTGGTATTGAGTTATATCATAAATTTAATTGAAGGTAAAATAAATTATAGAAATATGGCCACTTAAAAATTTATAGATCAACTTTTTACGTTAGACCTAAGATGTGGCAAGGAGGGGATTATCTGAAATAAAATAGAAGATATATTTTGAGACCCTTTGGTGGGATGTTGAATTTCAAAATAAAGCAGCCTTCTTCCAAAGATTTCATGGAAAGAAGAGATTAGGTACAAAATGCCCAGGAGTGATGGGAATCAGAGAAAATTCTTCCTTCATATGCTTTCTCTAGTGCACTGTCAACATTCTGGCTGTTTGAGAGAGACGGAATTGATGCTGTGTTGTCCAGTTGACCCTTCTTCACCATCAGGAGTTCAGTATTGCTGGGGGATTAGACTGAGGTGGGGTTTAGGCTCAGACAAGGCAGGGTTTAAGACCTTGGTCCAGACCCCAAACAGTAGTGTTGGTTCCTGAGCTGCCCGAGGGAGAGATATCCACATCATTAATAGTAATAGGACTGGGCTCCTCTGGCGTTTCAGCAGACCATTCTATTGGCTTGTCCAGAGGTTCCCAAAGGTGTGCCCAGATTTTGGTCCCTCAGTTTTCGGAGTGGTGGGGGTGGGTCTGGGGCTTCCAGAGCCTCCTGGCCTGTTGCTTCTGGCTCTGAGTGGACACAATTTTTACTCTGTCCCCTGGTGTGTGGTTCAGGTACGAACATATTCTCTGTGTACTGTGACAGCAAAGAGGACGGGAAGCACCACATTGGACCATATTCTCTCGAGTTAAGTCGTAGAGCCCACTCCAAAACTCTGTTGGAAGAGCTTAGGTTTCATCGACCCTCTTTTCAAAGGCTTAATGCACTCAGTCTCCCCTTCTATTATGTCTTCTCTACAGCTACCCACGTCGAGTCATTTCGGTAAATAGGTGTAGCAGAGATAATCCTCTGCTTACCTCCCTTAGGGCCAACTACCCCCAGGAGAACTTTGAGATCTGATGGTATAGTTATCTTGGAGGACATGAAAGAATCTGGTAGCCATTGGCTGAGAAGTTGCAAAGACCACTGTGGACACAGCAGTCCTCTTCTGCAGGTTGACAACGTTGCTCCAAGCCGTGAAGCAAAGAGTGATGACCAGAGAGGGCACGGGGGACTTTAACACTGGTCAGGAGTGAGCAAGGAGCAGGGAGACCTGAGCCCACAGGACCAGCAGATTCCACCTCCCCTTTCTTGGGACACACTGTGAGGGCCACTGCGGGCATCTTTGCTTGGTGGGGATCAGTTAGGGGGCAGCCTGAAGACCCTCTGTGCCCCAGGGCCATTTGCCAAAGGCACGGATGTGTTCTCTTCTCTGTTGTAAATGCTCCATTTCATTTGCTTCTGATGATTAGATATAAGTCATTTGGGAAAAGAGAGAAAGAGGGAGAGAGAGAGAGAGAACTACCAATAACAGTTTTGATGAACATGAGGTAACCGTGGTGTTTTCTCCTGCTCATCAGCTGAGCTTGTGCTCACCTGGAGTTGATGCGATTCCCGCCAGGAGCAAAGCAGCTCAGCACTTCAATCTTATCTGACCTTAGTGCAGACCAAGATGTGATTTCTCTTAGTTCTTATCGAATATCTACACTAGCTCAGGGATTCCCCAGTTACTGCCATTACGGATACTAACCCTCTGGGGGAACGATAGCTGTTGTGTGACCACCAGGGATCCTTGTCTGGGCCGATAACTGTCTCCAGGAAAATTCCTTTTAGTAACACAGACCCTGGTGTCCCGGCCTTATCTCAGGTGCCCTATGATATGGTGTCTTTTCTGTCTTCCCCTCTCTATCCCTGCCTGCACATGATGGGAGCATCTCAGGGATTTCGGACAAGTTAGAACTTTCAGGACTCAGCACAGTGTGACTGGAAAGATTTCAGGTTTTGGAACCGGACTGACTGAGCCTTCCAGGCCATATAACTTGTTCACATTTCTGAACCTGTTGCCTCATCTACTAAATGGAAATTTCAGTAGGGTCCGTTTCCTAGGTCTTTCTGAGGCTTTGAAGAGAAACTGCATCTAAAGTGCCCAGCAAAGAGCCTACCACACCACAGGTGTTCAATAACGTCACGTTCCCACGTCACAGTTTCCCTGCACTCTTGGCAGAACCTGGGGAGCGAGGAGAAGAGAGAACAGCAAGGAGGTGTTAGGGCTTTCTTCAAGCTCCTCGAAACCGAGGGCAGCTCAGAACCGACCCAGAATTCCCCTCCTGAGCCACTGGCAAGTGGAGCAGCTTGCGGGGAGGTGCCGGGTTAGCCAGTAACAGCCTGAATCCAGAATGGAGCTGGGACAGCCGGAGGGAACCAGTGGCCAGCATCAGTCAGCAGCCATCACGAAACTAAGTAGCCCCTCTAGGGCAGTGGATATTAATCTAGAGACCCAGAGCACATTAACTAACCTCCCATCCAAGTAAGCAGTTTGCTTCCTGATAGGATCAGCATTTTCGCTTGAAAATCCTTCCAGCTCCTTGAAAATGATCACTTGCGTAGCCTAACAGTTGGATAACACTGCAATTTTTCAATCCTTTAGGTTAAATATTAAAGTAAGAAATTTTAAACTAGAAAATAACCAACTAGTGACCGGACCACACCAGCACATCAATAAGAAAGTACACCAGAGGACCCAAGGTCCTTTGGCAATGGGCAAAATCATCTCTCTTCATTATCTCCTTAAGAAGACACCCAGCTGGACAATGGTCCCAGGACTGGCTGCTGGTTAAAAATAGGGAGAGGCTGGGGGTAAGATGGGTAGTGAGGGAATTTGTTAGCTAGGATGTCCAGTGGGGAATTAGGAAGAATTGAAGAATCCTTGAACTCTTTGCAACACTGAACACATCGGGGAACCCCACGGCCTGCTCACTGTGGTCACATCCTCACCTCCTGGTGCTGCTAATGCTTCCGTGGGGTGTCCGCAGACCCTCTCACTTCTTAAACTCCCTCTCCTGTTCCCGGGCTGGGGCAAGGCTATGCCCAGGGCCTTGATCTGTCTACAGTGGTAGTTTCAGTACTGGAACCAGGGATGTGTTTGCTTTTCAATCAATTCTTAGAACATAGCTCAGGCCTATATTAAAAGCTTTTGACACACTTAGGATAATATGAAAAGAAACCATCGGTGAGGTCTTCGAAAGTTAACATGGTCGAAAACAATAAAAACACCAAACTCCATTTTCAAACCACTGTAGATAAGCCAAACAGAAAACGGTTTTCAAATGTCTTGGACAGAAACTCACAAAACTGACATTTAAAAGCAGTCTTGGAAATCTTGATAATGAGTTGAGGCCGTTCCCGTATGGAAGGAAAAAATCCTACCCTCTCTCGGGTGGAAAGATGAAGCGTCTCATTATTCCTGTCTGCACGGGAAGACCCAGCCCTGGGGAAGGCTCAGAAAGTCACCATCTGAATTTTAGGCTGGAGCAATCAACACAAAGTAGAATAAACCTGTCCTGAGAGTAGGTTTTGTTACATGTGAGGCCAGCATTCTCCCAGGAAGAACTTTCTCCATCGAGAAGGCTTAGCTGCACAGCATCTAGGATGGGGTTGCAGAAATAGGAGGCTGGGTGGGAGGTCTAAGTCAAGGAATTCAAAATCTCTCAGTTGTCAGCTTGCGTGCCACGTCCCCTGGGGGACCTAGCTTGACCCCCTCAAACTGAATGCCCCTCCTATGGGCTCCTATGCGCTGTTTATCCCTATGGAAATATCACACCATATGCTTCCTTTTCAGAATAAAATATTTTAAAAAGTAAAAATTTCAAATAGGCACACATAGGCATGCACACACACACATAACACACACATAAAACGTTTAAGGGCCATGTGATTTAAACTGCCCGGTGAAGGTTTAGTGGTCTCTTACAGGTTGCTTGGTGCAGGTTGACCAAGCAGCCTTGGAGAGAGAGAGAGACTCTTGCCAGCGTGGCAGGGCAACCTCCCAGCCTGGATCCACTTCCAGGGCCCCTCATGACAATGTCACTGGCCTGGTAAGGAGTCTGAGTCTATGCTCTGTGAAAGCATGTTTCTTGAGAGTTTTTCCACTTCTGAGTAAACATATAACCAGAAAATGCCAATGAACATTGCACGTGGGCTCCCAGATTGAGAAGCAGTGAAAAACAATCCTGACCAGAGTGAGTAAAAGTTTTCACTTGCTCTGAAAAAGGCCCAGGGATCATGCCACTGACCACGTGAAGTGGTTCACCACACAGACGGACGTCACCAAGGTGAAAGTTCTGAGTTTGGAAAAGCACCCACCCTTCTCTCCAAACATTCCAGTGAGGAAGACCCAGAGCTAGAGGTTGAAGGATGATCTGTGATGTGATCAGACACCGTTAGTGAATTCTGATGCTTATTTGATAAATATTTGCTATACTCACGTTTTCCATAAATGGCTTATTGGCTATTCTTGATGATGCAACTGAGCAGACCGCTGACATTTTTCAACCTCCTGAGACATATCTCAAGCCCTTTGTTAATTTCTTATGAAAAAAGAAATTTCACCGTAAATCTTTATAAAACACCTGACGCATCTATGGATAGAAAACCATCACACTGTAAATCAGAACCCAGGCATATTGTCATTACATGTGTCTGTGTGCATCTCCCCACTGGCGGCAAGCTCCTCAGGGCCAGTCTGTGAGCTGCTCGCGATTCTGCCCTAAGTCTTGCACGGGCCTTGGGGCGTGACCGGTGAGTGGAAGAGAAGCTCCAATACTCTATGAGGGTGCCTGTGCTCTCACAGGCTAGCACACATTTGTGATCTTGTTGGCAGTCTTTGTATAGCTGTCTTGGCTTGATGTTCCTCTCTGTGAAGGTCTTCCCCACTGATTTGTGTGAGGCAGCAATGTGCTCAGTTAAAAAACTGCACTTTCCAGCCCCCTTCTTGGCTGGGGTGGGCTTAAACTCAGCTCTGACCACAAGACCTAGGAGAAGTCTGCTGGACATTTCTGGACAAGTTCTGCTTTTCAAAGGCAGGTATTGCCCATTCTTCCTTGGTGTGTCCTGCGCTTCCTGCTTAGAATATGGTTATGATAACAGGATTGCGGCAAAAATTGGCAGAGATCTCAGCCTTACCTCCTTAAGCCTCTCTACCAGTGCTGGTAATGGCTGATAAGGAAAATTAAACCTCCTGATTTGTCGAAGCCATTGGTCAGTCAAGTTTGCTGTTCCTTGGATAGAACATAAACTCTAACTGACCCAGGTTGCGGTGATGGATGAAGGAGGTCCTACAAATGGAGGAGCAAAACCAATCACAGAACAGAGAGAGGTGAAAGAGAGGAGACCTGGATTGGGAAGGGAGGAACAGGGGACAGTCTGCATTGGGGGAGACAGATCTTGTGAACATTCAAAGCTCATTTGAGGGACTTCCCTGGTGGCACAGTGGTTAAGAATCTGCCTGCCAATGCAGGGGACACAGGTTTGAGCCCTGGTCCAGGAAGATCCCACATGCCGCAGAGAAACTAAGCCTGTGTGCCACAACTACTGAGCCTGCGATCTAGAGCCTGCAAGCCACAACTACTGAGCCCACGTGCCACAACTACTGAAGCCCATGCGCCTAGAGCCCGTGCTCCACAGCAAGAGAAGCCACTGCAGTGAGAAGCATGTGCGCCGCAATGAAGAGTAGCCCCCGCTCACTGCAATTAGAGAAAGCCCTCGAGCAGCAACGAAGACCCAATGCAGCCAAAAATAAATAATAAAATAAAATAAATAAATTTTTTTAAAAAGTTCATTTGTGTAAGTCCTGGAGCCATATGGGTGGTTCAGGGAGAGAAAAGTCACAAGTACTCTGATTGACTGGGCAGTTCTGTTCCCCTGAGTCAACGAACACTTGTGTTTGGACTTATCAGGCCACTGCTAATAAATTTTTTTTTTTTAGCAATAATGTATGTTTTAATTAAGGTATATACATTGTTTATTTCAGACATAATGCTATTGCACACTTGATAGACTATAGTATAGTGTAAGCATAACTTGTATATGCACTGGGAAACCAGAGAATCTGTGTGATTTGCCGTATTGCAATATTCAGTTTATTGTGGTGATCTGGAGCAAACCTGCAGTGTTGCTGAGGTCTGCCTGTATTAACCTCCTGTTGTTATTCCAGTTTGCCTCGTAGGGTCTCATTTTCCATCTCAATTATCTCCTCGATGTATTTCTTCTAAACACATCTGTACAGTTCCCAGCAGAAACTCATAAAAAGTGATTTGTTCCAGGTCTTTATATGTCCACTAATAGCTTGAAACTCAACGATATTGGAAGGTCTCTCATTCATTGGCATCTCCAGATCAACCGTTGTGTTGTCTTGATTCTTAATACATAACTGCTAATGAATTTCATTTGCCTGAATCTTTTTTTTTTGAATTTTATTTATTTTTTTTATACAGCAGGTTCTTACTACTTATCCATTTTATACACATCAGTGTATACATGTCAATCCCAGTCTCCCAATTCATCACACCACCACCACTACCCTCTGCCGCTGCTCTTTTCCAGTGGCATCTTTAGGATTCTCTATGTATAGTATCATGTCATCTGCAAACAGTGACAGTTTTACTTCTTCTTTTCCAGTTTGTATTCCTTCTATTTCTTTTTCTTCTCTGATTGCCGTGGCTAGGACTTCCAAAGCTATGTTGAATAACAATGGTGAGAGGGGGCATCCTTGTCTTGTTCCTGATCTTAGAGGATAATTTGCCTGAATCTTCATCCAGGCTTGATCATACCTAGAGACACCTAGCATTGTCAGCTTCCTAATATAATCTAATTTGAAACCTATTACTATCATTCTGAATGTAACCATATGCTCTTAGTTTTCTTCTGCAATGTCCTCGCAAGGCTCCATTACTCTTCCTGGAATCGAGCCCCAGTTGGGCAGTGGAAAAACCAAGGGTTGGAGCCATACCCACCTACTTCACCCAGCTCCACAGCTAAGAGCTGGTTCCTCATCTGTCAAAAGTCAACAGTAACCCTGACCTCACTGGGTTGTGCTCAAAGAGCCAGTGTATGCTGTGTCAGCCCTGCCCAAGGCCCCCTCTCCCCTGGCTGCTCACGTTAAACTGACTAAGCTTTTCCTGTCTGTCCCCATCTCACATAAAGTCAGGAATTACCCACTTTGAAACTCTTCCATATGCAGACCCTGGCCGTATCCAAACCTGGGATTGACTTCTCAAGTGTCAAGAGGCTGAGTTTGCATCCTTTCTCTGTGCTCCCTGAGTTCCCCCAGCTATTTCTTGTCTAGCCCCCATCTGAGGAGTGTTATTGGTCAGCGTCCCCGTATTCTTGAGAGGTTCCTGAGCTTAGGGACCTGTTGCATTTGTGATTCTATCCACAACCCTTAGAACAGTCCTCAGTGGGTAATAAACCCAAATTTGTGGAATAAATGTGTGAATGAATGAACTCCTGAGCATTACATACGTGTGTGTAGCACAGAAAGGTCCTAGTAAAGTGCTTTGTACAGGCAAATGCTTAGATGACGTTTGTGGAATGAAAACATTCCAAGTCCTAACTCCCCAGCTTTTGGAAACTCTCTTTAATTGCTATCAATTTCTTATGACTTTCTTCTCTCAGTGTTTTGTAGCCAGGGCAGCACAGAAGCTCCATAGAGCTATATCACCCTGTGACGATGTTTTATAATAGCTTTGTTCTTTCACAGAACTTCTCTTCCCGGCTTACTCAAGGGAAGAAAACTAGGACATTTATCAAACTATCACTCTAATATCGTCTCTGAAAAAAACAATTTGCCCTGGCTCACCAAGCTGAGCATAGCAAGTTGTACATTTAAGAGATTACAATGAAACCTTGCAATTTCACTTTTTAATAGTGATGATGGGCCGCAACTAACATGAACAAGCACCACTATGTGCCTGGCACTATTCTAAGCATTTCACTCGTCAACTCTTCTCAACAACCTTATGAGGTGGATACTATAATTATCCCATTTTTCTAGATGAGGAAACAGATTGAAAGAGGTCAAGAAAGTTGCCTCAAGTTAATGGTAACTGGTGAAGCTGGGATTCGAACCAGGGCAGTCTGATCCAGAACTGGAATGCTTAACCATTGAGCTACACTAAAATTCATTATTATTTTGGCCAAAGAATTTGGTGACATTGATCCAATCCAAAGAACTCTCAGTTTTAATAGATTGAATGAAACTCCTGAAAGGACAGTTTCACTACATGTCACTTCCCTCTCTCCCAGTTGGATCTCAGAGTTGCACATCGGCTTGCCTAGTCTTACTATGGCCTGGTCAATATTTTTCTATTTTATTTAGAAGAACGTGTAGACTAGTTCTTTGCAAACTCCCTTTGCATACTTCATAGAATGCATCTTGCTTGCACACCAGTCACGAGCCCACAGTGCTGTGTGCATAGTTGGGCCGGGAAAGAAAATGGCTACACCATAGTAACCATCTGTCATTCTATCCATCTGCTGCCCTAGAGGGATCTTAAAATGGGTTCAATTCACCTTTAAAATCCGTCACTCTATGAGGGGCTTGTAACGCTTGGCAGCCCTGGAAGGCTGCCTGAGGAACAGGACTGCTATTCGGACTACTGGTGTCCAGCTGTAAGTCTTTTCGGAGGGAAACAAGCCATCCATTCATCAGGCCCTTGTCAAACTTTCCTTCCCCACCAGCCCTCCCAGCCAAGGAGGAGAGTACCTGGAGGGATGGCTTCTGGATTTTTGTTGTTTCTAACGTGAGGTTTGTTCTTTATTTTTTAAATTGTCTACTCTTTTTTTTTTTTTTTTCCTGCTCAACCCTCTTCTGCTCCAACTCCCCAGCCCTACAACTTTCTCCCTCTCTTAGCTTTTCCTTCTTCAGCCCTAAAGCTAGGGGGTTGGGAATAAGTGCATGTTTATAATCTAGAAATTTTAAAACAGTTAGTGAGGCGACCATTTATACTTTATCACCCAAAGCAGGACACTTTTGAGAATGAAAAGCCCAGACACGTGATCACCATTTTAACTTCAGCTCCATTGCACAGCACCAAAAGGGCATTTATTTTATTTTATAGTTTTGAAATTCATGTTTGTTGAGGTAACATTGATTTATAACCTTATATGTTTCTTCTTTTTAAATCAATTCTATTTATTTATTTATTCATTTGGCTGCGTCAGGTCTTAGTTGCATCGCGCAGGATCTCCGTTGTGGCACGCGGGATCTTTAGTTGCAGCGGGCGGGCTTCTCTCTAGTTGTGGTGCGCGGGCTCCAGAGCGCGCAGGCTCAGTAGTTGCAGCGCATAGGCTTAGTTGTCCCACGGCACGTGGAATCTTAGTTCCCCAACCAGGGATCAAACCCACGTCCCCTGCACTGGAAGGCAGATTCTTAACCACTGGACCACCAGGGAAGTCCCCTTATATAAGTTTCATGTGTACAGCATTGTGTTTCTACTTCTGTATAACCTACAGTATGCTCACCACCAAAAATTTAGTTTCCATCCATCACCATACAGTTGATCCCTTTTACCCATTTCACCCTCCCCCCACCCCCGCCACCCCTTCCCCTCTGGTAAACACTACTGTGTTTTTTTGTATCTAAGTGTTTATTTTTGTTGGGTTTGGTTTGTTTCTTATTTATTAGTTTTTTATATTCCACATATGAGTAAAATCCTATGGTATTTGTCTTTCTCCACCTGACTTATTTCACTTAGCATAATACCCTCAAAGTCCATCTATGTTGTTGCAGATGGCAAGATTTCATCTTTTGTATGGCTAAGTAGTATTCCACTGTGTGTGTGTGTGTGTGTGTGTGTGTGTGTGTGTGTGTACACATCTTCTTTATCCATTCATCCTCTGATGGGCACTTAGGTTGTTCCCATATATTGGCTACTGTAAATAATGCTGTGATGAACATAGGGGTGCATACATATTTTCCAATGAGTGTTTTTGTCTTTGGATAAATATCCAGAAATGGGCTAGCTGGATCATATGACCGTTCTAGTCTTAATTTCTCAAGGAATTCCCATACTGTTTTCCATAGTGGCTGCACAAATTCACATTCGTACCAACAGTGTATGAGGGTTCCCTTTTCTCCACATCCTTGCCAATGCTTGTTATTTATTGTCTTTTTGATTATAGCCAATCTAACAGGCATGAGGTGGTATCTCATTGTGGTTTTGATGGGCATTTCCCTAATAATTAGTGATGTTGAACATCCCGAAAGAGCATTTAAATGCTCACCAGGGAGCAGCTGGAAATAACAGCATCACCCTTTCTTGGCTGTTGACTCGACTGCCTGATTGTGTTCAAGGTCAGCGCCTTGTCAATGGGGATTAAAACAGGACAGAGTGTTCTTTTTTTTTCTTACTGAATCTTCAGTCTATAATGATTCTTTTTTTTTCAGTTCTGTATTTTTCAGAAAGGTCACAGTCTCAGTATTCAAATAGTTTAGCCTATTAGGTCTCTAGTTTGAACGTGAAAGTTATATTTTAAAATTTCAATTCAAAGATGCAGGGTATTTTTTTCATTTCAAATCCCGTCTAGGCTGAGAAACTTAGTTTAAAATAAACGTACAGTTAAGCTCCTTAACTATTCTTTGGGATCGATGTTGTCAGATCAAGAATATCCTACATATGTAAAGAGTTCTGTATAATTGTGTATATTCTCATTTGATACCCACACTAAAGCTGTGAGATGGGTGGCAGCGGTGAACCTTGTTTTGAACACAGAACATGCCACTTTGAGTTGGAATCAAATTACGGCAACAAAAAACATTGGGGCATGAAGAATCAATAGTGTCAAACAGAGATTAACCGTCCAATGTTTTCATACTTCTGGTTCAAGTATAAACACATAGTTACATCATTCTAAAAGCTATATTTGCTCTTGTGTTTTGTTTTTGCTTGTTGTTTGTTCCTGAGAAATCATGCCACGGTGACTAGCAAATGGTTTTGATTGTAAACTATAGCCACCCTCCCCCCATATCTTTGCCAGCAGAACCCACCTCTACTTAATACTGAAAAGGCTGGCTTTCCCAGCTTCCCTTGTAGCCAAGGGCACCTAAGTAAATTCCCGTAGGCCTCTAATTAAATCTTGGTGAATTCACCCAGAAGGGAAGTCTCCCCTGGAGCTTCTGGGGAAAGTCTTCCTCTTTGATAAAAAGAGCCATACAAGGGGAAATCAGTGACTCTTCTTTTTGGAAACAAGCTGAGCAGCCGCAGTTCTCTTGCTTCCACGACGGGACAGGCCTGAGGATAAATGCCTGCACACTGTAGGTAGCAGGACGTCATCAGCTGGGTTGTTTTCCGTCTTAAACTGCTAAACTGATGTTGGAACTACCAGCCTCTGGGCTTCTTCTTATATGAAAAAATTGTCTCTGTGTTCTTTTTCTAAGCCAAATTTAGCACACTGTTACTTGCATTTGGGCATCCTTAACGATACCCCATATAAATGGCACTGCCATAGTTCACTACCAGACTTATCCCCTTTTTTGTTACATTCCTTTCACTCTCTTGGAATTAAATATCTAGATAATAAAACTTTCCTATACACACAATTTTTAAAAATCAGTAGATGCCCTTATTATCATGTAAAGGAGGACTATTAAATAATTTAAAAGAAGAATATGCATTTAAATGTGTAAATGATTGGGCACAGCTATGCTAGAAGACATGAGGATGTAGTCAGAGCTTGTAGGTCTGTGTAGGATCGCCATGAATGAAACAGCTCTCACATGCAGCCAGTTGTGCTGTGCTGGTGACTCAAATCTCTTCAGAGGTGTAGACGCTGGTATCGAGATTTTTCAAAGGTGAACAATTCTTAGTGATGCTCCAAACCAAGCAATGTACAATCTTACATTGACTTGCGTGGTAGCCTCATTCTTGGAAAATTCGGTGTACATTCAAACGTTGCAAAAGATTACTTTGTGTTATGTAACACTGAGCTGACATCGAGGGTCACAGAATTATAAACATGTTTTCACCTACATGAATACCTGATGGCACATGTGGAGGTCATGTGAGATTTCGGACAATTCTTTGCTATGTAAGATTTGCCTGCACATTGCAAAATGTCTGGAGTCCCTCCCAATTAACACTGATAGGCATCCCTAATAATTGTGGCAAGCAAAAAGTACCCCCATAAATTTTCAAATCATCCTCTGGGGCAGTTTTGTTACCTTCCCCCTCACCCCAGAGGACAGCGGACCACAGAGGCCAAACTGGTCTGGGGCAGGTGCCTCGGGTCACTGACTCTGCATAAGTGTGAGAAGCACCGCTGCTCCCCACTCTGCAAGTTGTAGCAATGCTCTGTTTCTTTGGGTGAGGGTCTGGACAGGTGGAGAGAAAGCACAGAAACTATTGGTCAACGGGACACCCTTTCTTAGCACATGTGCATTTTTTCCCTGACCATTTATTGAGCTCCCACTGCATGCAAGGAGCTGTGGTCACTTCTGGTAGGCACAGGCCAACCACAATTTCCTTCCTGCCCTCAAGGAGGTAGGAGTCTAAAGTAGAAACTGAGAAAAGTATCCAATTAAGATGGAACAGAGGTTCTTAGTCTGGGATCCAGGAATGTACTTCAGTGGATCCTTTAATCTCTTGACAATGCAGACAAGAGTGCATGTATGTGTGTGTGTGTGTGTGTGTGTGTGTTCTCTCATGCATTTTTTTTTCTGGGTAGAGGGTGTTTAGGTTTAATCATATTCTCAAAGCACTCCAGGAAACTGTAAAGGTTACAGATTTTTGCATGGGGAAGGCCTATCCTATTTGATGGGTTTTCACCAGTTGCCTCTGCTCAAAATACCTCTCACTCAGATACGTCTTTCACTGAAATTCCACAGGTAGACATTCATTTTGAACGGCTGAAGAGCTAGCATGGGTCTCTGTGAGCAGCATCTTTCCAACAGTATTCAGGAAATATTTATTGGGACTAGGGACCCAGCCGTGAGTGGAACAGAGCTGCCGGGCCTGTGGAGGATGTGGACTGGGGGAGGGATGCCAGGACAGCAGAAGTGCAGGATCTTTCGGGAACAGAGTGGGGTCCACTCCAGGGCAGCAGAGAAGTTCTTAGGAGATAACAAGCCAGGCTGGGCAGCTAACGCCCTGCACGGATGTGTACCAGCCAGCTGTCCCACGTGGACGAAGAGTCCTGGTCAAGAAGGGCGTTGCGTTGGGTCTTCGGACACGGCGAGGCAGGGAGGTAGACAGCCTCCACCAGCATCAGGCCTCAGCTGTCTCACAGTTTTGGTTGGGTCAGCCACTCGGTGAACAGGTCGGGCCTCCTAGGATGACTCTGATAACATGACCTGCATTTTGGTGCATATTTAAAATTCCAACTTATCTGGGCTATCGCTATTTGTTGCAAGAGTGTGTTTGGGAAGCAGACTGCAGACTATCTGGGCTGGAGAATGAGGGGGAGGGTGGTTTTTAACTGGCAAACTATGTGCTGACTATAACCATGCTGAAAAGCAGTGTGGTTTCTATGGGGTTCATTCTGGAACTAGTACATTTCAGTTTCCCCCTGGAACGGAGCCTCTGCCAAAAAGAAAACATACCTTGGCCTTGAAAATGCAAAACACTCTCCCTCTGCAGCTCTGAGCAGTTCTCTACGGGGAGGGTTAACTTGTCCTAAGTAAGGCCATCTTGTCTTTGGAAACCCCTAAGGAGTAAAACACAGATCTTTCTATGCTTTCCCTTCCTTTACTAAAAAGGAACAGGAATAATTGCCAATTCAGTAGGCTCCTTGCGCTTTTGTGCATTTCAAAGGCATTTGCTGTTTGGGATTTGGAAGAAAATCATGAGAAATGAGACTCTCTTGCTGTCTTGGCTGGAAGCAGGCTCATTGTTTGCAGAGAGAGCTGGTTTCCATGCTTTTGGACTAGAGACAGCTGCATTTTTTTTTTAAGAGTAGTTTCTACTTGCAATGGGATCTAATAAACAGCCAAGGTAGTCAGTCTCCCACCAGTGAAAGGTCTCTAAGTTATTTGAAAACATCCTAATACGTTATCATTCACAATCAACTGTACATGTTTTTTAGTTATTACAAGTCACGCGTTTCTCTCTGGATAGGCCGTCTTTGGCCCAAATTTCTGCTTTATAAGGGCAGCCAATCATGTTTCAGGCTCAGGGTCCTAGTCTTAAAAGTAAACACATTCCTCTCCTCTAAACTACAGGAGACTCGGGGGATGGTCTGGGCAAGGAGAGCAGGGCAGGAACCTGCAGTTTTTGAGGCCTGAGCACTAGCCCTGGGAGCACTGGTGGAGCTGAGACCATCACAGCTGTAAGGGGGTGAGAGACCACCCCTCCTCCTGGCACTGGAGCAGGACCTGCCCTCACAGGAACCATAGGGTGCCCTGCCCATGAACCAACACGTGGAAACTGCCTATTTTACTTTCTGTCACTAAAACAGGACACAGGACAAATTTTTGCTTCATTTTTTTTATGACATAGAAATAAGAACAAATGTGCTAAAATGAAAAAAACAATTGTTTCTTGTCTTACTGGGACACTGGCTTGGAGCTAAGGAAGATCAGGTAATGGATTTAGCCATTTCCATGATTAGTAGCAGCAGTAAAGCGACATATCGGGTCCCCGATATCTAGAGTCGCGGGCTCAGCTCGGTGGATTGCCCCTAAAGCTGGAGTCTCACTACCATGTCAACAACACACGTAGTCCTTACGGCCCTTTAGCAAAAACCTATATTCTTTTTAAACAGTGGAAATACATGACCACTCTTAAAACAGCTAATATTGTCATAATTTTTTTGTGTGTGTGTGGAATGTTAGGGTCTTTTCTCCCTTTCCTGAACTTATGGCTCTGGGTCATTTTTCATTTTGTTGGCTTTCTCATTGTCTGTCCCCTTATATTGCTATTTGATTTTTCTTCTGTTTAGACCTTGCCTTCCCAACTGATTCATTAGTCCTTTGGGAGCAGAGACAATTGGATTTTTAAATGTTCCGGTGTATCCTGTTTCTCCACATAGAATGGATTTCTGGGTCTCACTCAGGAACGCAAATGGGCCTGTGTTGGGATGTCTTTCAAATAACATTTTCTTCAAATAGAACTACAGATAACCTTTTTCCACATCCCCGCCTCTTCTCTAAGCATCATGGTTGCTGTGGGTGAGAGTTTTTTGAGGCTCACTTAACCACAAATTTCCCACCAAATGTATAAAATTCAGAACAAGATCCACTGGATAGCTTAACTAAAATTATACTAATGGTAGTTTAGAGTGGAGTTTGGGAAATTAAAGGAAAGGATGATACTTTAATCTGTGACGTAAGCATTGCAACATCTTATTTTTTGTAGCCACCGCCCATCCCCTTGGCAATAACAAGATCTCTCCCCTCTGCCGCTTGAATTTTCTCACTCTCAATTGAATAAACATTTGGCTCGGGAGCCATTATTTCTCTTCCGTGGGGACCAATCTGATAATAATAATAATAATAAGCATTTACTTTCAAGTAACAGCACCAAACCTTTCAGGGCCAGGCAGATATGGTCAGAGAAGTTTGACTCACACTCAGAAGAGCATTCCTGCGTGGAAGGAGAAACTCAAGAATGTGTCCTCTGGGGTGAGTGCCCCAGAGACCTGAGGCCCAAGCCCAGCCTTGCCCTTCTTCCAACAACCTCTGTAGCTTGGTTGACAAATGGGGACCAACACCAGGAACATTGCCCCTAACTCAGTTCAGTCTTATAAAATGATATGAAGTCACTTTGTCAAGTGCACTTTCAGGTCATCAATACTATTTAAAAAAAAATCATTGCAAATTCTGCAATGACACTTGAAAGTGAGTGTGTTTCAATGTTGCTTTCATAAGGAAACTTCCATTTCTCAGGAATCTAAATACCTGTTACGGTGAGATACAAAGTTTTCTCCTTGGTGGTCTGCTGATGTGTGGAAGAGAAGCCTGCTGATGGGGGAGGGGCTGGGAGAGGGGAGGGGAGTGGAGGAGGGGCAGGAAGAGGAGACACCAGGAGATAAGGGGGAGAATCTCTGAGTGGACGTGTTTCTGTGTGGGACTGATTGTTAGAAAGCAGCTTCCACAATGTGCTTTGAGGTGAGAACTGACTTTAGTCAACTCCCTGTTGTAATGTTGGCATCTTTTGTACTTAAGGATGTTAAGTTATGACCCAGCAATCCCACTCCTGGGTATGTACCCCGAGAAAACCATAATTCAAAAAGTCATGTACCACAATGTTCATTGCAGCTCTATTTACAATAGCCAGGACATGGAAGCAACCTAAGTGCCCATCAACAGATGAATGGATAAAGGAGATGTGGCATATGTATACATGGTATATTTAAAAAAAAAAAAAAATGTTCTGAAGAACCTAGGGGCAGGATCGGAAGAAAGATGCAGACCTACTAGAGAATGGATTTGAGGACACGTGGATGGGGAACGGTGAGCTGGGACGAAGTGAGAGAGTAGCATGGACATAAATACACTACCAAATGT
>NW_020173666.1:4983875-5062743 GCF_003031525.2 Neophocaena asiaeorientalis asiaeorientalis | reverse complement strand
AAAGATGCAGACCTACTAGAGAATGGATTTGAGGACACGGGGAGGGGGAACGGTGAGCTGGGACGAAGTGAGAGAGTAGCATGGACATAAATACACTACCAAATGTAAAACAGATAGCTAGTGGGAAGCAGCCGCATAGCACAGGGAGATCAACTCAGTGCTTTGTGACCACCTAGAGGGGTGAGATAGGGAGGGTGGGAGGGAGACGCAAGAGGGAGGAGATACGGTGATATATGTATATGTATAGCTGATTCACTTTGTTATAAAACAGAAACTAACACACCATTGTAAAGCAATTATACTGCAATAAAGATGTTTAAAAAAAAAACTTACTGGCACCCAACCCAAATGACTGTCATAGAATAGACACTTTTCAATGCATTATTAAATATACAGAGAAAGTTTAGTATCTTGAAATAACTTGAATATACAAAGATGAAATAATATTTAAAAAATTTTAATCATGCATTGCTGTAGCGTGTGAAAAAAAATTAGTTTTTACATTTAGGACACGTTTATTGAATGTCTCCTAATGTCAGGCACGGAGTCCCCACCAGGAAGAGCCATGAGGAAAGGCGCCTTACAGGAGCTCATAGGATAGCTTGAGGAGCCAGACATGAGCACGAACCATGAGAGCAAGAGCCACGGAGCTGAGCACATAGTTGATGAAATGAATAGACGATTAGCTAGACGGCTTCTCTCTTCAGTCATTTGGGATCAATGGGAGTTTATTTTTGATCTCTGAGTTCTTCACACTGAAGATGGACATAGACCCCCAGATCACTGAGGTCCTCAGTTAAACAGCACTTAGCTGAGCACACAGTCATCAGAAATCCCAAGAATCTGCTCTGAATTTTCATTTTAAAGTGCTTAGTTCCTAAGATCTCAAAGGGGAGAAATATGTAGCTTCTGGTCATTTTTCTCAGCCTGAGAATTAGGCTTCCTGAGTTCTGGGTAGTGTTGAGGTTGGTCCCAGATTTCCTGAATCACAGCCTCCAGTCTGCACACCAGCCCTAGGGCAGTTACATTACTAAGATGTTGACTTCTTTCCAGGAGTAACTCCAAAAGTACAGGAAAAGATGGAGTGAGTTGACTTTTAAAAAATTAAATGAACGAAATCGTGCTTTTCAACCTAAGTACATTGCTGCTTAACTGTTAAGAACATCTAGATTTCCGGTCATAAAATGCTTGGTGACCTTCAGAAGTATGTTTTTGCCCCTAGTAGACAGTGATATTGTACTTGCTAAAGTTGGAATACACAGGTATTTCCTTGCTATACGGCCAGCACTGTTGCTTGTTCTTGTTCTGTGGTGTAACACAAAGTGTTTTTTTTTTTCTCCTTTCCCTTTGAAGAAGCTCTGCTATTGAATTATTGATTTTATGCTTCATCTCACCCACCACTTCCCTCTAAACATAAATCTGTGATGAAGCAGCTGATGTCTTTAACAAATAAGATCAACTGAAATTCTAGATGATTTGTAGTTAGTCCTAATTTCAGTTAGCTTTTTCTTTTGCAGAATAGTTTAGGTTATCACCTCGATAGCTAAACATACTGTTTTTGCCTTTAGCTTAGCAAAGATTCTAACAAAGCCACTTATTAACCATTACTTGGCTTCCCTAGAGCTTACCAAACTATAATACTGTTGAAAGACAACTTTCAACTCATGCATGGGTGTTTTACACTTCAAGTTCTTGAAAAACGACTTTCTTTTCCTCTTTTCATTCATTCATTCATTCATTCATTCATGTGGTGTGTCAGATTTCGCTGCTGGACGTTTTATGACAGATGTCACTTACAGGCTCTAATGCTTCCAATATGCTGTAGGTTGAAAATTAGTCACTTTTTTCAAAATTAGTGAATTTAGCGTTCTTTTCTTTGTACTCCCCCTGCGCTCCAGCCTACTTTCTTTGAAGCAAAACTTCAAAGTTTTGCTTCAAGGAAACATGGGCTAAACATGGGCTAAATATCTGTAAGTTGACCTGTTGCTCTATGACTTCAAGGTTTCACTCGGCTTTTTCACACCTCCCACTCACCGTCATCCACATCACAAGTCCTCCAAGGTTACGACTACTCAGAGGACCTTTTGCTGGCAGTGACACAGACATGTGGGTGGGGGAACCTCTAATTCAAAGAAATCATCAGATTTTGTTTTGCTGCCAAATTTACCAAGAAGGGATGGACAGGAGGGGCAGATGTGCCCAAGGAGAGAGACGCGAAACAGCCAAGAGAAGCATCAAGGTGAAGGGAAAGAACGAGCCTCAGCCCCCACATCCCTGAGGGGCGAGTTGGGGGTGGAGGAGACTGGTACCCTTTAGGGCTCAAGAGCCCAATCACAATTTCCTTCTAGGCCTAGAAGCCTGGCCTGAATCTTTGCTTGGCTGGATCTAGATTCCTTCTTTGGGTAAATACAGTTTATGTCCCCTAAATGCAAGCTGGCTGCATGTTTTCTCTCCACGCTTTGGAATGTTACCAAAACTGAAAAAGAAAATCCCATAAATCTCTGCTCATCCAGATCTTTCTTGTTCTGAAAAGAAGCCCAGTCGAGCTCCCCATCAGTGGCACGACCTTCTGCAGCTCCTCCAGCCCCACACTGAGTTCTCCCCTTGAGCCCCTGCAGATTCGGGGGCTGAACCATGAAATCCAGCCGTTAATCATCCTCCAACTTAGAGGGGTTGTGAAGCTGGGAAATCCCAGGACCCCCGAGGCCAGGACACCCGGACAGTGAGTGGGTCTTGGTCCGACTCTGCTCCCTCTCACCTGGGTCAATTTGTGTGGTCTCTGTTTCCTCATCCGGATCATCAGAAACGTGGGCTACATATCTGTAAGTTGACTGTAAGTTGCTCTATGACTTCAAGCTCACACATTGCTTTCTCATTGTTGCTGGTTTCGAGTACAAGAGCAGAAATTGTGTTTTATATTCTGCTTCCTCTTGCTCTCCATATGGTAACAGAGAGCTGGGTATGTGGTACTTTGTCTACTCATTAATTTAACGAGCATTTATTGAAACTCTCCTGTACATCAGGCACCGTGCTGGATGCTGGATAACTGGTACGTGAGACAGAGGCACTGAGCAGCTTTAGAGCATTCAGTGATCCTCATACTTCAGAATCTCCTGGAGGCTGTTTACACACAGATCGCTGGGTTGCACCTTCAGTTTCTGACCTAATAGGTCTGCAGCCCCCCGATTTGTATTTCTAAACAAGTCGCCAGGTGATGCAGGTGTTGTTAGCGAAGAGAACCACCTTTGGAGCCCCGGTTTGTTCTCACAGCAGTTAGTGACAGCGCTGTTTTACCCAGGTGTTATTTTAACAGCTGGCACCTGAGCTCCTCTTCAGGGAGAATCCGCCTCTGCTTGAAAAAGCAGGCCTAGATGAGCCTGCTTGGATGGGGTGAGACCCATTGGACGCCAGCCAGCACCAAGATATCAGGAAGAGGAAGTGACTCCTCAGGAGACAATGTGAAGAATGTGTGGGGCTTGCTCCTGAAGGGGAGGGGAGGTGGATGGAGAGGATGAGAAGGAGGGCAGGAGAAAAGGAGCAGGTGTGGGGCGTGGCCAGCACTCCCTTGAAGGCTTTGTGCTGTAAAAGCTCTCTGCTTCTTGCCTCTGCCCCATGCACCGGCCCTGAATCTTCAGCACAAAGAGGAAGGAACCCAGGAGAGAAGAGGCCATGAGAAGGTAAGGCTCTCTGGAAAACACAAGGATCCTACTGAGGGTCCGGAGGCCCCATGGGCTGCGGAGCTGAAATTCGTGGTGGTGTCGGAGGCCATGTTGGCTGGTGTTTCGAGAGGCAGGAGACCCTTGACAGCATCCGGGTTACTCCACGGCTGAAAGCCAAGTTTCCATGAGGTCCTGTAGACTGAGAATGAAGGCTATTTTATTTGGTTTGTTGGTTTGTTGGTTTGTTTGCGGTACGCGGGCCTCTCACTGTCGTGGCCCCTCGCGTTGTGGAGCACAGGCTCCGGACGCGCAGGCTCAGCGGCCATGGCTCACGGGCCCAGCCGCTCCGCGGCATGTGGGATCTTCCCGGACCGGGGCATGAACCCGCGTCCCCTGCATTGGCAGGCGGACTCTCAACCACTGCGCCACCAGGGAAGCCCCTATTTGGTATGTTGTAATTTTAAACTTCAGGCCTTTAAAGAAAGAACAGAGTTGAAACTCCAGTAATATTACCGTGATCACAGTTTTATACCGTATTGCATTTCTTCAAATTTACTGTGCTGTGAACTTTTTCAGATTTACAGTGTTCTTTGATCTTTGCCCCAGTCTTGTCAGAGAATCGGCTGGTATTAGTTTTACATTCCTGTTGGGAAACAGAGGCTCAAAGAGATGAACCATCTAGACGCCGTTGAGGGCAGCTTACCTGACAGCCGAGCTGGAACCTCTCCTCAAGGTTTCCTGGGAAAGGCCTTGGTTCTTAGTGTTCCAGTTTCCTCTCAAATGAGGTAGCTACAGAGTTCAGTTCTAATTCTGAGCAAATCAACGTTTAAAACAGCATCTCAGAGTATACCAGTGAGGAGGTGATATCATTTTGCCCAGAACATCTCAAATCCAGAGCCTTAGCTCTTTCCTTTAAAATCTGCTTGTCATTTGTCTGCAGGAGGGAAGTAGGGAGGAGTGTGATCACACTTAACTCTCGTACATTTTGCGGCCATATCTTCCACTCTGATATAAATCTTGTAGCTAAAAAGGTCTACGGAATGCAAGAACCAGTCACGGCCAAATCCTCTGTTTTTTGGCAACACGTACTCCATCTGTCTTTATGGTCGACAAACAAATCAATTTTATTCTAAATCAAGATGATGGGCTTCTTAGGAGCCCTAGCTGGCCTTCCAGCTCTGGCCCAGGAGAATCCCGGAATGGGCAGGACCCAGAGGCCCCTCCCACCTAACTTGTCTCTTCAGGTACCATCTTTAGTCAGATGAGATCAAGTTTAACTGGACTCCCTAACAGGGAAGAGGACAAGATCCCACAGAATCTCATCTGAGGGGAGGGGGTTGTGGTCCAAAAGAGGCACAGCTTCACGTTGGGGGGGTGGGAGTACCAGGAGTGACCTTTCCTTTCTACCCTTGGCCCCAATCCCAACACTTACCTGTACTCACGCTTAGTCTTAGAGATAAAGGAGGGTCAAAGGATACACCCAAGAATAACAGCAGATACTATTTATTAAGCCCTAATGTGCCGGGTTCATTTCCTGCTCACAATTGCCCTGCCTCACAGAAGAGGGAGCTATGTCTGGGGGACGTGAAACAACCTGCTCTAGTTAGTTAGTAGGTGGTCAAGTCGGGATTTGACCCTGTATTGCTTCAAAGCTCACATGCTACACTAGTCCATCAGTTCGTTCCCCAAAGCCTGCCTATGAGAAAATAAAAATGAGTGAGTTTTTCCATAAATATGAATTCATGTCTTTTTAATTTGGAGATTATGTTCTTAGCTTTGTGTGTGTGTGTGTGTGTGTGTGTGTGTGTGTGTGTGTGTGTGATGTGTTACACTGTCCATTCTTTTCTCGAAATCATGGTCATGGTGGACTGAAGTTCTCTCCTCTTCCCCCGACTTCTTTCCCCCTCCCCCTCCTCTTCCTCTCCCCCTCCCCTTCCCCACTTCTTCCTCCACTTCTTACTCCTTCCCTTCCTATTCCTCCATTTCTTCTCTTTCTGCTCCTCCCTCTTTGTTTTAACTTGACCAAAAACAAAAACAAAAACCCCTGACAATCCTATTTTGGGTCCATGTTTCCATTAATTTCTTGTTGTTGTTCCATTAATTCCAGAAGTCTGGGACCTCAACTTCATATGAAGTAACTCTTCATAGTTTAAGACTAGCACAGCTCTCGAATCCAGGGCCACACCCGCGGCCTAGGTAGTGTGCTGAAAATTTGATTTAGGATTTGCTGACACAGTACATTTGGTTCAAGTTTGATGAGAAACTGTAGATAGAACTTACTAGGGACGTTTTAGCGAAAAGTCATCTCTTCTGTAAGCTGCAGCCTCTTGTTCCTTTAAGATTTCCATTTTTCCTTCCTGTGTTCTCCCTATGTCTGGCTTCTTGAACTGACAGAATGTGCAAATCAGTTAATATCTCTCTGAGACCACTCTTATTTTGTTTTATACACAGTTATTTTCTTTGTTTGTAAAGCCTGAGCGTATTTTTTTTTCTATTTCAAGCATTCTAATGATTTTTACAAACAGTATGAAATTGCATTAGGCTGTATCAGGTATGATGGCCCCCTTACATTTGAACGAAGTCCTGCAAATTGGGGACCAACTGAGGAAGTCTGCAGCCTGATCCACGTCCTCCTCCCCTTTCTGACTTTACATTCCATCGTTTTAATCAGCCGTGGACAGAGCGGCTGCTGACGCGTCTCCTCTTTTGAACTCCAACCCCCGTGGACTCAGGGCAACTGTGAACCGTCCATCCCTCAGCCTCAGAGCCACGCCTTCAAATACAACCGTGTCTGCGCCATCCCAGCTCCAGGCCTCTGGAGTGTCTCTCAGCTCAGAGTCCTTTAGTTTGCTTTATGGGTGTAGTAAATCATTCCACACACCATGGAGCAGAGGAAAAGCCTGATTTATTAGACCTACCTGCTTGGTTCTTTCAGAGTAAGATTCCCATATTGAATGATTTTTCTCTCTTCAGATTTTTTCTTTTTATGTGTTTTAAATGTTTAAATAAAATACCATGGAGTATCCCTTAGAAGCGGACCAGGGGAATTCCAGTCCTGTCAGACCCTTAGAGATAGTTTCCAAGAGGTAACAGGTTATGGTCGCTTTCTTTCTCTCTCCATTTCTCCTATTTGTTTCTCCTTCCTCTGTCTCACTGCATATTCCCCACCCCTCTTTGCTCAGAGAAAAAGGAATAGTTCATTTATTCACTCGTTCATTCATTCATTCGTTCGTTCGTTCACTCATTCATTCCAAATGCTGTGTTAGGTGGTGCAGACCCAGAAGTGAAGAAGACAGGCAAGGTCCCTGCCCTCAGAGAGGGTGTGGTCTATAGGGTAAGGTCATGGTTAGATGGGCATTTACAATGTAGAGTGGCGAGTGCTAGAGAGGAGCAGTTTCTTGAGGGTCAGGTGGGGCTTCCAGAAGGTTTCCCCTAAACTGGAGGCTGAACCCTGGGCACTGGGGAGTGAGCCCTGCCATTCCAAGCTGTCTCCACTGGATTTTTCTCAGTTGTTGGGTCTAGTTGCTTTCTGTGTAGTAAAGAACCTATTTGATCGATACATTTTTTCACTCATCAAGGTAAACTCTAAAATCTGCTTCCCATGGGCCGAATGGGAATCCAACAATAAGAAAGAGAGTGTGAGTTTAACCTTGAGAAACTTAAAAGAATTTTATAATTGAGAACTGGATCTTGACATTTCTGAGGAAAATGACTGTGATGAACACCTACCAATCGGGCAAATCAGAGAATGGATCTGAATGAATGGAAACATTGAATGGAGGTGTGGAATTCAGAAACCTCAGCTAAAATTGGAGTCCCAACAGGCCTGTAGGGGTATCTCTCAAGCCCCCGCCATGCATCTTCAATCACGCTGAATAGGAAGAGATGTACACCTGCATCTCCAGCGGGAAGATGTTGCTTACTTCACTACCCAGCCGGAAGAAGAAAAGTTCTCTCGCGGGACAACAGCCCAGGCAATCAGAGACTAGCAGTCCAACCAATGAGAAGCCTCCATACTTTGGATTCTCAGCTTCCTCCAATGGACTCTTTGGTTACTTCAGCCCCCCCCCCCCTCCCAACGCCCCCTTTTTTCCCTATAAAAGCAAGTTCCCCTTCCTTGTCTCTACACTTGCCTGTGCTCCGCCGTATTTCACGTATCCCGGATTGCAGTCCTCCTGTCTATTCTTGAATAAACTCGCGTTTGCTGGTGAAATAATCGGCTATTATATACTTGAGGGTGACAGAGGCATTTTAAGGAGCAGTATGATATCACAAAGCAGGTGGAGACCTGGCTCTACCTGAGAATGTACCATTAAAGTGGCAGCTGGAGGTTGTTTACGCTGGACCTGGGCTCCCCTGCAGAACGGAGACCCAAGGCAAGTTTAAATGTGTATGTGGTTTTTGTTGAGGGTGAAAGGGTTTTCCCTTGGCGAACGAAGATTAAGATAAGTGTGTGCCTGGGAACAGAGAACATGACTTCTGTGAGGTAACGAGAGCGTACAAGGCTGCACTGGATGGAAGGAAAGTTTGCCGTTATCAAATAGTTTAATCAGAGCAGAATCAAAGAGGGTTAAATCCACTGAAGTTGTATACAATTCACCACGAAGGGGAGACTTGAATAATAGTTGGCTATTTAATTTATATAGATGAACCTAATACTCTGCCTAAAACCTCTGCTTTTGGCTTTGAATTATCTGAACGATCTTGGCCTGAAGGCACTGCTCCAAGCTCTGTCAGTGCCTAGGAGCCCTAGTAATTCAGGCAGTGAAATAGCTTTAGGCGAAATTGGTTCAGCCAGCCAGTTCTATCCATGCCTCTGTAATTCACCAGCAGCACCCTAACCACAAGCCCCTCAGATCTTGTGTTCTCTCTCAGAATCTTAACTCTATAGCACACCACTCCCCTCCCTGCACCTGCCAGCCCCCTTCAACTGTTAACCTTCACAGTTTATAGAAACAGGCTGTTCTAACATTCACAAGTATTAGTCATTATGTGAGGATCAGGGTGCTTGGCTGAGCGGAGATGCTGGTGGACACCAGCTGGGCTCGCCCACAAGCTAAGGGTCTGGCGTGAACATCTGTGATTCGGATTCATTCATTTACAAGTTACAGTGTGCCTGTGCCCAATGACGCCAACTTTTGTGTCACTTGTGACTAGATGCGAGTAAAATATTAAATACGCAGCGGTTCTGAGTCTATTGTAGCGTGTGTGGAAGCGCTTTGAAAACTTGAATGGCATAGTTCTTAACCATTTTCTTGGTCACAGACCACTTTGAGTATCTGGTGAAAATTCGGACCCCTTTCCAAAAGAAATACACACCAATATGCTTATAAGATTTTGCATATGAAGTCAAGAAGTTCACGCATCTTCTGATGTATTATCGAGCCCCTTATCTAAAGGGATTTATAAGTATAAAATGTTATCAATAATTTTTGTTACATTCAAATGAACAGCACAATATAGAATTGTACATTTGACACGATCTCAGTTATATACTAGATCTAGGAAAGAATACATGTATATGGAAAAGACTGGAAAGATATGCCCTAAATGTAAATATTTGGGTGATGAGATTGTGATTGATTTTAATTTTCTTCTCTAATTTTGTTATATTTTCACAATTTAAAAATGACATTTTCACTAGTTCATTTTCACAGAAGTATCTGTTTCTTGTGACTGATTATAGAAATACTGAACAGAGCTTTCAAAAGCAAATCTAAAAAGATGCTCCAGCAGACACTCCTTTTTTTTTTTTAACATCTTTATTGGAGTATAAATGCTTTACAATGGTGTGTTAGTTTCTGCTTTATAACAAAGAGAATCAGTTATACATATACATATGTCCCCATATCTCTTCCCTCTTGCGTCTCCCTCCCTCCCACCCTCCCTATCCCACCCCTCTAGGTGGTCACAAAGCGCCGAGCTGATCTCCCTGTGCTATGCAGCTGCTTCCCACTACCTATCTACCTTACGTTTGGTAGTGTATATATGTCCATGCCTCTCTCTCGCTTTGTCACACTTTACCCTTCCCCCTCCCCATGTCCTCAAGTCCATTCTCTAGTAGGTCTGTGTCTTTATTCCTGTCTTACCGCTAGGTTCTTCGTGACATTTTTTTCTTAAATTCCATATATGTGTGTTGGCATATGGTATTTGTCTTTCTCTTTCTGACTTACTTCACTTCTGTATGACAGACTCTAGGTCTGCATCATTCACAATATTTACCAGTCTCTGGGATCATGTGATCTATATACCACGGGAACCTTCCTCCGGGCCTTCTGCGGGGGCTGACTCAGCTAAACCAATCAGTGTCTTTCCCCAAGAATTCTGAGTTCTAACAAGGAGCCAGTTTCTCTGTGGTGATAGAAGCTCTGAGTGAGGTCTGGGAGCTTTGGAGCCGGGAGGGGGACACATTGCGGCTGGCCTGTAAATGAGAGAGAGGCAGAGAGAGGCAGAGAGACACCAGATAGTTCCTGGTTCCAGTTGCCCCGGAGCCCAGCTGCTCCCCAGCCCTTCTTTCATTTTGTTTTTTTCAATTCTTCCTTTGATTTTATACTTTTTACTCTTACAGCAGATTTTCTTTTTGTCTGAACTAGTTAAAGTTGGGTTTCTGGCCCTGAAACCAGCAAGTCCACACAATTAACAGAAGTAAATTTATGAGTAGTCAAGAATAAAATTTGACCCAAGCTGTGAAAGAAATGCAATCAACGATATTTCTGGGCACAGAAAGTGGCTGGCTTGGGGTGTCTGGCTCTGTGCGGGAAAGAGGAGGTTCAAAGAGCAGAGACAAACAGGGTTGATTGGCTCAGATCTTTAGATCATTCTGTTCCTTTAGGAGGTAGAACTTGTCTTCTTGGCTCTGTGTAGAAACAGACAATAATGCGATTGTTCAAACCTTCGTTATCACCTTAAAAATCGCAAGTCTCTTCTCTCATTTATGAATGCAATGCTTGGCGTAACAAATTTACAAATGAATGAAGGATAAATGTATTTTGTCACTCAGTGAGCTAGAAATTAATCCCTGCATGAATCTGGCAACCAGAAGATATCTGAGCTCTGTTAGAGAGGAAAATCTCAGCAAGTTGGTAGAGATACTCAGTAAGAATGATCACTTTACATGTGGGTTTGTACCCTCCATAGCCAATTCCATTTCAACAAATCTTTACCTGTGGTGAAAGCAGTTAAAAAATACTGAGACATGGCTTAATGATTCTAAGAATGCTTGACATAGTGAAATTTCACAACTTTTTAAAATTAAAATATAACTCATCCGAGCAAAAAGCTCCGACTTCAGATCCAGTCCTATCCATATCCCCAGTGAAAGTGTGCAAAACTGTATTTTCTCTTGGCAAATGTGTGTTTCTGTTGAGTTTAGAAATGGGCTGCCCAGGATGATGTGCTGAGCAGGCCGTGATGGAGACACTTCCACCTTTGGAGGCTGCGTAGGCTGGCAGTCAGTGGGAAGGAGCTTACATCCAGACTGACTATAAGATAATGAGACTAATTTAACATTTTTTGATTCAATAGACTATGACCTAAATGCTCTAAATCAAATAAAAGCCATGTTCACATTTCTTGGAGGTTGAGAGATACTGTTATCACAGTATTTTAGACCGAGACTTTGAGTCATTTGCCTGATGTCTTTAGATGATTCTAGATTTGGGTTATGATGCTATGAAATCAGCACTTTCAGCTGAGCTTCCAAACTAGTTAGCCTCTCGGTGTTTACTTTACTGTGGGTTTTGGTATGAATTACTAAATTACTTTTCGGAAAGGTACTGATTTTATTGCTGTTTTACCAGACTCTGCTCATCCCAGACATTAGCCCACTTTTATGTCTTACGTTTTGTTTGTCACTAAAGTGTCAAAAGTGGCGTCACATTGATTCAGTTCACATTTCTTTGGTTATTTATGAGGATGACAATTTTTTCATGTTTTTAGCTTTGTGTAGAGCTGAGTTCTGAGAACTAACATGTCTTTTGCACATGTTTTACTCTTTTTATTGATTTGTGTAAGTTCTTTATGCAGCAGTTTCAATCTTTTATCTGTCATTTCTGCTGCAAGTATTTCCCCTCATTTGTTATTTACCTTTTTTTTAAAATTTATTTTATTTTTTAAAATTTTTTATATTTTTAGGCTGTGTTGGGTCTTCGTTTCCGTGCGAGGGCTTTCTCTAGTTGTGGCAAGCGGGGGCCACTCTTCATCATGGTGTGCGGGCCTCTCACTATGGCGGCCTCTCTTGTTGCGGAGCACAGGCTCCGGACGCACAGGCTCAGTAGTTGTGGCGCACGGGCCTAGTTGCTCCGCAGCATGTGGGATCTTCCCAGACCAGGGCTCGAACCCGCGTCCCCTGCATTGGCAGGCAGACTCTCAACCACTGCGCCACCAGGGAAGCCCTGTTATTTACTTCTTAATTGTGATTCCTTTTTAACCTCAGAGGTTCTAATACTTTTTTCTTTGTGAGTTTTCCTCATGTGCTTCTGCTTAAAGTCCTTACTCGCCCCCAAATCAGAGTCCTCTATGATTTGTGTTCACTTGCACAAAACAACATAAAGCCTGTCAATTCACTGGAGCATAGAGCCATATAGGGGTAATAAAGTAAAATCATTTTAATTTTTTCTTTTCTTTTTTGAAATTGTAGTATAGTTGACTTGCAATGTGGTGTTTGTTTCAGGTGTACAGCAAAGTGGTTCAGTTATACATATACACATATTCTTTTCCATTATAGGTTATTACCTATATGATAATATTGCATATAGTGCTCTGTGCTGTACAGTAGGTCTTTATCTGTTTTACATTCAGTAGTGTATATCTCTTAATCCCAAATTCCCAATTTATCCCTTCCCCCCCGTCCCCTTTGGTAACCATAAGTTGGTTTTCTATGTCTGTGAGTCTATCTCTGTTTTATAAGTAAGTTCATTTGTATCATTTTTTTTAGATTCCACATATAAGTGATATTGGACAGTATTTTTTATTTGTGCTATTTTAAAAAAAGAAAGAAAAGAGAAGACAAGAAAAGAGGGCATAATAGAAGGGCAAATATCCATAGTCCCTGAGATCCGAGAGTGTTTGCTGCATCTGAGTCTCTGCGTAGAGGCCAGCGACTGGCCTCTGCCCTCGTGGTGCTCCTGGGTTTCAGGCTAGCGTTCTGGCCAGAGTCAGGAAGATAGCTAGAGGCCTGGATTTGCCTAAGACAGCCCCAGTGCAAGTTACAACTAGAACACGTATCTCACCTGACCATCACAGGGATTAAGTGCCTGGAAGTCCAGGGATGAAATGAAGGGGAGTCTTTTGGGGAAGGAGGTAAAGTGCGAGGAGACTGGGAAACCTGATTCCTGACATCTTTTCTTTCTGCCCCTGCCTCCCGCTTCCTCATTCTTACAACCTGCCCCCAAGACTTGGACACTAATATACAAGGAATGGGAAAAGGGGACATTTTTAGATTTCCACTCAACTAAGTTTATGTCTTAATCCAATCACATTGCATTTTTTCTCTTTATTTCCATGAAACTAAAATTTACACTAATAGGTAGTATGTAGTAAAGATCAAACCAGGTAAAATATAGGTCTTATTTTAGTAGAATCTCCCCCGTGAAAGGCTTGTGTCTGGATTAGGAGCTTCAAAAAATGCCCCAAAAGAGGAGCAGCTGTTTCTATTATGTTAAATCAAACTCTTAGGATAAGAGTTCAAATGTTGCACTCCTATGGACTCCCAGGGGAACCCTGAAGTTATGATGTAGTAAGCATATCTAACGAATGAAGAAAAAAGAATATTATTTCCTGTATGTTGGCTGTGGAGGCATAATTTAGACAAGAAAGCAACAGACAAAAAATTAGAAGTTTCTAGAATCAGTTCAGCTACTCTGTGACTTCATGTAAATCAATTTGCCTCTTTGAGTTTCAGTTTCCTATATATACTCCTATCATATAGCTGTCTACACATAGGGCTGATATAACATATATCAAAGTGGTTTTTTTTTTTTGGTACGTGGGCCTCTCACTACTGTGGCCTCTCCTGTTACGGAGCACAGGCTCCAGACGCGCAGGCTCAGCGGCCATGGCTCACGGGCCCAGCCGCTCCGCGGCATGTGGGGTCTTCCCAGACCAGGGCACGAACCCGCGTCCCCTGCATCGGCAGGCGGACTGCCAACCACTGCGCCATCAGGGAAGCCCTATGCAAGTGTTTTTAAACATGATTTGGAACTATGCAAATGTGCGGCACAGTAAGTGTGACTGAAATAAATGTTTACCTCTGACTCCTAAACTATCCAGTCAAATAAACTACCTTTTGCATTTTTAATTTATGAATTCTAAAATATTAATTTCAAACTATTTTAATTTTAGCATGCATATATTTGAATGCCAAGTAATATATATAAAGCCCTCTTTGGGGATGAATATCAAGACTGGATATTGATCATGGTTTAGCTGATCAATACTAAATACCATTTATAATTATGGAAACATTTTACTTTTTAATCATTTCAGTGACAGGGAGGCTCTAGATGCACAGCTTAATTATTTTCAGCATGAGAATGGTAATAAATGTCTGATTCCTATTTTTCTTTGGATATATGGTTGGCCAGTTTGTTCGAGGCTGGTGCTCATGAAGCTGAAATCAAAGATTTGCTTTTATGTAAATTAGTTTTGCCATGTTCTCCAAATTGGTCTGTAGCAGTCTAAGATGGACAGGTTTCTAATCCATTATCTTTGCTAGAAAAATTAAACAGGTCCCCTTATTGATGGTGAATCAGTGCTCTGGTATCTGTATATGCTTACTTGGAAGTCAAATAATGATTAGTGTTAAAGAAAAAGAATTGCAGGACCTGGAAAGAAAAGACTTGTGTTAAGAAAAAAAAAAATCAAAAGAATTGTGTGTATTTTGGGTAGAGTAAATTAGAAGTGGGCTTCCCAACCTTTTTCTCCACATCATGGCACACCTAGAAATGGTTAGATTTGTACAACACTCTGGTGCTGACTAGAGGGAATTTGGGACCCAGTCCCAGGTGCTTGTGGCCACACAGAGGGCTGGGGGGATCCATGTAATGTCCACTAGGAACCCTGCCACTGAGGACAATGAAATAGAGGAAGGGGTGAGTAGGCACATTGATCTCAACGCAGCCACACATCTCCAGCTGGACTCCTCTACCCACTAAGTCACCTCTGTCACCCCACCATCTCATTCTATGACTTACATCTCTACCCAAGCTGGAAATATTTGAGTTAATGCTGTATTTTCCCTTAGCTCCTTGTGGTGTATTCAACTCAGCAGATATTTACTGAGCACTTCTATGCAAGGCACTGTTTTCCACTGATTGAAATCGGTCAACTTAAAGTTCTGGCTTCTGTCCTTCCTCTCCAGTCTCATGGCCAACACCGATGAGCCCATCCCCCATGCACACATGGGATGACTAAACCAGAGTTTGGCCTTGTATTTCCTTCCCCATTATATAGTCAGAGGCAGAATTCCATTCAGAAGTTCCCCATTTCCTGCACGCCACCCATTGGTCAAATCTACCAGAGAGGCAGCAGGCAGTGAGGCCAGGTGACACAATTCACAGGGATCAGCATCTCAGGAGATGGAGTCTGTGAAGAAGGGTAGTGAATGGAAGGGGAGGAGGACAAAGGGAGAACAATCAGCTCACCTGTTAATTAACTTAGAAAAATGGTTTCCTCATGTTGCCTTCCTTTTCTGAAATGCCCAGGGGAGCTTCTCGTTGCCCTTAGAGTGAAGTACACATTTCTTCCAGAGTCCTTGGCAGTCAGCCTCAGTCGTATCTTGCCTTTTTGGACATGCATCCTGGACCTGCTACTTACTGTGCTGCCAGGAGCTCATTATTTAACTTCATGGGACCTTTATTTCCTATTATACACACAGGGTACAAGACCCTTCTTGCAGATCTGCTATAAAGGTAGTGATCTTTGTGCTTTAGATCTGCCCTGCTATTTTCTGCAAATTCCACTGTCCCTGGGGGTGTAGCACAAATCCCGTATGAAACCTTTTTATTCAGGTCTTCACTGATCGTTCACCTCCTCCACATTGAGCCCGTCTGTGTGCTAGTGAGTTTTTGTATATTAAAATAATTTGAATTGAGAATTATCTGAATTTTATAGTTTGGGCTGCCTTGATGACAGGGCAATATGGCATTCTTGACTTCTTCTGACATCCATGTTTGTTTCATTGTACTACTTTCTTTTTTCTTTCTTTTTTTTTTTTTTTTTTTCGGTACGGGGGCCTCTCACTGTTGTGGCCTCTCCCGTTGCGGAGCAACAGGCTCCGGACGCACAGGCTCAGCGGCCATGGCTCACGGGCCCAGCCGCTCCGCGGCATGTGGGATCTTCCCGGACCAGGGCACGAACTAGCGTCCCCTGCATTGGCAGGCGGACTCTCAACCACTGCGTCACCAGGGAAGCCCCATTGTACTACTTTCTATTTACCTTTTTAGCTGCAATGGCGGGATTGCTCGAGGGTTATGACGATCATCGAGTCATCACGTGAGTCACCTCTTGTGACTCATCAAATCAGAGTTTCAATCATGTTGTAATTATACAACACACTCAGGAAAGATTGATAAAGACATTTTTAAAAATACTATAGTGATTTTAGAACAAGAGCAACAAAACTAAAGTAGGTTACAGAGCCTGGGAGAAATAATAACCTATTGCTGGGTTGACAGTGTGTATGTTGTGTTTTAAATACCTTAACCATGACTTGCCTCGCCCATACTACCCTAAAGCATTGAAGGAAAATAAGCAGGTATGGGAGAAAAATTAGGTTTGGAAAGACCTTGGCATTTCTTGAGTAAATTGTTATGGATACGGCTCCCCCTAGTGTGCTGAACAACACAGGTGCCCCAGTGTGCAAAAGCTGAGCTCAAGTTCAGGAGCTGAGAGTTCTTATCTCCAAACACCAACCTTATCTGAACAACTTGAGATCTCTCTTTTGCCACTGTTTCCTTCCTACTGTATAACCAACCACAGACCAGGGAAGATAGGGTGCAGATGTCTGTTACCCAATTTGATTTGAGCACCATTGTCATGGAAGGACTGAATTGATTTGAGGTACCCAAATCATATTAAAAAGCATAAAAAGTTTTACTTTAAAAAGACTTTCTCATGAGGGAGGGAATTGAAATTAGGGCGAATAAGCAAAATTAGAATATGATTCCTTGTTAATTATTTTACTAAACATGTTATTGGCCTTCATCTTCTATCTGTCAAAATGTTAGTAATCATCGGTAAATATATTTTCCTCAGGCAGGATACATGGACCATTGGAAGACCAAAACATGAACCACAGCAGAGGGAAAGAAACTCTCCCAATGAGGAGGAAATGACTTACATTAAAACAATGCTTCTCAAAGCATAATCTCCAGAACACTAGTTCCACAGGCTATTAATGGGTCTTAGTTCTGAGAAATGTAGGGTTTGACAAGATAAACTGAGTTTTTTAACTGCAATATTCCTCCAGGCCCTTAGCATGCCCTTAAAATACCACTGTACTGTATGACACTAGTCTTTGAACTTCGGCATTTTCCAGATTAACACAAGGTTTTTTTCCACGCCTATCTCACACACCTGGTTCGTGAATTATCCTTTGGGAACATGCACTGGATTAGAATTTCATTAACTTTCAATCAAAGATGGAGAACACACAGGAGAGTGTACCAAGGAAAGGAGGAAAGAAAGCAGTACCTTTGATACAAGCAGCAAATAGGGGGGCTGTAAGGACGTTTGCGGTTAGTGTCGTAGCTCTCCTTTGCATGTGAAACATTAGTAACCAACGTATTAAAGTCTCAAACCGTGGCCGTCCTATAGTGGAAGGAAGGCCCTCAGAAGGATGGGCCATGCTGAACACATCAGCAGCCCACAAAATCATTACCAGATTTCTCCCACATCATAGCACTGATGCCACTTCTGAGAATGAGAAATAAGGCTCCAAAAAGCACAGCACCCGTCCTGTCAGGTTTTCAACTTTTATTGAAACTTTTCCTTGTACACAGCCTGTGCTAATTCGCAGGGACGGTCTAAGCTCCTTATTAGTAGGACCACAGACACAGGGTCCTTCAAAGGACTTAGAGGAAGCCTGTATTTAGTAGAAGCTGCGAGTCAAAGAGGAATCCTATAACTCACAGCTAGATAAACTCCCGAAGGGAGTGTTGAGAAAAATGGAGATCCACAGAGTGGTTTGTCTTGGATAATAACACTGACTCACACCCAGTAGAATGAGCCTCTTCCTATCAGCTCCGTTGACATTTCGGAAGTGCTGCTTTTCGACTCATTGGTACACTGGGCAACTGCACTGGAAGACGTGAGGGACTGGGGGCATCAATGGATCTGGACTTATGTGTAATTCTGTTCTCTTTTGCTGGGGACGCAGCCCCAGAAGGACTGTGGTTCTTAGTCTCTTAGCATATGGGGGTAGAGGGTGGGACAGGGTTCAGCCCAGAAGCAGCTCTTCGTTGTCAAGGGACGTCCTATGTTCTTCCCAACGCTTTCCAGCTGGGTTGACTTCAGGCGTGGGGAGGTCAAGTGATTTACTCAAATGCCCAGTGAAACAGACCATCTGAGGCTCGGACCTGGGGACTCTGCTGCTTGCCCCAGGCAGTCAACGCTCTGCTTCCTGCTTTTCGCCTCTTCTCTGAGTTGCACCAAGCAGTCAGTGTGCTGCGTCTGGCGCAGCCTGTCCTCCCGGCTGTCCCTGCTCAGGACTGGAATGAGGCGTGTTACAGGTCAAGTCTGAATGTTCTGGCAGTACAGCGTAAGGCAGATTGCTCCATGCCTGCCCAAAGCATACAGTGTCTGGCAAAAGCCAGATTGAAGATAGCTACACCCACACGCCAAGATTCCAAAAGGAAAAACTTAGCTCACAGTTTTCCTTTGCGTGGTGATTTTTCTTCCCTTCCTTTTTTTTTTCTTTTTCTTTCTTTCTTTCTTTCTTGCTTTCTTTTTTTAAAAAAGGGAATCCCCATGTTTACAAGTTGAAATCCAAAATGCACAAGTGGTCAGTTCACAATTCTGTGACCCATGAACATCTGTGGGCCTGTGTGTTCCCTGGGAATCAGCAGTGCCCGAGCTGTGAGCCAAGCCTGCCCTAGGCAGAAAGGAATTCTCAAGTGAGTGGAACAGTCGGTGAGCAAGGAGGCCTGCGAGTGATCAGGGCCTGGTTAGCCTCTAGTTCTGGTTTTCCAAGGGCATGTCTGCACTCACCTTCAACTAGTTTTATGAGCTGCATTTGACTTTATTTTTTGAGATGGGTCCATCTAAAACGCCATACAGGAAGTAGGACATGACTTTTCATTTTGCCTCTAAGAAAAATGAAACTCTATAATTTGAGATCGGCAAACGTGGTCCAAGTCTGTTTATCCAAAAACAAGAACCTCTGAGTAGAGAGAAAAATCTAGAATATCTGATACCAGTTTCTGAGGACGTAAGTGCTTGAAAACCAATAGGGCCTCCCTCTGCGGAAGAGGGTCCTACATCCCCAGCTCCTAGGAGAGCTGCAGAGGGCAGCTTGCTGTGCTCCCTTCAGGTGGCAGGTGGTACTGGGAGTGGCTAAATGCGCCTTATCATTTCCACTCCGGATTCTAGGTCAGTAGATGGACTCTGGCTCCATCACTATTTTATGGTTTTAATTTGGTACTCAAAAGTTAATTAAACTCTGAATGGAAAAAGCCCGTGATGTATTTGCATCTCCCATCTGGACCTTGGTTTCCTCATCTGTAAAATGAGGGAAAGGACTGGATGACTGCTGATCCCCATTGCAGCCCTAGTGGTCTGCGATTTTAGGTTTGCTTTTCTCCTAGCTGGAGTTTACTTCATCTGCTCTAACTTTTCTGCTGTCATCTGGGTGTTACAGGCTGATTCGTGTCCCCATGAAATTCATATATTGATGCCCTAACCCACAGTACCTCAGAATGTGATTATATTTGGAGGTAGGGTTTTTACAGAGGTGATCAAATTAAAATGAGGTCTTCAGAGTGGGCCTTAATCCAGGATGACTGGGATCCTTATAAAAAGAGGAAATTTGGATACAGACATGAACACACATGGAGTGAAGACCACGTGAAGACACAGGGAGAAGACGGCCATGTGCAAGCCAAGGAGAGAGGCCTCAGAAGAAATCAACCCTGCTGACACCTTGAGCTCAGACTTCCAGCCTCCAGAATTGTGAGAAAATAAATTTCTGTTGTTTAAGCCACTCTGTCTGTGGGACTCTGTTATGACAGCTCTAGCAAATGAATACACTGGGTTACACCACAATGAGTTTTCTGAGCTGTGAAAGAAGTTCCATGTGTTTTTCTTAACAGACTCAATACTGGTAGCCTAAAATAGACTTTTCTTTGGCAGCGTATTCAAAATACTTTAAAAAATCGATTTCTTTGTCATCAGGTGGAAGTAAATTATTTTAGTAAAATAAATCCCCTTTATTTTTATTTGAAGGGAGTTTCACAGTTTTGACCCACAGAATTATCTTCCTGAATGGCTGTGGATCATCCTTTTGTCTTGTAAGAAAGACTGCCATTACCTATAAAATTCATTTGAGGCCAAATAGCTCATTGGATAAGCCCGCAGGTAACAGCACATTTATAACGAACTTCAGAACACACAAGCAGCTCCAGAGGGGGCAGAGTCCTGGTTTTGTTTAGTACTTTTGCCTTTAAAGTTCACTCAGAGTCAAACATCTTGTGACTGGGTTACAGACAAATTAACTGATAAAGTAACCACTTATCACTTTGCTGTTTAAGACCCTCAGATTCTTACCTGAAGTTAAGCATGCTATTTTTACCAAAATGGATTTTTCTTTCATCCAGTACCAAGACTCTGGTTCTTTTCTTTTACAAAATAGTCACATGGAGTTGGACTGGAGTGTCCAGTATTTAGAAAGCATGGGGATCCCCTCTCTCTCTCTGTGAGTTCCATTTGATGCAGCAGTGAAACTTCTCAGGAAGAGCATTTCTGGATTAGAGCCTGCTCACTTGGGAGGTTAGAATCAGCCACCTTTGGAGGCTCTACATGTCTGAGAAGGAGATCAGAGTACTCGCTGAGCGACGTGGGATGGCACAGCCTTATTTTCACAGCGACGTGACTGCAGGTGGGCAGCATAGATACCCCACTATCATGGCTGGGGATTCCGACGAAGCACCCTGACACCCAACCAACCAGTGCACATAGCAACGAAGCCAGCAGGTGTTTATCATCTAATTATAAGAGTTTCTAGATTGTTAAAAATACATCGTTCCCAAAATCACACCTTAAGGAAGAAGCTTGGCCTACTAAGAAGGCTGAGGGGGCAGTGAGGATCTGCAGGCACCTTTATTTCCAGCTATCGACAGAATGGAAAATTTTTCAACTTATTTCTATTCATTTATTTATACGGGTAATGAATAAGTTAAGGAACACTTCATGTCAAACACAGATTGCTTTTATTTTAGCTAAGCTAATGTTTCAGTTCCATATATATTTTTGAATTTCCATCAATGTCAAACACCATGTTTTCTTCTTAAAAAAAAAAAAACAAAACACTTTACAAGCACTTTTACGGCACTCAAGGAAAGTAGGCTGAAGGTTCATAATAATAATTTTCCTTTTAAAAAACATCCATCAGACCAAAATAAAATCATTTTAATTAACTCCTTCCTGAGTAACTAAAACCTTGGAATGTGCTGAAAGCTTATAATAAATAAGGCAGTCAAAGATCTACCAGCTTAAAATGTATTTTTTAAATTAAACTATGTAAAATGTACAATATATTTCATGAAGTACAAACTGTGTTGGGCTCAGGGCCAAAGAAACGTTGTCGTGTGTGCCAGATAAACTGATGAAGTGCCTCGACTTTTAGGGCCCAGAGGCTGTTTGTTGGGGCAAAATTACATTAAGGCCCTGTAAGTAAATCAGCCAGCCTCGTTCGCTGTGACGTTATAATGATCACTGCCGACGATGAATGCCTTTGAACACACAGGTAGAAGTGCCCATGTGAACTTGCACTGAGAGGATGCACTTCTTTAAATGACGACTTGTCCTGATGTGCTGACAGCAGCAGAGGACACTTCGCAGGCCTTAGTTTCAGATAATGAAATTGCACAGTGTGTAAACTAACGGTCACTCTTTATATGCGATTTCAAAGGGATGGACTCACAGGGTACCAGGCAGCGGCTCTTGCTCTGTTGTTGAGTATGATAGCTTCTCCGGGTTGATTTTTAAAGTAAGCCTAACGGTAGGGCCCTGGTCTCTCTAAACAGGACAAAGGATATTTCCTCTTCTAAGAACATTTCCCTTCATCACTTCCCTGCCCCAGTTCTCTGAGGCAGAAAGGAGGCCCACAAGTGGCCAAATGCTGGACTCTGTGCCTCTGTGGTCCCAGCCTTCACTGGACTCCTGCGGGGTGGAGCCTTCTCAATACATCTCATAATAAAGTAGCTTTAGTGCACACTTGACAGGTTCCAAATGACTTGCTTTATATCTTGGCTACCGTCCAATTTTAGTGAACGAAGAAAAAATTCTAGAGAGACTTGTTGGTTTCTGAAAAGCAGAAAATGTGTATCTTGTGTAAAGTCAGAGTCTTATTTACTATTAAGTATTCCCAACTCACACTTTGCTAGTGCTCTTGAAGGGCTGGCTCTAGGGGAAAAAACATGAAGGAGACAAAATTTGTCCCAAGTACCTTGCCTGTCACCAGCACCTGCACCCCTGCTTCTCAGCTGGCTATATATTATCCACCCAAGAGTATGTGTATTTTCGGGGGGGGGGTGGTCAAAGATGAAAACATCTCAAATCCAAAGAAATAGATTTCTAATGACTGAACCAAGGCATCACGGAGATGGGCAGGTGATGGGAATGGGATGGGGAAGAGATATTTTGGAGGAATGGAACTGCCCGACTTCTACTCAGATCACTTTGGGGGCAGACAGCTACTCATAAATCTAGCCAAGCAGTCTCTTACCCAGAAGCTCCTGCTTCTCTTCCCGATGTCCTAGTAAGGGTTCTCAGCAGGGAGTTGCTTCCATAGTAAGTGGAACTGTATTTCGACTGCTGCCTGCACAGAACTCAGTATCCCTTTCTGAGCCCCCAAAACACCAAAAACAAGTACCTCTTAAGGGATTAGAAGGTAAAAGATACCAGCTACTTTGGGACACAGCTGGCCAGGGGTGTGCCTGATAGATCGTGCATCGTCTGTGGTCAGACTTGGAACTTATGCCACAGGAGTCACAAATGTCAGAGCTAAATTGGTTCCTGGGTTTCCAGTTAAAGCAATGCTGGTAAGAGACATGCTTCATATAGGGTGCACAGGACACAGCCATGCCGTTTTCCGAGGCCACATGTCCTCCAGAGTTGATCTGTCTTGCCTGTGCTCTTCTTTACACAGCCAACAAACTCTTTTCCTGGCTCTGCTACTTTGAAATCTGTCAGAATGGTGCTCGGAAATGAAATGTCTCAATGGAGTTTGCTGTGCGCTTTGACCTTGAGAGGTACTCAAGGCTCTGGACTGGTGAAGGGTGTGGCACAAGCCTACTTGCTCTTTCAGAGATAATAAGTGTGCTGCTCTTGGTGAGACTGTCCCCTGAGATGGACCAGAGGCAGAATTCTACCCATGCGGGCAGAAACCACTTACCCAGGGACATCCTTCCTTCTGATGTCCTTATCTGTCTGAACTTCTCCTCTTAGATCCTTCTAGAGTAGATTCCCTGGTCTCTGAACTGGTTTTGTGTTTCTACTGAAATATACAAGTCTGGATGTTTCCTACCACTGAGGTAATATTTTTATAGGTCATCTTACAGATGATAAGTTATTGGGCTACAGGCTCTATTTCTCCGCTTTCTCTCGTTTATGCTAGGGGAAGAAAAGCTATTTTATGACGAGGTGCCTTGTGATGGAGCCATGTAGTGTACCTCAGAAGGACCCAAGGAGCCAGAAAAACACAGAATAAAATCAAACAAATAAAACCCGCAAAACCGGGCATCTCCCAATGACCCCAACCTGTGGGAACGTTTTGTTCTTTTTAATGCTGCCTAGCATTAATTTCGTCCCTTAAGGATTTTTCTTCCCCAAACAAAAAACTTTCTGGAAAGGGAGATTAAGCCATTGGAGGCAACACAGAGCTGGCATCACCTCTTATAAATATCTTCGAGCCACTTCTCATCGTCCTGTTCCTCGTCATCAATCGGCTCCTCTGTTTCCAGTGGGGTCGGAAGGAAGAACTGGGGTCTCAGTACGGGGTGGCTGACCCGGGACTTCAGTCCGAACTTGCGCTTCAGCAGGTGGAACTGCTCCTTGACGTAGTGGTAGAACTCGTACTCGTATCGCATTCGCTGGTAGAGAATCTGCACAGCCTCAGGAGAGGGGACGGTCTTCTTCACGGTCACAGTCATGTTTCCAAGTTTCCTATGCTCTGCAAAAGAAGCAGGGTTGCACGTGAGCCGTTGTCTGCAATGCTGCAGCTTAAAGGGGATGATGGTGCGGTCCTGTGTTACCTGCATAATACTGGCAGCTCCTAAGGAAAGAAACTAAACATTCAAGGAACAGAAGGGGTAAATGGCTTCGCAACAACATTGGGAAAGATTTCACCGTATTCCACGTGTTAATATCAACACCAGTTGACTAAAACTAGCTAACATCCCTTTCGTGGGATGTGAATAATGAGATTTGACCACAATTCAATGGTAACTATAAGTTATACTTTTTTTTTTTAAACCCCACATTTGTTTATTCATTTATTTTTGGCTGTGTTGGGTCTTCGTTTCTGTGCGAGGGCTTTCTCTAGTTGCGGCGAGCGGGGGCCACTCTTCATCGCGGTGCGCGGCCCTCTCACTATCGCGGCCTCTCTTGTTGTGGAGCACAGGCTCCAGACGCGCAGGCTCAGGAGTTGTGGCTCACGGGCCTAGTCGCTCCGCGGCACGTGGGATCTTCCCAGACCAGGGCTCGCACCCGTGTCCCCTGCATTAGCAGGCAGATTCTCAACCACCGCGCCACCAGGGAAGCCCCTATACATTCTTTTGGGCAGCAAAATCTACCTGCTTTTCATTTTTATTTCCTGTTTCTTGCAGAAGAAAGCACAGGAAAAAGCTGTCTCGCCACTTGCTAATCATCTTGGTTTTTTATTTTAAAATATCGACATCTATTAGTTAAAGTTTAATTTGATACAAACGCCATTGCATTTCACTATTTCAGCAAGGTGTCTGCTGAGAAAAGTAAAGGAAGGAATGTTAGATTCCCTAAATACAATTTTAACTGTTGTCAATTTTGAATGGTTATTTTTTTATTGTGGTAAAATATATAACTAAAATTTGTATAATTTAATATTAACACTTAATAACATAAAATGCTATTTATATGTTATATATATATTTATATGACAAAACCTTAAACATTTTGAAGTGTACGTTTTGGTGGAATTAATTACATTCATAATGCTGTGCAACTATCACCACTATTTTCAAAATTCTTTCATGACTCCAAACAGGACCTCTGTAGCCATTAAACAATAGCTCCCTTATACCTCTCCTCTTCCCACCCTTCCCCAGGTAACCTCTAATCTACTTTCTGTCTATGAATCTGTCTATTCTAGGTACCTCATATAAGTGGCATCACACAATACTTGCCCTTTTGTGTCTGGCTTTTTTCCACTTACATAATGTTTTCAAGGTTCATCTATTTTATAACATGTATCAGTACTTCATTAGCTTTTATGGCTGAATAATATTCCATTATATGAAAGTACCATAATTTGTTTATCCATATATCCATTGATGGACATTTGGGTTTCTCTACCTTTTGGCTATCGTGAAGAGTGCTGCTATGAACATTTCTGTAAAAGTCTTCATTTGAGTCCCTGTTTTCCATTTTTTCTGGGATTCTACCTAGAAGTGGAGTTGCTGGCTCATACGGTAATTCTATGTTTAACTTTTTGAGGAACCACCAAACTATTTTCCTCAGTGGCTGAAACACTAAATATTCCTAGCAGCAATGTCTGAAGGTCCCAATTTCTCCAAATCCTCTTCTACAATTGTTATTTTCCATTTTCAAAAAATTGTAGCTATCCCAGTAAGTGTGAACTGGTATCTCATTGTGGTCTTGATTTTCATTTCCCTGATGGTTAATGATGCAGAGCATCTCTTTCATGTGTTTGTTGGCCATTTGTATATGTCCTTTTTTGATGGATGTCTATTCAAGTCCTTTGCCTGTTTTGAATTGGATTGTTTAATTTTTTGTTGTTAAGTTGGTATTTTTTTAATATATTCTGGATATTCTACATATATACCAGGAATATGATTTGCAAATATTTTCTCCCATTCTGTAGGTTGTCTTTTTATCTGTTCATAGTTTTCTCTGATGCACAAAAATCTTTCATTTTAATGAAGACCAGCTTATCTATTTTTTATTTTTTTGTTACCTGTACAAAGTGGGTTTGTGATAGAACATTTTGTAATATCTGTCTTCCCTAAAGATATTAACTATAGCTACTCTGAGCTACTCTGAGGCGACACATGTTAATAGGCTTGAAGTACAGATCTCTTTGGGTTTTTAAAAGACAGAGCTTAAAAAGCTGGTATTAAAGATAGACAAGGCACACAGAGGCCCCGGAAAAAAATTCGCTCACTTCCAGACTCCTCTGGTGCCTTCCTCTTGAAGCACTCTAAATGCGTGGGGTCTTGCTATCTCATGCCAGAAAAATATTAGGATTCCTATGATTTTAAAAGAAATTCTTTAGTTAAATTATTTGACCCAAGCTATTCCAAAAAGAATGTAAAGAATTTTACAATAATACATACGATGCAATTAGCTAAACAGTTAAGGAAATTGGGTAAAGGGAGAATGAAGGTAGGAAAGAAAAAAGGAGAAAGGTCAGTGTTGGGGGTAACGGCTTCCCCTCCCCATATGGGAGGGTCTCCATAGAGCCATGCTCCTGTCTCTTGCCCCAGCCCCTCATTCGGGGAGGTAAGCCAGGTTCCAGGGCCAGATGGTTTTTCTGATTGTGCCTTTGGAATAAAGGATTGAGAGGCTCTCTCCTCTGGGGAGAGTGTGCCTGTCTGCAGAGACTTCACATCCTCCTGTAGAGCAGGGCGAGGGCTTTCAGCCACAATCTGTGACTCGATGGGCAAGTCTGTGGAAGTCAGGATGGAATGTTACTGGTCCATTTCTCCTCACACCGCAGCTGAGTTCTCCCATCCAGCTTTACTTGGTAATAAAGCTGACATTTGGACCTCCATCTCTGTCTTCAGTATTGATTTCTCACATAGTTTAGAACCCAGGCAGGAGGAAATGGGTGTTTGTTATTTAGTCATCCATCTCTCAGACCCCAATATCGAGGAACACAAAATATATGTTGTGAAGTCCTAACTACTTATGTAGGAGGTGGGTCAAGAGTTTGGCCCTAAACTTTCTAGCAGCTAACAAACAGTGTATATTACTCTTCGTGGAAAACAATCCATTCACATCTATTCCTAGTTGTAATGCCATAAAGAAATATATTCTATGAATTTTCATAAGAAAAAATTGTATGGAATTAGCAATTTTTCGATAACATCCTTAGAGTAAGTTCAGCCATGGGTTTCATGGGGGCCAGAGGAAAGTGGCACGTGTCAGGTTCTCAACTCTGGCTTGATTGGGGAACACATTACAGAAAATCTAGAGCAGCGGTTTCTAACTCTCCTGAAAACCTGACTGAAGCTTATGTTCAGGAAGACAGGAAGGGTACATGGAAACCCATATATGAAGATCTTAGGCATTTATGGATCTGTAGAAACCCCTGATTTTGAGAAACCAAAAAAACTGCACTTCCTTCAACAATCCTTCATATACTTTGTTCTAATATTAGCCCCAGTGTAATTGATAAATATTGGAATTCGTTATTTTATGTGCTGGCCTGATATACAGTCATAAACATTGCAACGGCAAAGAGAGGAGGACTTAGATTTACATTTTATGAAAAGGGAGGGGCTTAGCAGTGCCTGGAACTTAAATAGAAGGCCACCCTACCCTGCTCTGGAGGAAGGCCCAAGAGAGTAAGCATAGGGGAGCCTGGTCTTTGTAAAGAAGTAACTTGGGGTCTGCTCTATTGCGGGGCCTCAAAGTTCTTTAAGGTTGAAACACTGTTTTTCTAAAAATAACATACAGCAAGTGTAATCACTAACTACAAAGCCATCCAAGAGTACTCAGTGAATTTTTAACCTAGAGCAAGATAACAACTTAGACTAGTCTTCAAAATAAATTAGATACAAAATGTCGATCTATTTAAGGGGGGATGGATTAATTTGAATATTGGGATCGACATATACACACTACTATATATAAAATAGACAACTAATAAGGAACTACTGTATAGCACAGGGAACTCTACTCAATACTCTGTAATGGCCTATATGGGAAAAGAACCTTAAAAAAAAAAAAAGAGAGCGGCTAGCAGTGCTGTGCGTGGCGCTTATCCCAGACAAGGTGAGTTGTCTGCATAGCCATTTCACACGAGGAACTCTGATCTGAAGTGCTGAGTGCAAGGCCTTTGCACGCGGCACCCGATGAGACAAGAGTTTCAAAAAGTGCATGTGAAAAACCATCACCTGGGATCCACTGTGCTGATTCTGATCAAATAAATTAAAGGTGAGCTGGATGGACTAGAGAAAGCTCCTAGAATAGACTCAGTAGCCATGTGGTGAAAAATGGAAAGACCCCAAATGAAAGGAGCCTGGATCACAGTACCACAACTAGGAGGAATGTTGTCCATTCTGCAACATCAGTGCTGGATTGTGAGCACCCCCATAGTTTGTTGACATCTCTCATCTGCTTTCATCTCTTCTTGAGGATTTATGCCTGTGTATGAGTGCATTCAGAGCTTCGGCACTCCAGCATTAATTACAATATGAATGCACTCCTTCACGTGCAATACAGACTCTGCATGCGTCATTAAAAGAGAAAATCTTTAATACTAAAAGCTAAAAAGAGGAGGACCTTCAAAATGGCAGAGGAGTAAGACATGGAGATCACCTTCTTCCCCACAAATACATCAAAAATACATCTACATGTGGAACAACAACTCCTACAGAACATCTACTGAACGCTGGCAGAAGACCTCAGACCTCCCAAAAGGCAAGAAAGCCCTCACGTACGTAGGGCAAAAGAAAAAAGAAAAAACAGAGACAAAAGAATAGGGACGGGACCTGTACCTCTGGGAGGGAGCGGTGAAGGAGGAAAAGCTTCCACACACTAGGAAGCTGCTTCACTGACGGGAACAGGGGATGGCAGCGGGGGAAGCTTCGGAGCCGCAGAGGAGAGCACAGCAACAGGGGTGCGTAGGGCAAAGCAGAGAGATTCCTGCACAGAGGATGGGTGCCAACCGGCACTCACTCCACACCTCCCCTCCCGGGAGCCTGTGCAGCCCGCCACTGCCAGGGTCCCGGGATCCAGGGACAACTCCCCCGCGAGAACTCAGGCGCGCCTCAGGCTGGTGCAATGTCACGCCGGCCTCTGCCGCCGCAGGCTCGCCCCGCATCCGTACCTCTCCCCCACCCCATAATACATGAATAGACAATGAATCATCCCAAAACTGAGGCGGTGGACTTCGGGAGCAACTGTAGACTTGGGGTTTGCTGTATGTGACTGACTAGTTTCTGATTTTTATGTTTATCTTAGTTTAGTTTTTAGGGCATGTTATCATTAGATTTGTTTATTGGATTGGTTGCTCTCTCTCTATTTTTAATACTTTAAAATTTCTTTATTTTAATAATATTTTATTTTAAATTTTAATAACTTTATTTTATTTATATATTTATTTATTTTTTTCTCCCTTTTCTTCTCAGCCACGTGGCTGACAGTGTCTTGGCGCTCCAGCTGGGTGTCAGGCCTGAGCCTCTGAGGAGGGAGAGCCGAGTTCAGGACATTGGATCACCAGAGACTTCCCGGCCCAACGTAGTATCAATTGGCGAGAGCTCTCCCAGAGATCTCCATCTCAACACTAAGACCCAGCTCCACGCAATGAACAGCAAGCTCCAGTGCTGGACACCCAATGCCAAACAACTAGCAAGACAGGAACACAACCCCACCCATTAGCAGAGAGGCTGCCTAAAATCATAATAAGTTTCACAGACACCCCAAAACACACCACCAGATGTGGTCCTGCCAACCAGAAAGACAAGATCCAGCCTCATCCACCAGAACACAGGCACCAGTCCCCTCCACCAGGAAGCCTACACAACCCACTGAACCTACCTTACCCACTGGGGGCAGACACCAAAAACAACGGGAACTACAAACCTGCAGCCTGTGAAAAGGAGACCCCAAACACAGTAAGTTAAGCAAAATGAGAAGACAGAGAAATTTGCAGCAGATCAAGAAGCATGGTAAAAACCCACCAGACTAAACAAATGAAGAGGAAATAGGCAGTCTACCTGAAAAAGAATTCAGAGTAATGATAGTAAAGATGATCCAAAATCTTGGAAATAGAATGGAGAAAATACAAGAAACGTTTAACAAGGACCTAAAAGAACTAAAGAGCAAACAAACAATGATGAACAACACAATAAATGAAATTAAAAATTCTCTAGAAGGAATCAATAGCAGAATAACTGAGGCAGAAGAACGGATAAGTGACCTGGAAGATAAAATAGTGGAAATAACTACCACACAGCAGAATAAAGAATAAAGAATGAAAAGAATTGAAGACAGTCTCAGAGACCTCTGGGACAACATTAAACACACCAACATTCGAATTATAGGGGTCCCAGAAGAAGAAGAGAAGAGAAAAAGAAAGGGACTGAGAAAATATTTGAAGAGATTATATTTGAAAACTTCCCTAATATGGGAAAGGAAATAGTCAATCAAGTCTAGAAAGTGCTGAGAGACGCATACAGGATAAATCCAAGGAGAGACATGCCAAGACACATATTAATCAAACTATCAAAAATTCAATAGAAAGAAAAAATATTAAAGGCAGCAAGAGAAAAACAACAAATAACATAAAAGGGAATACCCATAAAGTTAACAGCTGATCTTTCAGCAGAAACTCTGCAAGCCAGAAGGGAGTGGCAGGACATATTTAAAGTGATGAAAGGGAAAAACCAACAACCAAGATTACTCCACCCAGCAAGGATCTCATTCAGACTTGACAGAGAAATTAAAACCTTTACAGACAAGAAAAAGCTAAGAGAATTCAGCTCCACCAAACCAGCTTTACAACAAATCCTAAAGGAACTTCTCTAGGCAAGAAACACAAGAGAAGGAAAAGGCCTACAATAACAAACCCAAAACAATTAAGAAAATGGTAATAGGAACATACATATTGATAATTACCTTAAATGTAAATGGATTAAATGCTCCAACAAAAAGGCACAGACTGGCTGAATGGATACAAAAGCAAAACCTGTATATATGCTGTGTACAAGAGACCCACTTCAGACCTAGGGACACATACAGACTGAAAGTGAGGGAATGGAAAAAGATATTCCATGCAAATGGAAATCAGAAGAAAGCTGGAGTAGCAATTCTCATATCAGACAAAAAAGACTTTAAAATAAAGACTATTACAAGAGACAAAGAAGGACACTACATTGCGATCAAGGGATCAATCTAAGAAGAAGATATAACAATTGTAAATATTTATGCACCAAACATAGTAGCACCGCAATACATAGGCAAAAGCTAACAGCCATAAAAGGGGAAATTGATAGTAACACAATCATAGTAGGGGACTTGAACAAACACCCCACTTTCACCAATGGACACATCCTCCAAAAGGAAAATAAATAAGGAAACACAAGCTTTAAATGATACATTAAACAACATGGACTTAATTGATATTTATAGGACTTTCCACCCATAAATAACAGAATACACTTTCTTCTCAAGTGCTCAGGGAATGTTCTCCAGGATAGATCATATCTTGGGTCACAAATCAAGCCTTGGTAAATTTAAGAAAATTGAAATCGTATCAAGTATCTTTTCCGACCACAACGCTATGAGACTAGATATCAACTACAGGAAAAAAAATACAAACACATGGAGGCTAAACAATACATTACTAAAGAATCAAGAGATTACTGAAGAAATCAAAGAGGAAACCAAAAAATACTTAGAAACAAATGACAATGAAAACGCGATGACCCAAAACCTATGGGATGCAGCAAAAGCAGTTCTAAGAGGGAAGTTTATAGCAATACAATCCTACCTCAAGAAACAAGAAATATCTCAAATAAACAACCTAACCTTACACCTAAAGCAATTAGAGAAAGAAGAACAAAAAAAGCCCAAAGTTAGCAGAAGGAAAGAAATCATAAACATCAGAAATAAATGAAAAAGAAATGAAGGAAACAATAGCAAAGATCAATAAAACTAAAAGCTGGTTCTTTGAGAAGATAAAATTGACAAACAATTAGCCAAACTCATCAAGAAAAAAAGGGAGAAGACTCAAATCAATAGAATTAGAATTGAAAAAGATGTAACAACTGACACTGCAGAAATACAAAGGACCATGAGAGATTACTACAAGAAACTATATGCTGGGGCTTCCCCGGTGGCACAGTGGTTGAGAGTCCGCCTGCCGATGTAGGGGACACGGGTTCATGCCCCGGTCCGGGAAGATCCCATATGCCGCAGAGCGGCTGGGCCCGTGAACCATGGCCGCTGGGCCTGCGCGTCTGGAGCCTGTGCTCCGCAACGGGAGAGGCCACAACAGTGAGAGGCCCGCGTACCGCAGAAAAAAAAAGAAAAAATAGGACACTATATGCCAATAAAATGGACAACCTGGAAGAAATGGACAAATTCTTAGAAAAGCACAACCTTCTGAGACTGAACCAGGAAGAAATAGAAAATATAAACAGATCAACCACAAGCACTGAAATTGAGACTGAACCAGGAATAAATAGAAAATATAAACAGATCAACCACAAGCACTGAAATTGAGACTGTGATTAAAAATCTTCCAACAAACAAAAGTCCAGGACCAGATGGCTTCACAGGTGAATTCTATCAAACACTTAGAGAAGAGCTAACAACTATCCTCAAACTCTTCCAAAATATAGCAGAGGGAGGAACACTCCCAAACTCATTCTACAAGGCCACCATCACCCTGACACCCAAAGCAGACAAAGATGTCACAAAAATCGAAAACTACAGGCCAGTATCACTGATGAATATAGATGCAAAAATCCTCAACAAAATACTAGCAAACAGAATCCAACAGCACTGTAAAAGGATCATACAACATGATCAAGTGGGGTTTATCCCAGGAATGCAAGGATTCTTCAATATATGCAAATCAATCGATGTGATAAACCATATTAACAAATTGAGGGAGAAAAACTGTATGATAATCTCAAAAGACACAGAAAAAGCTTTCTACAAAAATCAACACCCGTCCTTGATAAAAACTCTTTAGAAAGTAGGCATAGAGGGAACCTACCTCAACATAATAAAGGCCATATATGACAAACCCACAGCCAAACATCGTTCTCAATGGTGAAAAACTGAAACCGTTTCCACTAAGATCAGGAAGAAGACAAGCCTGCCCACTGTCACCACTATTATTTAACATAGTTTGGGAAGTTTTAGCCACAGCAATCAGAGAAGCAAAAGAAATAAAAGGAATCCAAATCAGGAAAGAAGTAAAACTGTCACTGTTTGCAGATGACATGATAGTATACAAAGAGAATCATAAAGACTCTACCAGAGAACTACTAGAGCTAATCAATGGATTTGGTAAAGTAGCAGGATATAAAATTAATGCACAGAAATCTCTCACACTCCTATACACTAGTGATGAATTATCTGAAAGAAAAATTAAGGAAACACTCCATTTACTATTGCAACAAAAAGAATAAAATACCTAGGAATAAACCTACCTAAGGAGACAAAAGACCTGTATGTAGAAAACTATAAGATACTGATGAAAGAAAACAGATGGAGAGATATATCATACCATGTTCTCGGATTGGAAGAAGTAACATTGTGAAAATGACTATATTACTCTAAGCAGTCTACAGATTCAGTGCAATCCCTATCAAACTATCAGTGGCATTTTCCACAGAACTAGAACAAAAAATTTCACAATTTGTATGGAAACACAAAAGACCTCGAATAGCCAAAGCAATCTTGAGAGAGAAAAACGGAACTGGAGGAACCAGGCTCCCTGACTTCAGACATACTACAAAGCTACAGTAATCAAGACAGTATGGTACTGGCACAAAAACAGAAATATAGATCAATGGAACAGGATAGAAGCCCAGAGGTAAACCCACGCACATATGGTCACCTAATCTTTGATAAAGGAGGTAAGAATATACACTGGAGAAAAGACAGCCTCTTCAATAAGTGGTGTTGGGAAAACTGGACCGCTACATGTAAAAGAATGAAATTAGAACACTCCCTAACACCATACACAAAAATAAACTCGAAATGGATTAAAGACCTAAATGTAAGGCCAGACACTATAAAACTCTTAGAGGAAAACATAGGCACAAACACTCTATAACATAAATCACAGCAAGATTCTTTTTGATCCACCTCCTTGAGAAATGGAAATAAAAACAAAAATAAACAAATGGGACCTATTGAAACTTAAAACCTTTTGCACAGCAAAGGAAAACATAAACAAGATGAAAAGACATCACTCAGAATGGGAGAAAATATTTGCAAATGAAGCAACTGACACAGGACTAATCTCCAAAATATACAAGCAGCTCATGTAGCTCAATATCAAAGAAACAAACAACCCAATCCAAAAATGAGCAGAAGACCTAAGTAGACATTTCACCAAAGAAAATATACAGATTGCCAACAAACACATGAAAGGATGCTCACTAATCATAAGAGAAAGGCAAATCAAAACTACAGTGAGATATCACCTCACACCAGTCAGAATGGCCATCATCAAAAAATCTACAAACAATAAATGCTGGAGAGGGTGTGGAGAAAAAGGAACCCTCTTGCACTGTTGGTGGGAATGTAAACTGATATAGCCACTACAGAGAACAGTATGGAGGTTCCTTAAAAACTAAAAATAGAACTACCATATGACCCAGCAATCCCACTACTGGGCATATACCCTGAGAAACGCATAATTCAAATAGAGTCATGTACCACGATGTTCATTGCAGCACTACTTACAATAGCCAGGACATGGAAGCAACCTAAGTGTCCATCAACAGATGAATGGATAAAGAAGATGTGGCACATATATACAATGGAATATTACTCAGCCATAAAAAGAAACAAAATTGGGATATTTGTAGTGAGGTGGACGGACCTAGAATCTGTCATACAGAGTGAAATAAGTCAGAAAGAGAAAAACAAATGCCGTATGCTAACACACATATACGGAATCTAAAAAAAAAGAAATGGTTCTGAAGAACCTAGGGGCAGGACAGGAATAAAGACGTAGATGTAGGGAATGGACTTGAGGACATGGGGAGGGAGAAGGGTAAACTGGGATGAAGTCAGAGAGTGGCATGGACTTATATATACTACCAAATGTAAAATAGATAGCTAGTGGGAAGCAGCTGCATAGCACAGGGAGATCAGCTCGGTGCTTTGTGACCACCTAGAGGGGTGGGATAGGGAGGGTGGGAGAGAGAAGCAAGAGCGAGGGGATATGAGGATATATGTATACATACAGCTGATTCACCTTGTTTTACAGCAGAAACTAACACAGCATTGTAAAATAAATATACTCCAATAAAGATGTTAAAAAAAAAGAGTGGATATATGTATATGTAGAGCTGATTCACTTTGCTGTATACCTGAAAGTAACACAACGTTGTAAATCAACTATACTCCAATAAAAATTTTTAAAAAATTAAAATAACAAACAAATAAAATGTTGATCTATTTAATGGATTGAGTTGACTTGCTCTAATGGGTTATTAATATCAAGCTAGTAAAATTTTGTGAAGGTTTTTAAAAATGATGGCATGATGGATTTATATGTTTCCCTGTTTGGTTGTGATTAGGTTAACTAGGTCGATAGATTTAAAGCTACTCTTGGTCCACCACAACAAAACTCTCTTCCCTGCATGTTTTTCTCCATGGCTGGGGATGGGCAAGTTGGTGTGTGGGCAGAGCAGGTATGTCAAAGATAGTATGTCATTCAAGCACAATGGAAAGAACCAGGATATATTTACATCATTAGTTAATTGATTTGTCAAGAGACGGGGATGGTCTCAGCTGAGCCTGATCCCTTGTGGTGTATTTTTATAGTAACAGTTACATTTAGTGAGGACTAAGGTGTACCAAGCGCTAAACCAGGCACTTATACATGGAATCGTATTTAATCCTCACATTAACCCCTCATGGAAGAGCCATGTTATGGATGAAGAAACTGAGGCAGAGCAAGACTCTGACTGGTTCAAGGTCATGTAGCTGAAAAGAGGCAGAGGCAGGAGGGTCTGCATGGTAAGCAATTGTGCTCTTGCTGCAGAAAGGCCAGCAACCTTATCACTGTCCCTCTCGGGTTTCTCCAAAAGCAATGGAACATAACGGTAGTCAGCAGGTGGGCCTAAAGCCTACCACTCCTCACGTTGACCGGGGAGTCCAGATTGTAGTAGATCTTGCAGGAAAGAAGCAGGCATTTTAGTAGGGATGGCTAGTGGGTTTATAATCCGGAGGAAGAAAAAGGTTGATTTAAAAAAGGAAATTGGACTAGGTTATCTCTGGGTCCAATAAGAAAGGCCAATACCCAGAGTCAATGATGAAAATGAACATAATCATCGGTATTTGGAGGATTCCTCAGTTCCAGGAAACCTCTTCTTGGTGTTTTATTTAGCCTGAACTTGTAAGTGTTTCTATCAGAATCATTATTCAGGAGCCCCGTGAGAAAATGACCCAGGATCTACAAAGTCTGGGAAAAGTCAGCCTTCTTGCAACGACCAGAGTCTGAACTTTATAGTGTTCTCCATCAAGTCAGTGCTGGGGATCCCACTTACAGCCCCACTCATTGACTTATTTTATCCAAATTTTATAAGGTAACAGGAGATCTCTAATAAGATTTATATTTGATAAGATTCCAATTAGCCTTTCCAACCAAATTTTAATTACACATCACCTCACTCTCCTGATGAAAGTGTTCGGGCTATTGGGTAGTACCAGTAAGAACAAACACTAGCAGACTGAATGCTGTGCTTGCTAGAAAACTCAACAGATAGGACAGACTTTCAGGCTAAGAGTAAAGGGAAATGTTTCATTTGTGGCTACAAGACAAAGTTTTGCAAGATCCTTTTTTGGATAGCAACAGATTGCAAGTGTATTTCGGTTACCACAACCCTCCTTACCCCTCCTTAGCCCCTGTCTAAACATGAGGGGTACTGACAGCTGGTTCAGAGGACACTTATGACAGATGATTTTTTTTTTATTAAGCTCCAGTTTTGCATTGATATCCAATCCTCACTTCATCCATCTATGCCTTCTCTCTCCCTCACTCTTGCTCTACCTTCTGTTTTTCATTGTCAACCTCTCCTTCTCAACTGGCTCCTTACCCCCTGCAAATCAAATGTGGTCAAGTCTCCTTAAAGAAAACCCTTAAGTCTCATGTGGTCCTCTATCTTCTATCTTCTCTCTCTCCTCTCCATCACAACCAAACTTCTTGAAGAGCTGTCTAAATTTGTTGTCACCAGATTTTCAACGTACTCACATGATTGGACTCATCAAAACCTGGTTTCTGTCCTCTCAATGCTCCAGTCCAGTCAAATTGCTCTTGCTTCCTTGTTGATAACTCAGTGGACATTTCTCAGGCCTTCTATGACTTCTTAGCATGACCTCACAACACTGATGGCCACACACGCCATCTTGGAACCGTCTTCCTGTGGCGTCTACAAGAGCATTTCCCTGGTGGTCTTGGACTCCTTCTGATTGCTCCCCCTTCGGTGCTCTATGCCCGGTGCTCTTTCCCTGCTTGTCCCTTAAGTGTCAGCACTCCCAGGGCTCTGGTCCAGCCTCTTCCCTTCTCCCTTCCTTCCTCTCTGGCTAGTGTCATCCAGCCCTCCACCCTCTAGTTGTCATACCACTGTGGACACAAAACCAAAAGTTTATATGAAACAATTATAGCTTCTTTGCCCTTTTGTTTTCCACAGAGCTGCCAAATTTGATAGGAGGGTTAATGATATTGCCAGAGGGTTATGTCATGGTCAGAAATAGGAGTGCAATTTTGTGGCAGGAGAAGCAGAGATTCAGATTCAACCAACACTGATGGCAAATACCTATTATGGGTTTGGATTATGCCCACACGTATGTTATTTTATTTAATATTCCCAATTACCCTTTGAGGTGTCTTGGCCCCTATTTTGCAGATGGGGGAATAGAAGCTTTTGGAAATTAAATGACTTACCCAAGGTCACATAGCTAGTGAGTAAGCAACAGAGCTGGAATTGGAGCCCAGGTCTCTCATTTGTGATGAGGTTTCCCCTAAGTACTTGGCCATAACCAGCGCAGCCTTCGTGAGCCTGTAGAAAATTATCACCTTCATATGGAAAGAGTAGAGGGCAGTCTGCCTTTTATGGTTAGTGGAGAATTTTTAAAATCACATTTCGAAGACATATGGTTAAGTGTCTTGCTGTACAATAATCAGTGCTATGGAAAAATCATTCCAGTGCTAAGTGTTCCACATTTTTATAAAAGGCCAGACTTTCCCTCCAAACAAAACAAAGCTACGTGAACTATGGAATCAGCCTCTTTCCAGGTTGCCGTAATAGCAGTAGCAGAGGAAGTTGTTAGGAATGTTGGAGACTGTTGTTATTTCAGCCAGAAAACAATCATGCTTTAAAAATCCATACTTATTATCAGTATTCTTTGGGAAATGAAGCAGCCCGCGTTAGGTGGGCATATACTGTAGAGCAAAACCATCAAGAAGTGGAGGCCTAGCCCCACGTGCATCCCCTGAAAAGCAGGACCCCCGAGATGACTCCAAGGGGCTCACATCTCTTGTGCCCCCGGTGAACATTTCAGAAGGAAGACACAAATACAGAGCAGCTTCCGTTAAGGCAGGGGCAGCAAGCCCTGAGATCTGACTGCCAGGCTCTGTGTTATTTGACCTGTGGGGTACTTTTTTTAAGAAACTGACTTAGTTGTTGGAAGATGTGGTCTACTTCACAGGGCATCTGGATTTCTGGCTTCTCTCAAAGTGAGGCGATATTCTTTAGGAGCCGAGTATGGCTGTCCCCTCAGAGGGGCCAGTGCGCTGTGTTTTGCCTCAGACTCTAAATGCCAGTTCATTCTTTTATGTTACCTGCCTGGCTGCTACAGAAATTTGAGTTTTATGTGTCTGATGAAAAGGTTTTGAAATTCTGGGTTTCATAAAACTAGGAAGCAAGTGCTTTTGTGTCAAAATTTAGGCTTCAGTTCGGCCTCATTTGTGTGCCCAATGTCACCCCCTTCCTTTTTTTCTGTAAGTATTTACTGAATGACTTTTCTGCACCAGGCACAGGAGTTCCTAGCAGTGAATGTAACTTTATCATCGTCATCATCATTATCAGGTATTTCTGAGCACTTTCTCAGTGCAAGGACTGCAAGTTATCTAACATGCGTTTAATCTTTCCAAAGCCCCCAGTGAGTCAGGCTCTCTTATTAATATCATTTTACAGATGTGACACTGGAATTTGGTAACATGGTCAAGGTCACACAGCTCGTAAGTGGAGATACCACAGTTCGGGTCTGGGACAGTCTGACGACTGAGCCCAAGCTCTTAACCCTTCATGTTGCTCATGGTTGAAGGGGGCTCACACTGTAAGAGGAGCACCCCTCCTCACGGGCCTGCTCACCGGCGGGGCAGACGGGGCATTTCCCTCCGGTTGGTTTGATGTTATCAGTGTTTCCTCTCCTTGGTCAGAAATCCCTAGAAGAGGGACCAAGCCCAATGGACTTGTCTAACTACTCCGCATGGAGTTGGGTCTTTCATAACTACTATGATTACTGGATCCTGTAGAGGTGCTGTGTGTGCAAGTCTGAGTGTATAGGGTATGTTTGTGTGTGTGTGTTTCAACCAAAAGATGGAAAACTTTTAGAAGGCCTCTGAGGCACCATGAAACTTTGAAAATATTTTCCCTGGATTTGTTTTCTTCACATCCCCACCAGTTTCATCTAGCTGTTCTCCTAATGCAGCCTATTTTGCCGCGAGTGTCTGGAGAGGGATGATACCCCTCTGTCTTTGTACTTCCACAGCTCAGCACCTGGGGAAACGCAGCACCCTCTGTACATGCTCATCGAGTGAATGAAAGAAACCAACAGATGGAAGAGGGTGTAGTCAGACCCGAAGAAGGCTTGGCTGTGTCTGTGAGGTACAGACACAGCCAAGTGGAGACAAAGGCAGTATCTGCGTGTGCTTAAGAGAAAATTCTCAAGAGACCCGTGAATGCCGGGTGTACCCTCACATCTGGGATTTTTTAGCTCCCACTGGAGTTTTTAGCTTTGTGGTTCAGTTGCCTCTTTGGAACCATAGTGCTGGCCATGTCATGTTTTCCTGCCCCTGTCCTTTAATTAATAAATACATTTTGGCAAAGGGAAGCTGTGGTTTCAGGTGGCTTTTAATTTTTTTTTTCATTTTTCTTATTTACGTCGAGGGACTGGCCAAAGAAGCCCATTAAATCACAATAATTGCTGAAAATTTCCTCAAAGTAAGCACTGGTTTTGAGCTGTGAAATGATCAGGAGGGCAAACAAACAAGCAACCAAAAAACAACTTCTGATCTTCCAATCTGAATAGCAAAAGAAGGATGATTTTTCCTTATAGACATGTCCAAAGTCAGCCACAGAATCAGGACTGTGTGGGGACAGACTCTTCTGGGCTCCCAGACTCTGGCCTCTTCCTGAGAAGTGGCCCTGAATGGGGACCCTTTTTATACTGTTGACCCTCAACAACAGAAAAATCTGCAGTTGGTCATCCAATGCTGGGAGAGAAAAAAAACCCAAGACTATATAATAAGGTCAGTTGGGAGACTACTGAGTTGGGTCAGCTTTCTGCATTATTAAAGCTTTATAGATAGTGGTATAAACAGCTCAATTAGCAACCCCCCCACACACATATTCCTCCCACAGCCCATCAAAATAGCATCCCCTTCGTCTGCACAGAGCTCCGCGGATTAACATGTTTTCAGATATCCCCTCCTTACTCCATGCAATCCTCACAACCTGTTCTACAGACACGGCGGCCTGAGATGTCACAGGATTGGCTCGAGGTTGTACAAGTGACTGTCCTGAGACTAGAAACCGAGCTTTCTGATTCCCAGTCTAGCACCTTTTGCTTCATCACTGGCTGTTAATTTCCAAATTGAGTGGAAATCTATTACCACCCACTTCCCCTTGCCCCGTGTGTACTCTGGCATTAAGGAGATTGGTTGAAAATAAGGGCTTGAGTGTTCTAAGTCAAGGGCAATGCTTTGGTAAGTCTGGGAGAGTCTGGTGAAAAACCTGCAAGCCAGCAAAAACGTTTTCAGACTGAAAGGGACTGTCTTTTTCATTTTTGGCTCCCAAGCGCCCAGCTCCACGCCTGGCACATAATGACCCTCAATAAAGGTTTGTTGATTTGAAACCTGTATGTTGTATCCATCTGTAAGACTGGATTAACCCAGAGGGCAACTTTTGGTGTCGACTGTACATATGTTGTTTTTGCAAAATTCTTTCCTTAGCAGAAGGTCCTCCCTGAGCAAACTTTCCATTTCTAGAAATCAAATTTCTTTAGGGGAGGCTGATAGAGGAGGTTAGGCTTGCTCTGGAGAGGGAGCGGTATTTGCCTTTCTGGGCCGCTCCACTGGAGAGCACCATGTTATGGTGACAGATCACTTACAAAGACTTAGCAAAGCTTAAGAAATACCTCAATAAGGGACATTTGCTACAAACATAAATACCTTTGTAGAAACATAATATACACCACGACCATGTAGCTAATGAATTCATGCCACATATAGTATTTACAGCCATTCACTAAAGAAATCCAAACACTGTTAGGACAATAAGGCATCTGTGTGACCTAATTTTGCTATATTACTTAATTGTAGTCAAGTAATTAAGTTGTTCAATTACTTAATTTGTCATCATTTGGGGTGCTTTTAAATTGCTATTTCTCCATCAGCAAAAGAAAATGTTTCATTTGTAAGGAAAACATTCATTCAGATCACATGCACTTGACCCAAGTGCAAAGAGCTTTGCTGTGGGTATCATTTAAACTGTGGCTCTTTGGCCAGTCTTGTATGCTCCCTGCAGAAAGAACTTCAGGCCAGGCCATTGGGAGTATCTTCAGAAGGCTGGTGTCTCTGGGAAAGGACCGCAAAGGAGAAGTTCTACAGTGACCTTGGAAAAGCCTCCGCCTGTCTGCACAGAATGACGGCCAGTGGAAGGCAAGCAGGCTGGGTTCCCCAACTCATTGCTGCTCCCAAGGCACTGGCAAGCAAACACCAAGAGCTTAACTTTTGAATGTGATGCTAAATATCATTTACCAGTAACCTGTCTGTATGCAAGATTGAGCAGTGACAAACTGTGCTCCCAACATGGCCTCAGGCTGAGGTCATACATGGATTTTGCTTTACTGCCCAAGATCTGGGCATTTTTGCAAAAGCAGTGGCTCCTTCTACCTCTGCCTCACTGACATTATATTTGGACTGGTTCATAACCTTCAGAACTCTTAAAAGTCCCTCTAACGTAAATAAAAAGGAAATCACAGACCTGCCCCGTGAAATCCCCCTTCCCACCCCTCTTCATCTGTCAAATGTACATAATGGAAAAATGATGTAGCCCTGGCTCTGGGCCAAAATAAACAATCTGGAAATACTGTGTAAACCCAGCTGCTGCACTGGAGGACAGAGGCCTCGCTTTATGACCTCCGAGATGGTTAACCATATGCAAAATAACAAAACCTCACCACAGGCTTGCCATCTATTCTGATGCTGGGCTGGTTTTGGCATTCCTTCCCTTGATCTAAGTAAATGCACACTCCACACCTACCAAAGCCCCCTTTCCCCAACAACCCGAGCTTGTTTGAACCTGGTCCAGCAGAGATTATGTGCAAGCGATGAATACAAATTGAATAACAACCAGAAGTTGGGCCAAATTTTACCACTGGAAAAAAAAAAAAAGCATCATCAAAAGACAGGCATCAATTCTTCAGCTTCAGGGGAGTTCAGTGGTGATCCACCAACAGGCCCTGCTGTTTTAAGAAGTGGTCTGTGTTAAAAACTGGGGTTTACGAATCTCAGGTTAGATTACATCCAGACATTTCCAGCACCCAAGGGATGAGGCATACTTTCTCAGGTGGCAGGTGTGAAGAAAGTCACGGTCAGGTGGACCGGGGCTGGGGCTTTGGCCAGCGTGAGGGAAGCATGGTGGGTACACATCCCTGGGCTGCTGCTGCAGAGCCCCACACCCTGCCGGCTGCTCCCCAAACCGTGCGAACACGACGCTTGCCACAGATACAGTAAACTAATTTCCTGAATTATATAGGGAGGCCACACAGTTCAAACACATGCAGCTCCCCTGCAGCTGCCTGAACCAGAAACGAATGTGTGTCACTGTGGCTCGCAGCAACGAGCTGGGCTGAACGGGCCACATTTGATTTGTCACTGGGATGATGGATGGTATGTTAAGACCAGCTTCTTGGAGGTAAGGCAATTAGGGGAGAAAAGAACAAAAAGCACTTCATGGCCGGCTCGGAGCTTGGGGCTGGTAAAGTACACAAAGGGTTTTTTCTCTTTTTTTTGCAATCTTCAGATCTGGAAATATCAATAATTAAAAAATAAATCGAGTTCACTTTGAATTTCAAGAGAAGCTTTACTCTCTGTGGCCAAGTGAAAGTAACATGATTACTTTTTTTTTTTTAACACCTGAAACTGCTAGGCTCCTTTGATGGAAGAGAATAAAGACTTTTTATAATGCTTCTACTCTGCTTTGAATTTTGGAAGCTGGAGCAAAACAGAAGGAACCAGAAAGAAAAAGTCATTGGCCTGTGTGGGATGGGTCACGAGGGCGCATGAAGGCCAGGGCACTGGCCTCGTTTGGGAAGGCAGCAGGCACCCGGCCCTGCAAGGAGGCATGCATTTCCAGAGACGTTGCTCAGGCAACGTCCTAATCCCGTGGAATCTTGAGGTGAGGGCGGCCCAGCGGAGGAGCTTCTGGGTTCTTTCCTGGGTGAGCCAACTCCACAGCACTTACCCTCAGAATCTGCCCTGATTGCTGGGGGTGGGGAGTGGTGGTAATTAGTTACTATCTTGCTGTGGCCTCTGTTTGCTCATTCATTACCTCTGCATTGAGCAACTACTAAGCAGACTGACTTCAGGAAATAAAGGAACCGCTAAAGCTGAAAACACAGGCTCCCTGCTGGAGGAGAAAAAGTAAACAGTAAAGAGAAAAACAAATGTACAATCCACCCGACAACTTCCCAGGAGATCTGAAAATCCCTGCTTCACTGCGGGCCAGGAAGGGCTCCCTCAGAGGGGAGCATCAGAGGAGGGGTGAGAAGGGGGGCCACCACCAAGGGGTGGGCGTTGAGGGCTACCTTTGGTGTCCTTCTGTAGGACCAATGAACACCTGGCTAGACGAATTTAATATGCAACAATTCACCTGGTGAGACGGGTGACCCCCGCAGTGACTGCCCTACAAGGGTCTGTGGCCAGGCCCCTGAACTTGCATTTCCGATTAGCACCTCAGGTGATTGTGATGTGGGATCTGTCCAACCCCACTCAGATCCTAAAGCTTAGGATGAAACATGTCAGGGCTGGAAAGATGTCCCAGCTCACCTGTCCAGATACTCATGTGCTCTGAGTAATCAGGGCGAGGGGCACTCCAGTGCCCACAGGGTCAACTGGCCCAGCTCCCCCGCTTTCCCTGCTGCCCTGGTTCACTGGGTGGAGGGCCATTTGCTCCTGTTTCTTTCTCCCCAACTTTGGCCTCATGACCCAGATCATAAAAAAGCTGCTACTATATTTCTTTGAAAGTATAGCCCACCCAATTATACATGCGTGCTTTCCCCAACACAGCGTTTTGCCATCAAAATACTGGCTTGATTGTGAGAATGGCAATAACAGAAGGATTTATTTTCACAGCAACAACTGAACCAAACATTTCTGATTGAAAATATCTATTTCTGAAAAAAAAAAAACTTATTGGAAGACATATTACTATGGCAATATTAATAAAATGTATTTGTTGGAAATACACTTTTTATTTGAAATCTTTATTGAGAAATGTACTTTGTTCCTTTTTCTACTTTATTTGCAATCATATTATGGTGGCCCTTATCAGTGACTGATGAGGGCATCCAGGTCAAACGGATTTATCTGAACAAAAAAGATCGAGAGAAACACTGACCTGGTAGTTCTATCCAAATTTTTTTGGCATCTGACAATCTCATAAATTCTGCTTTTACTTTCTCTGCAAGATTCCTTTTTTTCCTCTTTCTCACAGTCTTTATATTGTTAGCAGGCCTAGGCTATTTGTCTCATACACACACACACACACACACGTGCACGCACATATCCCTTCTTTGACAACACACGTGTGCATGCACGCACACATCCCTTCTTTGGCAGGGAAGAGGCCCTCTCCTGGAATCACACTGCATTGTCTGAGTCTAGCCCTGATGGTGTTAAAGACAACTGCTGACACCCACAGTCATTCTGGGCACACTACATATAGTCATATCTTTGTCTCAGTTTTTATGTTGCTCTGTTATTTTTTTCTCCAGGGTTTCATATACATCAAGCTACATATCTACTCATGTATAGGGTCAAAATAAAGTCCTTGGGCAGTTTAAGTTTTAGCTTTGAATTTTAATTTTTGGAAAGGTCTTTTACAACTTAAAAATTCATTTTTTCGGGCTTCCCTGGTGGTGCAGTGGTTGAGAGTCCGCCTGCCAATGCAGGGGACACGGGTTCGTGCCCTGGTCTGGGAAGATCCCGCGTGCTGCAGAGCGGCTGGGCCCGTGGGCCATGGCCGCTAAGCGCGCGCGTCTGGAGCCTGTGCTCCGCAATGGGAGAGGCCACAACAGTGAGAGGCCCGCGTACCGCAAAAAAAAAAAAAAAAAAAATTCATTTTTTCTGGTTATGATGTACATAATATATACATAACATACACATACACACTCACGTATACATACGCAAATGTATAGATTTGGAAAAAAACTAAGTGATAAAATGACTTTAAATCAAGCCACATTTATTGTAGTAATATATATATCCTAGTCTTTTTTTTGCTTATGTATATGAGTTGTAAAATAGACCTCTGCTATACTGTTTATTTAGTTTTATAATCTTTTAAAACTTAACTGATGACAAGCATTCGCCTATAGCATTAATTATTTCAAGTCATATTTTGCAGTGTATTTTTATGTGCTTCATTTTATGGATGCCTTATAGGTCATAAGCTAGTTTGCGATTGTGGGATAACTGAGCTGTTTTTCAGTTTCTGTGACTAAATAATATGCGATGAACATCCATGTTCATAAGGGATCATGTGCCTCTTTGTTTGTCTCCCTAAAATAACTGGTAACTTTAGGTATTGAGTGGTGCTCTTCCTCTGATAGCTGATAAGGTCTTGAATTCTGACAGTTCTAGGACACCATTTACTTCTTTTGTCAGAGATCCTGAAATTTGTGTAATGCAATTTTCCTAACTTTTAAGACGTTAAATTTACACAACATCCATCTAACTATAACCTAACTTACTAACTCTAAAATGCACAGGGCTTTTTGAAGATCTTGTATGTACTGTCTGTGAGAATAGAAAGTACTTAAGCGTAGCACTTAATATGGGAGTACGGGTGCTTGAAAACATTTAGTGCACAAGAAATTCTTAGTAAATTTCACCACATGATGAGTAAATAGTTCCTCATTCTTGGATTCTATAAACTGGGTACTCAGAACCTAGTTTGATTTTTTTTATCATCCATTCTAGATAAATTTTCTTCAGCAGAATATAGCCTACTCCATTTTCATCGTTGTTGTTTTAGTACTATATTTATCACTGTGATCAGTATCCACGAGTAGACTAAAGGGAAATCCCAAGAACCAGCAACCTGGATGTTCTCTCTGGAATGTTAAACATGGTGAGATTTTGATAAACCCTTGAAAGTCTTTGAATGAAGTAGCTGTTCATGGAAGCCAAATGTGTAGATAAGTGAGATATTTAACCTCTTGCCCAGGCATTAAGAAGTTAGGTTAATTAGAGTTGCTACTCAAAATAACCATTCCCAAGTCAGGAAAGTGTGAAATGTAGCTCCAAGGATGCTGTCAATTCCAGCGAGAGAGTTTCCAACGTTAAGTTAAAATTAAATTTACTTTATCTGGGTAACTTATAGCATCCTGGTAGTACCAGGTCTTAGGAGGATGTAAATTAACAGCTTTATCTCCTTCTCCTTCTCCCCTTACGCGGGCCTCTCACTGTCGTGGCCTCTCCCGTTGCGGAGCACAGGCTCCGGACGCGCAGGCTCAGCGGCCATGGCTCAGGGCCTAGCCGCTCCACGGCATGTGGGATCTTCCCAGACCGGAGCACGAACCCGTGTCCCCTGCATCGGCAGGCGGACTCTCAACCACTGTGCCACCAGGGAAGCCCTAGATATCAGATTTTTAACTGCATGCTCTATAAGACAGTGTATATGTCTAAAACATCCACTTTGCTTTCGCTTTAAGCAAAATCCTAAGAACAGTGAGATGAAGTTGCCTCCTGTCCATTTGTATGGAGGAGATCCATTTGTTTACTTAAGGAAGGCCTGATATTGACAGGCTAATACCAGTGGGTACCAAGACCATCTGAAGGGAAAATGCCTGGGTGCCATGGCTAGTACTTTGAAGAACAGTAATAGATGTTTGCTATGAATATTTAAATACGGTAAAAAATGTTAGACATTAAAATTTACATTAATTGGAGAAGAAAAAGATAAAATTTTTTCACAATATATTTTTGAAAGGTTTGGTTGTGATATATATAACTTGTCTTTGTAACTAGAACTTGCCTATGAAAGATGGTCGGCAACAGAAGTTACAAGTTTCCAAGAGAAGATATTTAAATGATTAATTGCCTTTGGGCAGAAGTTACCATTAGAAGGAGATGGTGGGGGAGAAGTTTTTTTATTGAGGTAGAATAGAAATGTAAACTTCTTCTGATGAGAAAGATTAAGTTCTTTCCTTCTGACAACTGAAAGAGAAAAAGGCAGGAACACTGACCTGTGTTAGGTAGTTAGTGGCTATAAATGAAGGCATCAGGGGTGATGTCTTGAGCTGAACTTTCCTGGCTAATGGCTGTGAGAAGCTGCAGAAACCTGTGAGGTTTGGTCGAAGGGAGACAGAGGACAGATTGCCAGGGAAGGGTTTGGATGTGGCACGAGCTTGAAACTGTGTAGTTGTGCATCAAATTTCCTCTTCGGCATGATTGGGGCTGAGGGGAAAACTAAAAAGAATCCACCAATGCTGGAAAGACCATACTGGTGCATTAGAAGCAGCCAAGAAGGAGGTGCTAATGTTTCCAAAAATTGTGCATAGGTATCATTAGGTTCTATCAGGACTGGTTCACTTTAGAAACTGCGTTAGAGACAGGTGGAGGTGGTGACAGGAGAAAAGAATAATTTGAATGACATGCAAGACATTGAAAAAAAATCTGTTCAAAGAATGGAAAATAAAAAGAAAATAAAAAAATAAAGGGGCTTCCCTGGTGGCGCAGTGGTTGAGTCCGCCTGCCGATGCAGGGGACACAGGTTCGTGCCCCTGTCTGGGAAGATCCCACGTGCCGCGGAGCGGCTGGGCCCGTGAGCCATGGCCGCTGATCCTGCGCGTCCGGAGCCTGCGCTCCGCAACGGGAGAGGCCGCAAACAGAAAAACTGTAACACATCACATTTTAGTTTTATTGGGTCATGAAACGAAGCTTCATGATATTCTAAAAACAACAACTTAAATGCAAAAAAATGAATTAGCATTAAATCCATACCATATTTTTACGTCATTTTGATATAATAATAGAAACTGGTGAGTTATGTCACAGTCCTCTTCTTAAACCGTACACAGAGAAACATTTAAAAAATTTCAAATGGTTCCTACATTCTAGCAAAACCAGGCATAGACAGGCTGGTTCATTTATGACTTTCCAGTAACATTTCCCTCTAATGGCTTTTACCAAATGATTCATTTACTCAGTCTGTGCTGAGGTAACCTCCTGGCTGCACTGTTTGAGTTCTCACAGCTCAGACTCTAAGGGCCTGAGTCTCTTCACTAATGTGTCTAGTGAGTTTCTGTGAGGGTTGAGAGTTCTCATGCAGACAAACTAGGAGTCCCGGGTTCAGTTGTAATATGTCCCACTTTCACTGTCATTTCTCTTTGGAGAAAAGAGAAAATCGCTGACACTTTTGACCCACTGAATATTGTAAAGTGGCAAAGTTTCCATACCTTTGCAAAAGGCTGAGTATTTCAAATCTTTGCTGGCTCCGCGGTTCTGATTCACTTTTCTCTTGTCTTTACTGCCTTACTTCCTCTTAGATTACAAGATGAATCTACTAAAAGTCACCTAAAATATCAGGATTTTAAAGTAAGACCTGTATGGATTCATTAACTTTCCCATTAGGTATTGGCGTCGCCTCTGGCCCCAGCAGTATCTAGAATTGCAAAAGGTTGTAAAGACAGTGCTAGTATGTCTATGACCTTCTTTAGCTATGAGCTCAAGGAGGCGATGGGGTTGAAGATCAATGATTGTAGAACATGCTAACAGGAATTAGCATGTACTCCTTAACAACTTTACACAATTTCTACCAAAAAAGATTCTAATTTAATGCTACTCAACTTAATCATCAGTTCTTGGGTTTTACTTGAGACAAGAAAATGAAGGCCTGACTTGGAGGAAGTGAAGGTGAGGGAAAGCTCCTTGGCTTTTCTTTGGGTAGATTTAATCTCACGCTCTTTCTCTGAATGGTGCAAAACACTCTGGAGCATAATAACTTCTCTTTCTTGCCTTCCTTTTTTTTTTTGCAGTACGCAGGCCTCTTACTGCTGTGGCCCCTCCCGCCGTGGAGCACAGGCTCCGGACGTGCAGGCCCAGCGGCCATGGCCCACGGGCCCAGCCACTCTGCGGCACGTGGGATCCTCCCGGACCGGGACAAAAAAAAAAAACAAGAAACAGTCCACAAATGATAAATGCTGAAGAGGTTGTGGAAAAAGGGAACCCTCCTACACTGTTGGTGAGAATGTAAACTGGTGCAGACACTATGGAAAACACGTTCCTCAGAAAACTAAAAATAGAATTACCACATGATCCAGCAATCCCACTCCTGGGCATATATTTGGAGAAAACTATAATTTGAAAAGATACATACACCCCAATGTTCATAGCAGCACTATTTACAATAGCCAAGAAATGAAAACAACCTAAATGTTCATCAACAGATGACAGATGAATGGATAAAGAAGATGTGGTATATATATACAATGGAATAAAAACTCAGCCATAAAAGAGAATGAAATAATACCGTTTGTAGCAACATGGATGGACCTAGAGATTATCATACTAAGTGATGTCAGACAGAAAAAGACGAATGATACCTTTTTTTTTTTTTCTGGTACGTGGGCCTCTCACTGTTGTGGCCTCTCCCGTTGCAGAGCACAGGCTCTGGACACGCAGGCTCAGCGGCCATGGCTCACAGGCTCAGCTGCTCTGCCACGGCATATGGGGTACTCCTGGACCGGGGCACAAACCCGTGTCCCCTGCATCGGCAGGTGGACTCTCAACCACTGCACCACCAGGGAAGCCCCAAATGATACCTTTTATATGTGGAATCTAAAATATGATACAAATGGACTTTTTTATACAAGAGAAACAGAATCACAGACACAGAAAACAAACATGTGGTTACCAAAGGGGAAAAGGGGGAGAGATAAATTAGGAGTTTGGCATTAGCAGATATGAACTACTATATATAAAACAGATAAACAACAAGATCCTACTGTTTGGCACAAGGAAATATATTCAATATCTTGTAATACCAACAATGAAAAAGAATCTGAAAAATAATATATATAAACCAAATCACTTTGCTGTACAGCAGAAAATAACACAACATGGTAAATCTACTATAGTGCAATTAAAAAAATTAAATTAACTCATTCTACGAGGCCACCATCACCCTGATACCAAAACCAGACAAAGATGTCACAAAGAAAGAAAACTACAAAAAAAAGAAAACTACAGACCAACATCACTGATGAACACAGATGCAAAAATCCTCAACAAAATACTAGCAAACAGAATCCAACAGCACATTAAAAGGATCATATTACCTGAGGACACGGGGAGGGGGAAGGGTAAGCTGGGACAAAGTGAGAGTGGTAGTGTATATATGGACATATATACACTACCAAATGTAAAATAGATAGCTAGTGGGAAGCAGTTGCATAGCACAGGGAGATCAGCTCGGTGCTTTGTGACCAGCTAGAAGGGTGGGATAGGGAGGTGGGAGGGAGGGAGACGCAAGAGGGAAGAGATATGGGGATATATGTATATGTATAGCTGATTCACTTTGTTATAAAGCAGAAACTAACACACCATTGTAAAGCAGTTATACTCCAATAATAATGTTAAAAAAATTAAATTGATTTCCCTACTTGGTAACTATATTTATTTCTGATAGATTGTATATTTTGATAAATAAATTTTAAAATAAATGTTACTGAAGTTTGACTCACTATAATTTTAACAGTGAATACATCATGGAATATTTTCCTATCTAAGCAACCAGAATAATGATGATAGGATCCAGAAAAGATCTTAAAGAAGTGCTCATTGGGAATTCCTTAGCTGTCCAGTGGTTAGGACTCCCAGCTTCCACTGCACGGGTTTGATCCCTGGTTGGGGAACTAAGATCCCGTGTGCCACATGGCACGGCCAAAAAAAAAAAAAATTTAAAAAAAGAAGTGCTCATTAAAGACCTTTTTGTTATATGTGATAAATCATGTACTCTAAGAATTTTTAAGACTTCAACAGACATTTGCAGCAACTAGACTGGAAAAGATTCCCATTTTTGCTTTTGCTATTTTAGAAAAATAAGTGATTTTCCTTAGATTGTTTGCTTTCTTAAATTCCATTCTCCGATTCATTAAAATCCTTCTGAAAGCCAAAGTTGTTGACACGACTGAAACAAACGACTTCACTGTTCACCAGATTGAGGCTTTGCAAGCACTTTATTAAAGCAGTCATTTCTGGTGATTTCAACTAATAAAGAATTTCTCCCAGAAAAAAAACAGAACAAAGTAACATATCTAACAGAACAGTGAACATCATCTCAACAGAATTTCTAAGCTTTCCAGAAACACTGGGTTCTAAGAATTTAGCAGAAAAAGATTTCCTAGAATCATAGGTTTTATTAACCACCCCATCTCCCTCAGAGCTTTATGTTTTTGGTTTTGCTCTTTACATGGAGAGGCAGTAGACTGGCCAAGAGCAAGGGGTATTGAAAACCCAGGCCTGAGTTTGAGTGCTGGCTCTGTTGATGACCAGCTCATTGACCTAGGAAATCCTCTCTAACTTATCAATTTCCTTATCTGTAAAATTGAGATAATAAGAGTATCTATCTCATAGGAATGTTATTAGGATGAAATGAAATCATATAACTAAAGGATTAAAAAGTGCCTAGGAGACATTTCTCCAAAGATGACATACAGATGGCCAGTAGGCACATGAAAAGATGCTTGTCATCACTAATTATTAGAGAAATGCAAATCAAAACTACAATGAGGTATCACCTCACACTGGTCAGAATGGCCATCATTAAAAAGTCTACAAGTAACAAATGCTGAAGGTGTGAAGAAAAGGGAACCCTCCTACACTGTTGGTGGGAATGTAAGTTGGTGCAGCCACTATGGAAAACAGTATGAAGGTTCCTCAGAAAACTAAAAATAGAATTATCATATGATCTAGTTATCCCACTCCTGGGCATATATCCAGACAAAACCCTAATCCAAAAAGATACATGCACCCCTATGTTCACAGCAGCACTATTCACAATAGCCAAAACATGGAAACAACCTAAATGACAGATGAATGGATAAAGAAGATGTGGTACATATATACAATAGAATATTACTCAGCAATAAAAAAAACCCAAAATAATGCCATTTGCAGCAACAGTGATAGAACTAGAGATTATCATACTAAGTGAAGTAAGTCAGAAAGAAAAAGACAAATACCATACGATATCACTTATGTGGAATCCAAAATATGGCACAAATGAACGTATCTACAAAACAGAAACAGACTCATAGACATAGAGATCAGACTTGTGGCTGCCAATGGGGAGGCGGGGAGAGAGAGGGATGGACTGGGAATTTGGAGTTGGTAGATGCAGACTATTACATTTAGAATGGATAAACAACAAAGTCCTACTGTATAGCACAGGGCACTATATCCAGTCTCCTGGGATAAACCATAATGGAAAAGAATGTTAAAAAAGAATGTATATATCTGTTAAACTGAGTCACTTTGCTGTACAGCAGAGATTGATACAACATTGTAAATCAACTATATTTCAAAAAAAAAAAAAAAGTTCCGGGCTTCCGTGGTGGCGCAGTGGTTGAGAGTCCGCCTGCCAGGTTCGTGCCCCTTCCGGGTTCGTGTCCCGGTCTGGGAAGATCCCACATGCCATGGAGCGGCTAGGCCCGTGAGCCGTGGCCACTGAGCCTGTGTGTCTGGAGCCTGTGCTCCGCAACGGGAGAGGCCACAACAGTGAGAGGCCCGCGTACCGCAAAAAAAAAAAAAAGAATCCCCCTGCCCGGGCAAGGGACACGGTTTCGAGCCCTGGTCCGGGAAGATCCCACATGTCGCACAGCAACGAAGCCCATGCGCCACAACTACTGAGCCTCTACTCTAGAGCCTGCAAGCCACAACTACTGAGCCCACGCGCCACAACTACTGAAGCCTGTGTGCCTAGAGCCTGTGCTCCGCAACAAGAGAAGCCACCACAATGAGAAGCCCGCGCACCACAACAAAGAGTAGCGCACACTCGCCACAACTAGAGAAAGCCCACGTGCAACAACGAAGACCCAACGCAGCCGAAAAAAAGCTTCCTAGGACACAATAAATTCCCAAATAGTTGTTAACTGTAACAAGAGCAATGATGATGGTGGTGATGATGATTACTATTATCTTTCTCAAAATCTGTTCTCTTAGGACAACAGTATTCTGCTACTAAAACAGAAAAATGCTAATCTTTCCAGTTGAAACAGAAGAATTTAAGTTTAAATTTAAATGAAACTTAGCAGATATACTTCCTACAATTACACACATCAAAACTTCAAGATGCACTTCTTCAAAAGTTTAAGACCTGGTGGTCAATGAAAGTAAAGATTCATATCCTATAGAGTATTCATGCACAGTTAGAGATAGACTTCCCCCACCTACATATTAACTAGCTTTATAAATTTCTCAGTGTGCCTTTTGCTTACTAATGCCACACAATCTAGAATTGATTCTGTAATGCTTTAGATGTCAGAAATTTATTTTGGATATTTCATGTCTTTTTCTCTCCCCAGAGTTCCATTTGGGTAGGACTATCTCTTTTCTCCCCATTTTCTCTTCTGTTGCATTTTGCTTGGGCTGGGAAAATAACAAACTTAAAAAAAAATATTTCATGACTGCAGCATCTGAAACGCTTTAAAAGAAGAATAAAAGTAATATTTTGTTAGAAACTCATCCCCAACCCATCATTATAATAGTGGGCAGTCTAGGGAAATACAATAAAATGCTCAAGATAGAAAGGACAAAACATGGCCCTGTTGAGATCTGGAGTTATGCCATTCAACCCTCTGCCCAATTCCCTGGGTTATGTAATTTGGCCTAAACCAATTCAGACTTGCTTTCTTTCGGCATGACATGCTATTTAACTGAATAATAAAACACAAAGAGAATCAATTTGAGTTGGTGGGTCAAAAGACCCAACAATACCCATGAATTGGTGTTAAGAAAATCAGGTCCAGTCCCAGGACTTCTTCTGTTCTGTGTTGGCTTTCCCATTTTTTTCCAGAATAAAAACCACTACTTGGTGGAAGACCCCAAAAGGTGCACATGGGCTGCCTAACCCTCGAGGTCTTTTCTGGTCAGCTGCTTCCCACAGGGCTGACCAAGGGTTGCTGAGGGCAGTTTTGGAGTTCTCTCCTCTTGAACATAGGTGTTTCCGCATGAATATGGCTGGGCAAGACCTATAGCTCAATGTCAAACTGAGAGTTCTCAGCTCGTGGCATCCATATTCCACCATGGAGTCTTCTGGTCTCTGTCGGGCTGTGGCCCTTACTCTTACTACCCACCCCCAACACTGTTGTCTTCCTGCGCTGCCTACCTGATCTGTCTCTACACTGCAGCCACCTGACATGCCCAGGGCTTGGGTTCCTTGTGCCTTGTGTCTCAGCCACCATCCTAGCTTGGCTGAACTGCCTGCCCAGGTGTTGCCCTGACTCTGGTTCCTTGACCAGTCTGGTTCCTGACTCTCAACATTTTTGTACAATTAATCATTACTTTTATAAAAAACTCAGAATCAATTTGTATCAACCAGAGGTGTGATGATTATGGCTAATACATATCCAAAGAAAAGTCCATGGCTTTTATTTTTGCCACTTAATTTTGAAGCAGTTTTGAAAATCGACTTTGAAAAATATCAACAAAATCTAAACTTCACTCCTGAATAACACTAGTGTTTACCTCTCAGAAAGGATCACCATCGGTCAAGGGGAAAAGTAAACAGGCAAATGTCATTTTAACATTCCTTTAGAATCGTGCTATGGAACGCGAGGGAGGTTGACCAGAATTTGGAGTGTCTACACCTACCAAACTTCATCAATCAATGACCTCAAGATATCACAGCATGAAGACTTTATTAGGTGCCACCTGTAATCACTCAATTAAAAACAAATAAAGGATGCATATTTAAACTTCAGTCCCTGACATGAAAATAATTACACAGTTCACATCTGGTTTGGCTAAACCATGATACTGACATTTACCCTTCATACTACGATGACTTGTGGGGAGGAAGGTGAGTCAGCTACTGCAGAATAAAGTCAATTTGTTTTCAGGCTAAGGATGGTCACGCTGCAATAGAAAAGATCTATGAGCTAACTTCGTGTAATTAAACCATCTTAATATTTGTATGGTTGACCCAAATAGTCAAGGATTCAAGCCTAGGAAGCCAATTCCTGCCCTTTTGGTGTTTATACCATAGTTCTTAAAGCAAGATAAAAATTTCAAGACTATTAAAGAGTTAAGTACAGAATTACAGAATTTTAGTATTTCAGAGTTAGAAACCTTTACACAATTTCAGAGCTCCAGTATATTCTCAGAAAGAGCTGTGTGTGTGTGTGTGTGTGTATGTATGTGTGTGTGTGTGTGTGTGTGTGTGTGTGTGTGTGCGCGCGGCTGGCAATTTAATGAACTCCAAAGGAGAGATGCTGATAATAGACTGAACATCTTTAGGGAGTAAGGCTGATGAAGTGACAAAAAGTTGGGCCCTGGATTCCGTGTACATGAATCTTTATTTATGATGCTCTTTATTTGTCCCTTCCCGGTCAATCTTGCTTCATGTGCACAAAAGAACATGGAAGAGAGAAAGGATAAAAGTTCTGTTCAATCCCAGCAATGCCATAGTGATCTAGTGGGCACTGTTTCTGCTTTCACATATAAATTTTATGTGACTATTCAATTATTTTCTGAAAATTAGTAATCCTTTTCCAAAATTTAAAATTCTATGTGCTTATTATATATTAGTTGGGAAATAAAGAAAAAAAAGTCACTAGAAATCCCACCACCCAGAGATATGAATAATGACCATGAACACTTTGAGATATTCCAATTTAGTCGTATTCCTGTGTTTATATAGTTTTTCTAATAACATTGGTATCATATTGTAAATACTGTTGGCTATCCTTTTCCCTTGCACTTCATGTCCAATCACACTTTGAGAAATCACCTATGTCATTAAATGTTTTCAAAAGCATGTTTAAAGTATGCAATTCAATGAGTTTTGATAGCTACATATACATGTGCAACCACTGCCACAAATAAGATACAGGATACTTCTGTTAGTCTCCCAGCTATGATACCCTGAAGGTTCTTAATATGTATTATTAAATTACACTTAATATTTATTATTAAGTTACTTTTTACCCCCAGTTGTACTAATTTGTCCTTCTAAAATGCCATTTCTCTACAAAATCCCCATCATCAGGGACTCTCTCATTCTGCTAGAGTTTGTCCACTAACAGACGTATTAATAGAAAATAAGGTGTCATTTTAATGTGCATTTCTTAAATTATTAGTGAGGCTGGGCTTATTTTTTAATATATTTATTGGCCACTTGTATTGTTCTCCACTTTTTTCTGTTGGTGTCTTTCTTATGGATTTATAAAAATTCTTTATATATTAATGGTAAGATATTAATCATACTATATCTTATCATTGCTGGAAAAAATATTTTTGCCAACTAAGTGTTTTAGACATGCTTACTTTAAAGTTTTAAGTAAGCATATATATTCTTTATTCTCTTTGTATGTATATATGTGTTTTGTTGCTTTTATACTTAGTAAACCCTTAGCAATACCCCATCACCACAAAAATAGCCACCAATTTTTCTTCTATTTCTGTTTCCATTAAACAAAATAACTCTTTAGAACAATCAATATTAAGGCTCATGTTATAACGTGAGATTCTATTTTTTTCTCTGAACGTTTAGCCAACTACTTGACACCTTTTTTACTCCTTCTTTGTAATGGTCTCTAAACTTGACACCACAACACTTTTTACACTAGCATCTATTTCTTTTCCACTGACTTGTCTGTCAGAGCTTGTGCCTTTACATTGTCATACTAAACCCAGGAACTTTCTAATATTTTAGAGTCTTGTAGGGCAAATGTCCTCTCATTTCCTTAAAAAAAAAAAATCACTAACCATCTCACATGTTTATTTTTCCAGATAAGCTTGAGAATCACTTAAAAAAAATTCTCTTCGAATTATATGCTAATTTGAGAAAAATGACATATTTACAATATTTTACATTTTCAGGCACAAACATGGATTACCTTCCTGTTTTGCATTTGTGGTGGTTGTTTTTCCCCAAGTAAAGTTTGGTGCTCACATTTCAAGTAGAAATTCTGGGGTCTCTCAAGGGCTAGAACTATTGATGAAAACTTTTGAGCTCACGTAAAGCATACTACACACCAATGGCCAAGGGGTGGGAGAAGCACAAAAGATGAAATTTCACCAAGCCAAGAGGATTTCTACGTTTTGAAATGCTCCGTAAATGGTTATGAAAATGTTTCCCTAACTCTGACTAATGAGCTTTGGTGTTAAAATCCTAGTTCTAGCACATTACAGAAATAAGAGTTATGATCATGGTACCATCCTGTACCTATTCCTTAATTCTTCTTAAAAACTCTATGTTAACTTGGTATTAACAACAACTAGTAAAATATGCCTAAGTATTAGCACCATTCTTTTTTCCACTAGGTTACTTACTCCACTTTACAGATATGTGGAAACACAGCCAGGCTTCAATTTGCATCTGAGATGGGGTGTTTTGTATTTTTACTCTTGGTTTATAATACAAATAAACGGGAAGAACAAGTGGGAATGTACCGCAGGATGTGGTCAGTCAATTTCATGTGCCCTCAACATCTGCATCAGAAAACAACTCTAACTATTGACTTCAAAGGTGATTTTCAAAATAACGCAGAAGGAAAATAATTCCTCCTTTATTCCCGACAGAGATGCTTCCTTAAAGTTAAGCTGCCCAGATCAGTAGGCACTAAATGGGCAGTTCCACTACGACAGGAAAAGCTGCAGCCCACAGACAACTCAGGCCACACACCACTACGGAGCATGCCAGCGAATACTGGAACTCAGCACTATGACAAATAGACTTTGGAACCATTGTGTTGGTCTCTCCTTTGAAACTCAAAGACGGGACTGCATGAGCACTTGTTGAAAACACTGCCCTATGAGAGACTTTAAATGAGGAATCAAATGAGGTGGTTTGAAAAGGGCCCTGGAAACTGCATTTGTGCAGGAGTACATTGTGTCCATTAATCTTCTAAACAGCTCGGTTACCATTCTCTTCTTTCAGATGAGGAAAGTGAAGCTCAGAGAGGTTAAGAAACGTGCCCAGGGTTAAACAGCTGCTACGAATTAGAGCTGATTTCAAACCCAAGTCTACTGGCTCCAAAGCCCATGACTGTGACCTGTGTTTATATTGCTTTCTCATCTCAGGAAAGGAGAAGCAAACCTTGTTAACAGAAGAAACCCTGGGAATTCCCTGGCGGTACAGTGGTTAGGACTCAGTGCTTTCACTGTCAAGGGCTTGGGTTCAATCCCTGGTTGGGGAACTAAGATCCTATAAAATATATGAAGCCTTTTGTGAAAGAGCAGCTGTTAGCTTCCTAACAGACTGTTGAGGACAAGGTGAAGTGAACCAGGCTCCTAGAAGCTCAGCTAATCCCTCGGCCTGCTATAGGGAAGTGGAGGCCCCAGCCCCGGTCAGTAGACTGGCTGAGGGTCCAACCTGCAACCCTCACCAAGTGTGGCCTGCAAAACCCAACCAAAAAGCCTTTGAGCCTCCTTTTGTTCAACTTCTGGAATAGGGCTGCAGCCATTACTGCTCACCCATAGGTTCTGTCCACCAAGTAAAATTCCAAGCTCCATAACTAGGGGTGCCATGATGCACTCCAGGCACATGTGCATTCGAAGTGTGCTGAAGCTCTGTATGGATTTAAGAGGAAAATCTCTTTCCAATTCTCTATTGAATATTTCTTGACTGTAGCCTGCAGGAAACAATAGTAATTGAGAGACATATGTCTGGCACCCAGCAATCTGGAATCTGTGCTCTCTATGGTGAGCTGGGAAAATTTCCACAGTGCTCCCAAACAGATTTTCTGGGGGATGGTTCTCTTTAGTTATAACTGAAATGACTTCAAGCTTCTAAACTTGGGTGACTGACAAAATGGTGGTGCTGTAGGGTAATCTATCTCCCTTTAAATAAATAAAACACGAAATTTCACAAAGGTGATTAAAGCAAGCAGAGAACCTGAAGGGGCTGCCCTGCTCCTAAAGACCCTGATGCTTTCTCTTGGAGATTCTGGTTGACTTCAAGCTCAGTCTTTCAATCCCAGGAGAGAGATGCTCAGTGTGGGAGGTGGTGACACTGCACTGGAATCATCTGGGGCTTCCCGGGCTGGCACCTCCTGGCACCTTGTCCCTGGGTGGACAAGAGAGTCAGCATGTCCATCATGGGGAGGGGTTCCCCTGGGGACCCTTATCCCACCAAGAAGCCACTTTCCTGAGAGTTCTTCCTGAGCCCAGCAAGGTCAGGCACATAACAGGTGCTCAAAAACGTACTTGTGACACTGAATTGAGTTTGTTCACCAAATAAATCCCTTTTCCTTATTCCTCTATAGTGCTGCATCTTTAATAAAAAAAAAAAAAAAAAAATTACTAAAAAATGAAGGGAAACTTATGGGAAAATAAGGAACATAAAAGCAATCCACAAAAGAGACCAGCTTCATATAAAAAAGATGAACCTCAAATACATAGATTTCTGAGCCCAAAATAAATAATGATAGCCTTCAACAAGCAGAAAATCCTGTCCACACATCCACACTTTAGATAAAGACTTTGTCCTCAGAACCTCAGAACTCCTAAATCTCTCTGAATCTGAAAACAGTACCAGATTAGTTAACACCCCCTCATAAAGAATGATACTTACCAATTTACAGAATTGGGCACACTGTTGATGAGACATTGATTATTTCAGCAACGTGTGCTCACTACGGGGTAAGACTGATTATTTCAGCAATGTGTGCTCACTACGGGGTAAGATTCTTTTCCATTTTGTAAAACAAAACAAAGCAAAACAAAACACCAAGCCTTTGATGCTGGCATATTGGCCTTTTTCTTTTGGGTGGATTCCTTTTTGCAAGTGTTTCCTGCCGCACATAATCTGATATCCAAAGCGCGTGTTATTGAAAGAAGATTTGGCTGTTTGTGTCCAAAACGTCAGACTACTGAGCATGTTATTAGGCAAAGTTGAAAACGACTTGGATCTTTCTTAGAAGCTCTCCAGATGCTTTACCGCCTTTCAGCGGGGCCCAGCATTCTTGTCTCTGGTGGTATTAAGCTGGAGCCACAGGCACGTAGCAGATGCCATGTTACCACTAAACCCCATGAATGAGACGTAGAAGGCACCAGTCATGCTCAATATTAAGTTCAACCTATAGATGCAGAATTCTGAATAACACTCCCATCCACTCTCAACACCTTCAGAAAGCAAAATGCAGAAATGCAGAAAACTATAGATGTAGATCATCATTTGGACACTGTGTTTCCTCACTGATACTAAGGCAAAAGGAAGTGAGGGGAAAGGGGGAAACTATAACCACAACAGTATAATTGAGGCCTCCAATAAGCTACTGTATGTCAATGGAAGTCAGATACTGACAACAGAACTTCTTTTAAATGGAAAAATATTGGCATTTGAAAAGAATACGCTAATACTTCTTAAGGGTTAGGCACTAGTAGGAATCTCGGGCTGAACAGAGGGAACTGTGTAGCAGAACCCTCATGAAATTGATTTAAGTTTTACAAGGAATTAAGTTACAGTTTTTGACTCTGGACCATTAAAACCAACTATTCAGCCAAAATTGTATTTGGGATTTAACATTTTCTTTTGGAAAGTGTCATACCCTGGTCACTTAAAGGCTGTGAAACTCTAGTTTAACAATATGATGGGGTCCACTTTCAACCAAAGCAAAGTTAATAATAATATGGTTTAAGATCAAGAATAATAACACATGTGGTTTGGTATCTACTTATAGACACTCTGGGATTTGTGTGGTCTTTCTTGATAGCCATGGGGACTGACTCTGGGTTGGTGAACGTAAGCCATCTTCCATGGTCGATGCCAGGAACCAACTCATATGCCCTATTATACTTAGGCAAACAATCTCCTATGCTAGAATGTGGAAGTCTGGAAGTACGGCAGAGCCAAAAATCACCCTGAACAAACACAAGGCTTCATCACCATGTGGAGTTTCAGCTCGATATTTTGGCTCCAAAGAAGATGGCCCACCTCAGGCCATCAGGCCAGTTCAACAGTCCTCCTGGTCGTTCTCCATCAGATCAGGCCTGTGTCAAAGCTCACAGCCATGGGGCTCCCTCTTCTGTGGTAGGGCTCCACCACAGTCCAGCAGGATGGGCATGTTATCAAGTGGGCAGGTCTTTCCAGAGACCAGCTATTGGAAAGGGAGTATGTGCAACAGCAAGTGTGAGAGGCCCTTGGGGCTGGTCTTACATACAGACTGTGATTCTTACTGTTCGGGGGGTTGGGAACATCTGTGCAAGTCTGAAAAGACTTTGCTTCCCAGAGAAAAGAAGGCACACAAAACATTTTCATATTAAATGGATGGGGATGGGGCAGTGTAAGGATTCCCTGAAAACCATGTGATGGAGCTTCAGGTTAAGAACATTTGCTGTGGGCAGAACAGATAGTCCTATAAATGGTAGGTTTTCTGGGGCTAATGAAGATCCATGCCTCTAGAAAAAGCTCTTGTTCTTAGCAGTATAGCCCATGTCTGGATTTCTACCATTAATAATTTCTCCCCTCAGGAAGAACACAATAAACCACAGGAGGCAGGATGTGTGGTGGTTACATCCAAATCCTGGTGCTCTGTGACCTAGGATGGGCTATCGGCATAAAGAGTATATTACCATACCCCCAGCCAACCAAGAGTTCACCCTCTGTCCTAGCTGCTGATGTGACGAATGAAAGGAAGTGCCAAAGATGTAAAATAACAAAGATGTAATGACCAACTGAAGTTCACATCCCCTCCCTATATTTCTAGTGCACTAAATTTAGGTGAGTAAAGCAACATATTTCCTTCTAAGAAGCTCTTTAGAAATGATTTTTAGTTCACATATAATAAAATGTATCTAAAATGATTCTTTTTCATTTGAAAAAGAATAGATACATGTATACATATAACCGAATCCCTTTGCTGTACACCTGAAACTAACACAACATTGTTAATCAACTATACTCCAGATTGGGTCATTTGTAGAGACGTGGATGGACCTAGAGACTGTCATACAGAGTGAAGTAACCCAGAAAGAGAAAAACAAATATTGTATATTAACACATATATGTGGAATCTAGAAAAATGGTACAGATGAACCTATTTCCAGGGCAGGAATAGAGACACAGACGTAGAGAATGGACACGGGGAGAAGGGGAGGGTGGGATGAATTGGGAGATTAGGATTGACATATATACACTACCATGTGTAAAACAGATAGCTAGTGGGAACCTGCTGTATAGCACAGGGAGCTCAGCTCGGTGCTCCGTGATGACCTAGATGGGTGGGAAGGAGGGTGGGTGAGAGGGAGGTCCAGGAGGGAGGGGATGTAGGTATACATATAGCTGATTCACTTCATTGTACAGCAGAAACTAACACAACATTGTAAAGCAATTTATACTCCAATGAAAAAAAATTTTTTTAATGATTCTTTTTGTAAGGGATCTCCTAATAAAAGAGTGATGTCATCTATATCTCTTTAAACTTCACTTTACTCATCGGTAAAATGGGAATAATGAAAGTATCTACGTCATTGCATTGTTCTGAGGATTAAATTAGGAAGTCCGCATAAAAAGCCTTCAATATTACTTCAATAACCTTTTGTTGATTACTCACAATGTGCAAAGCACCGTTCTAGGGGTTGCTATTATTATCATTATTGTTAGAAATTCCCCTGGGCAACACAAATTGTGTTACTGTCAGCTGTTAAGCCCTTCAAACTTCTAGAATTATTTATCAGGGCTCTAAGGGAGTCATAAGACAGCTAAATTTCGAGAGAGGATAGTTCAGGTGCCAAGTGCTATTAGCACGGAGAGGGCAGTTTAGGGTGTGGGAATGGTGTACAGCAGGGGTCCCCAAGCCCCGGAACATGGACTGGTCCGTGGCCTGTTAGGAACCAGACTGCACAGCAGGAGGTGAGTGGCGGGCGAGTGAAGCTTCATCTGTATTTACAGCCGCTCCGCATCACTCGCATTACCGCCTGAGCTCCGCCTCCTGTCAGATCAGCGGCCGCGTTATTCTCACAGGAGCTCGAACTGTGAACTGCGCATGTGAGGGATCTAGGTTGCGTTCTCCTTACGAGAATCTAACGCCTGATGATCTGCGGTGGAGCTGAGGCGGTGATGCTAGCGCTGGGGAGCAGCTGCGAATACAGATTATCATTAGCCGAGAGGTTTGACTGCACAGAGACCATAATGAACCGATTGCTTGCAGACTCATATCAAAACCCTATCAGTGAGTGGCAAGTGAAAACAAGCTCAGTGTCCCGCTAATTCTGCATTATGGTGAGCTGTATAATTATTTCATTATATATCACAATGTAATAATAACAGAAATAAAGTACACAATAAATGTAATGAGGTTGAATCATCCCCAAACCATCCCCCTCCCCCAGTCCGTGGAAAAACTGTCTTCCATAAGACTGGTCCCTGGTGCCAGACAGGTTGGGGACTGCTGGCTTACAGGGGTACTGGAAGGCTGGAGGCAGGCACAGAGGAGAATGATGCAGTAGGAGGATGCAGAAGAGAAACTTCATTTGCTCACAATGACGCATGAGTGAGAGAGGGACCTGATCTCCAGTTACGGGAGAGAATGAACACTAATGAGGCATCCAGACCGTGGCGTGTGCGCTTCACAATGACCAGAGACTGTCGTCAATACTCTCCATCGTCGCAGAAAGTCTGCACGGCTAGACTGAAGGTTGGTGCAGTGGGTCTCCCTGGAAAGAGGGGGACATCTCCAGAAGAGCAAGGAACAGGGACTGGGGGACACAAGACAGGAACGCCACAGCTCCAGGTCCTTTCCTTGGCTATGAACCTCGGGATGCCAGTTAGACCTTGCAGCCAAACTACCCAGGTTTATGCCCCTGTCTCTGTGCCTTTCCCTCTGCTCTCCTGCGGAACATTCCAGATCTACCTCTCTGGGCTGGAGGTTGAAGAGGGAGCACAGGGACCAGCAGTGCAAGGAGAACTCAGCCACAGAGACAAGTGTCACGACTATTAAACGGGTTAATATCTATAAAGTGCTCACATGCTGCCTGGCTCATAGTAAGTGCAAAATTGATGTTTGTTAAGTGAGTGACCCAGTTGTTTCTCTCTATCAGGAAATTTCCTTCCTGGGAATAATGGGCTTTACTCATATTTTAGCAAGGAAGGTGACATTTCTGTACAACTGATACCCACCCAAGCTCTTAGGGGAATGCCACAGACTGTCTCAGAGCAAGAAGGAGCATCGGGCACAATTCATTCATTGGGCTGAAGAATGAATCTGCTACAGCATATTAGTAAGATGGGTGAGAAACGTATTCAGATCACGGAAATAGAATCGGGTAAGAAGAGGCCTTGGGAGTCTTTACCAGGATGCTACTGAGCCTTTAAAAAGCTGTGCCATGGAGTTAACACCCAGGGAAGTGGCACACCCTCCTAGAGAGGATGCGTGCAGACGACAGACTGAATTGAAGGTCTTTCACCGACCTACATAAAAAATAAGATTTGATTTTTACAATGCTTATCTGCTGGTATCTGGAGATATTTTTCAGGAAAAAAATATTAAAAATATAAATAAAAATCAGATCAAAATAATGGAAACAAAGAATCAGACAAATGAGAGTTAAAATTCGATGATGAAACTATTTGATATACTAATGGAATAAAACTTGTTTCAATACTCTATTAAAAATCAACAAGTTTTTTATAGTTAAGGTTTGAATTATTCAAATTGGAAAGGTTCAGCGCTACATCAAACAGAGAACAGTATAGCAATTTTTTTTTCTTGCTCTAACTAGCCTTCAGGTGTGGGGGGGTTGGAGGAATAGGACATCTGGTCACCCAGGCAGGCACTCCCAGGTATTTGTCCTGGAAATGCTCAGTAAGTAACTGTGCTTTACCTAGTGTTCCCAAAACTTTGCCAGGAGGGGGTTTCAGAGAGAAGGGAAGGATGGGAGGACAGCCAGGCATCACCTCTGATGAGTAGCATTCTACAGTGGGTACTGTGGGGCATCAGGAAGGTAGCAGGCATGGTCCCTGTCTTCAAGAAGTCCCTGTAGAGTTAATGCCAAAAGGATAACTCCTCTATTTCATACAAATGACCAAGGATGAGCAAGCCCTGCCTGAAGGGGCCATAGCGACAGTCTCTTCTTGTTTCACCGCTGTTCACTTGTGCCCCTTCCCACAATCCTCTTTTTTTCTGATCATGAAAGTGGAAGAGGCCACCACGCATAGTGGGTTTGGAGCCAGACAGGCTCTGCCTCTCACCAGCTATGAGACCTCAGATAGAGCCCTTAGACTGTCTGGGTGTGTTTTCTCCTCAGTAGAATTTGGATAATAATATCTAATTTGCTGCACCACTGTGATGATTAAGAAGATACATAGAGGGTACAGAGCACAGTGTCGGGACATACCGCACTGTGGCATCTGCGACGCATGTGTATTATAAAAAAGGTAGATAAAACAGAAAAGTCTAAAGGAACAAATGAAAATTACTCAGCGCCCACAAGCACAATTAACAACTGCTATTCTTTTGTTGTTTTCCCTTTTAGTTTGTTCTTCTAAGCACATTGTGTGTACACTATAGACATATTGTACAATATAATAGTGTGTCTGATTTTTCATTAGTGGTTCAGAATGGACAATTCTTCAAAATGAAATTCCAATGGCTTCTTCATATTTCATTGCATTATTGTAGAGTCATTTATTTAACTTCCTCCATATGTTAGATATTTCTTTTTCCCCCAATTCCTGTGTCCCACAGAGACAGGCAATCTGGTGTATTGGGTAGCGCTCACCTTTGCTTAAATCCAGGTCTTGCTACTTGCTGGCTGCTTCGAACATGGACAGAGCTTATTATCACTGAGTCTCCAGATATTCATCTGGAAATGGGATGAAGATTTCTACTTGTATTAGTTTCCCAGGACTGTCGTAAAATTACCATAAACTGGGTAGCTTAAATAACAGAAATGTATCCTTTCACTGTTCAGGAGGTTAGAAGTCCAAAGTCAAGGTGTCAGCAGGGCCATGCTCCCTCTGAAGACTCGAGGGAAGAATTTTTCCTGGCTCTTTCTAGTTTCTGACTGTCCGTGCTGACAATCTTTGACATTCCTTGGCTGGTGGCAACATAATTCCAATCTCTGCCTCGGACTTCAAACGGCCTTCTTTCCTGTGTCTCTGAATTTCTCTCTCTGTATAAGGACGCCAGTCATTGGATTTAGGGTCCACCCTAATCCAACGTGACCTCATCTTAACGTGATTATATCTGCAAAGACCCTGTTTCCAAATAAGGTCACACTCACAGATACATGGGGTTAGGACTTCAACGTATTTTGGGGGGACACAATTCAACCTACAACACTACCTAACCAAGTTGTGAGGAAGAAGTGAGTCAACATAAATCTAAGGTGCTCTGTTAACTGTAAAAGTGCTATCTTAGTGTGAATCATGACTTTTAAAGGTTTTAGGTCAAGGCACCAGTTTTAGGAAGGAAGAGTTTCAAAGTATCACATCTCCTTGAGTTTGGGTGTTCGGCCACTTCTATGGAACAGCAGTTTGAGATTTGAAGCCAAGAAGGCAAAATCATATGGAAGAATCAGGGCGCCTCAGAAGCCCCAAATGCCTTAGGACTGGTCTTGTCAATTGGATGACCTCCTACTTGCTGACCTGGGCAGCCCAAGCCGGTGGGAGAATCTACAACATTGCTTCGCAAAAGATCTCTGAATTTTTCCCACTGTAATCCATCTCAGATTGATACTTTTGTAAACTACAATAAAAATGAGTTATTAAAAAAATAATCAGAGCCATACCAAATTACCATCAAAGTTTCTACAGGCTTACTCTCAATTTCTACCTCGTCTCACCATGGGCTGGTAGCAAGCAGCTTACGGGCTGGCAACGGTCCTTGGACCACACTTTGAGAAGTGGTGCTTGTCTGGAGCCAGGGCCAATGCCGACACAGGGGCCCCACTGGACCGTCCTGCTCCCAGGCCTCCGAGGAGGGGGGCTAAAGGGTTCCCAGCCTTCAGCCCCATTCCGGGGGTCATGCCTGGCTGGGGAAAACAAACACACCTCCCACACCCACCTGAGTCTCAGTGTTTTCTTTGAGTTTGTTTTCCCACTGACTTACTTTCCTTTCAGTCTGGGCTTTAAAAACAGCCTTCTGAGTGAATGCAGGAGATCCCAGCTGTCCCAACACCACGGCTCATATGGAATGCATTTAGAGAGGGGAGAAACCTTGAACGGAGTGGTGATACGACTCTGAACTGGCTTGGACACGGCGTGGCTGGAATTTCGGAGCTGGCTTTTGTTTGCATTCGTCATGAAACATTTGTTATATGAGCTGCTGCTACTGCTACTAAAGCAGCTGCTGCCGAGAAACCCTCTCAATGGCTGCTTTTTCTCCTGGACATGTGCTGACTGACAGCGCTCATGGACCGAGGCCCTGGACTCTCCAGGCTTGGGATACCTGTGTCACTATCCCTGCATTAGGTTAGGGAAACGACACAGGACAGCGCACAAAACGGTGGTGCCTGTTTCTGCCAAGTTACACGGGCATGGTATCTTTGGACGGTCGGGTACTGCCTCTGATCATGAGAGAGTGTCTTTTTTATCAGTTCTTATAATTTACATTCTCTCCCATCAAATAAATCTCCAATATGGCCCTGATCTGTCTTCCAGGTAATCTTAAAAAACAGTAGTTTGGGGCCTCATCATAGCAAACATCATTCAGTAAAAAGACGTGGATAGATCTAGAGACTGTCATGCAGAGTGAAGTAAGTCAGAAAGAGAAAAACAAATATATAATATCACTTATATGTGGAATCTAGAATAACGGTACAGATGAATTTATCTGCAAAGCAGAAATAGAGACACAGATGTAGAGAACAAACATGGATACCAAGACGGGGGGATGAATTAGGAGACTGGGATTGACCCGTATACACTACTATGTATAAAATAGATAACTAACGAGGACCTACTGTATAGCACAGGGAACTCTCTACTCAGTGCTCTGTGGTGACCTAAACAGGAAGGAAATCCAAAAAAGAGGGGATATATGTATACGTAGAGCTGATTCACTTTGCTATACAGCAGAAACTAACGCAACGTTATAAAACAACTCTACTCCAATGAAAAGCAAAAAAAAACCCAAAACACAAAGGAGTTTAACTAATAAACTACCATTAAGGGATCTTGTTTTTGTTTGCTTTGCTTTTGAAATTTCATCAGTACTATAATCCCAAGATACGGATGCTGAAGGCAGTGCTACGGTGGCCCGATTCACATCATGGCTACGCAGATATCCCATGAAAGAAACATTTATAACAGATCTAGCTAGAAGCTATACACACAAAACTGGTAATAGAATCGTAAAGTTCAGGTAGTTAGCACATTCCCAGATAAACGCAGTAGGCTGACTACAGGCCTTCAACACCTCTCCTTTGAAACACTTCACTAAAGTGACAGTAAAGGACGATAACTTTATAAAAAGATTGCAAGGACAAAGAACCGGAGAAGGATTTCGATAGAAGACAAACTTCAAACAACTTCTGGAAGATGAAAAGTGGTTGGAGGAGTGCCTTGCACGTGGCCGAGCAGAGTATATGCACTGGAGTGTTGGCAGAGGGGAGACATACATCAGGAGGGTCAGCTCACCCAAAGAACCCTTGAGAGAGAGACGAGTGGCACCAGGTAGCCCAGATGGGGAAGCCGGGCATGAGGCAGGTAGTCTGGCTATGAAGCAGTTGGGCCCCAAATTCCCTCCACACCTGCATGCAGCCAGCTATCTTGCGATGCTTCTTCCCCCATTCTCCACTGCCTGTGATCCGGCAATCTTAGGATTAGTCTCCAAAGAATCTGGCAGAGGCTCCAGACTGATTTGCTAACCCAGCGGAGAGAGGAGAGCATGGGCTAAAATGAGAACAATGAAGTGAATTGTGCCTGAACGTGGGCCTTCAGCTCCTGTCCCTCACCAGCAATCAGACGTGTGTCCTGCTCCCCTATTCCCTCCTCACCTCCCGTCCCCCAAGGGGATATTTGGGGGATACTTCAGGGGGAAACTGCATCAACTCCAGAGAAAAAAAGACCTAAAGTCACTAACAAATGTTTTCCCAGCGAAACTTCTATCGCTGCCTGATCATCCCAAGTGGGTCCATTAGTTGATAAGCCTCCCCTACTGCACAGCACTTGCAATGCACTCTTTAGTGTCTCACCCTCAAATATGAGTTCCGACAAAGATTATCAGAGGAAAGACTTCAGACTGAAAAAGAGATGCCCAAATCAACCAGACAGTGGAAAGGATCCTGGAGCAAGTAGAGATAATGTAAGAAATAGATGAAAACACTTTTCAAAAATCTCTGTAATTTTCAGAGATTTAAGGGGGCATCGTACCCAACAAGCAAGAGCAAGATATTATGCAAAAAGACAAAAAAGATTAAAAAAGAGCTCTTGGAAAAGAGAAAATCCAACAGAGTGACTGGAATACACATCGAGGAACTCTTCCAGAGAGAAAAAGCTGAAGAAATGGAAATTAAGAGAGGAAAAAAATATAAAGCACATAGAGAGGATGCAGCTAGGGATTCAAATATCTGACCAACAGCATTCCAGAAATGAATCAGAGAAAATGGTGCTGATAAAATCATGAAAGAAGTAAAACAAGAAAAATTCCCAGAAATGGAAAACAGGAATTTTAAGCTTAAACGTATCTACCGAATACTCAGTACCCTGAGGCGTTGTAAATTTTCATAAAAGGAATAAACGGAACACTCCAGGAGAGAGAGAGAGAGAATGAAAAAGTCAGAGAAAAAGATGTGGGAAATGAAGTGCATGTATGAAGAAATCCATACCCAGCCAAACTGGCAATCAGGTGAGATGGTAGAACACTGAGCTTTTCAGACATGCAGGGACTCAAAGAATTTACTACCTCCCACGCACCTTTTATCAGGAAGCAATTTGGGCCTATCTTGGAATAAAATGAGTTATGAAATCAAGAAATGGAATTTGAGGGATTCAGGAGATCAGGGATACAATACATTCAGTAAAATGGTAAAGGGAAGTTGCAGGACAGCTGCGAAGGGAGCTTCTGAGTAATCAGCCCAGATGGAAGCAGGAAGTTAGAGCTCTGGGTGGGAAGGAGGGTAGTGGTCCTGGGATGGGGGAGCAGGAAATGGAATGGTATACTTACCTGATAAAAATATGGGAAAAAAATCAAAAGTAAGATTGATACAACAGATCTAATGGCACATATGAAAATTTTTTTTTTTTTTTGCGGTACGCGGGCCTCTCGCTGTTGCGGCCTCTCCCGTTGCGGAGCACAGGCTCCGGATGCGCAGGCTCAGCGGCCATGGCTCACGGGCCCGGCCGCTCCGCGGCATGTGGGATCCTTCCGGACTGGGGCACGAACCCACGTCCCCTGCATCGGCAGGCGGACTCTCAACCACTGCGCCACCAGGGAAGCCCCGACACATATGAAAATTTTGATAGGTATAAATAAATCTAAGCGGATAAGAAACCCAAGGCAATGATCAATTCTAGAAAAACAATAAGTTACGCAAGAAATGAAACAAGATGATGGTGTACTACTTGGATCAGCCTCGAACAAACGTGTGCAGTCACAGTAACGTAAACAGGGACTACGCATGTAACACATGGATAGCGCTATACTATGAAGATGGTGGAGGAGAGGAAGTAGAGGTAAGGGTGGTGGAATAAGAGCACTAAATAATGGCTCAAATAAATACATCAAGACAATAAAAATAAAAGAAGCCTGTGCATACTGGTTATAATTAGTGTGGTGACTATCAGAAGAACCAGCCACTGTGCTGAAAGTGTTTGCCTCTGCAGAACCAGACTTTGCAATGGACAGGGTTGAATAGGAAATGACTGCTTTTCATCACATGTCTTTTAGTACTATTTGATTTTTAATTATATACATGCACTACTTTAATATATAAAGTACAGTTAAAAAACAGGAAGGTAAAATTCTAGGAAAACGTGCTTTGAAAAGTAGCTCCAGTAGTGTCTGGCTATGACAAGGCAACAGAAGTACTTAGAAGCATACTGTAAAAACTGGAGAGGTGAGACTTTCCAGAGTATCTGAACCTCCCACTCAACAAGTAAAACTTCCCTACTCTCATCAGTGGGGAATTAGGTTGGATTTCTCTATGGGTTTGTGGACAGTGAAATGAATATGCTTAATATAGCTCACAAGAAACCACTAAAAACAGCAATGTTCTGTACACAGGTACATTTGCAGTTTTTCACTGTGTTCTTTCACAGTCCAACACCATTTGCAAGACGTGAAAAGCTAGGACATTATATGTTGATAAAAATGTATGAGATATTAAAAAAATACAGCCCAGGAAATGATATTTTTATTTGAACAAGATTTAGTTGAACAAAAATAGAAGTTTCCATTGTAAAATGTTGAGTCATGCGAAATGGGTAAGGATTGTACTTCGCCCCAGCTGGGGGTACATTTTATAAGCAAAGAATGTCAGCAACGCAAGACCGTGAGTCAAGGGCACAAAGACAGTTCTGAAATTCTCTGTCTGAGGCCCTTTCCACATCACCACATTAGGCCCTGGGGCGGGTACAGACCTTGGAAGTTTGGGCGTGAAAGAGCAGGAAGCTCACAGGGTCTTTTATAAAAAGATCAACTATCACCTCTGGGGTCGGGTCTCTAATCTTTGCCCCGGCTCTAGGAGCATTTCAGCTTTGCTGAGTTACCAGGAAAGTCCAAAAATTGAAATGTGTGGTGACTAATTCCACACTTAGTAACATTCTTACTCAATGCAAAGCACATTACTGTCAAGTTCAACTAAAAACCGCTCAAAGTAGAAGTGAATAAATTCCCAAGTAGAAGAAATTCACCTATAAACACAGAAGAATGCTGGTACCTCCACCACACACCCAGATATTATTAGCCACCTTTTTGTCTGGGGAAATGAATCATAAGAAAGAAAACTGCATAGCCCATGCTTGGCCACACTGTGGGGAGCATCTGGGGTTCTCCAGAGGATGAGGTTGGGACCTAGAAGAGATCAATTTCCCAGCGTGCATGGATGGGAGGTGGAGACTGGGGGAAACTTCTGGAAAGGTATTCCAAGGGCTCCTAGTGAGGGAGGCCAGGAAGACCAGAGGCAGCATCAAGGGATACAGCGAGCTCACCGGAGTCAGCGAGTGCCTGGTAACAGAAGGGGAGTCCACGCTGGTGGGCAGAGAGGGGAATCTGGGGGTCAGGCAGGGCAGTAGGTGGTATCTGGAGAGGTGTGGTGGGCTCCCCAGTGGAACAGTGCAGGACCGACTGGAGCCAATGGTTACGCCAGGCCTGGAGAGTGGCTGGGTCTTGGGTGCAGAAAAACGGAAAGAAAGCAAGGAGGAAGAATCCCAGCTCTAGGGACCTGGGAACCTGGCAGTATCCTGACACACTGTTAGGAAGTGAGGGATCCTTGGGTGGTGGTTAGGCTTGCAGAGCGCAGGGAAAGCGGGGTTGGGGGAGTGACACATGGCCCTCTGGCAACTGTGGCTTGGCCACTGGTTCTGGGATTGGTATGAGTGACTCAGTTCCAGGTTGTACCACATAGAGATCTAAGGCTGCGGATACTTTTATAAGAGAATTTTTATAAGGGAACAGGCTGTGGACTGGCTTAGCAGTAGGGTGACTGAGCTGCGAAGAATTGGGGGCTCAGCTCAAAGAGGCAAGGTCAGTAGGCAAGGGCCGAGGTGGGCTGGACGCCCCTCATGCCTCCCAAGTATGGGACTTGGGACTTCTGTGCCTTCACACCTCCAGGTCTGCACTCATGTTCTTTTTTTCTGCCTAACTTGCCTCCTTCCACGTCCACCTGGTGAAGAGTGATGCACCCATCAAGGCCTGGCTCAAATATCTCCAGTAGGAAGTGCCCATCCAGTTTGCGACGGCATTCATGCCAGATATGGTGTTCTTTACCTTTATACGGCTGTCGCCCAGGACTGGAGTGTAGTGCAGACACGGAAACACTTGTTGAAAGTGCTTGTTGAATTTTTCTAGTATTTTCAGATTATACCCGCTATTTAGATATTAGTCTTCAAAGAAGAGAAATATTTTTGGAACGTTATTACTATAAAATCAGACCATGTGTTGAATAGAGATAATCTACAGATTTTATTTTCAAGCATTTACCTTCAACTGCAATACATAAGAGTGCTTAATACCCACTTAATGCTCTGTATTAGTGATTAAATATGAAGGATGTTTGGAGGGTCATAGATTCATGGAGTTTGTGGTGGTTCTGGGGACAGAAGCTTGAATGTCTGTGGTCACTTAGGACTTGATAACTGTGGGCAAAGCTATTCTACTCTTTGACTCTCAGCTTTCTTATTTAGAAAATGAGACAAAGACTAATTGTCCTCCTCAGCTTCAGAGGATTCGTGTAAGAATCAAACGAGGTCATCTTAAGGAAGTGCTTTATAAACGGTAAATTGCTATGCAAATTATTATTATTTAGGAACTGTTGCTGGTGTTCCCATGCAAGACTATTCACTAAGATACCACTGCTGTGTAATAAGGAGTTTAGCTGTTTGAACATGAATGGGTGTACACACACACACACACACACACACACACACACACACACACACGTAATGCAGTACCAACCTGACTAGAATCTGAGCCTAGGACATGACTGGTGATAAACAAATCGTTATGGAGAATATTGATGGTACATGAACCAATAACAGATTGGTATCCTATTTTTTGTTGGCCCAGCCGCTCCACAGCATGTGGGATCCTCCCGGACCGGGGCACGAACCCGTGTCCCCTGCATCGGCAGGCGGACTCTCAACCACTGCGCCACCAGGGAAGCCCGATAATTGAGGTTTTTAAATAACTTCATTGGTGCCTGTAGATAGTCTGAATTTCTCCCAACCATCAGTTGTATACCTGTGAAGTTCCAGAATGTTTTTGGGGTTTGTTGTAGCACAAAAGTAATAAGAAGATGGAAATAAAAAATGAGAAATAGCATGTTTAATCCAATCATTGTAGAATGATGGATGATTTTTATAAAACCAGAGTAGACGGTACATATATTTTTAACCCACGCAAACTTATTTGTAAACTATCCCCCAATTCCCGACCCCACTGGCTCTCAGATAATGTGCTTTGGACTACTGCAATCAATTGTACTTGGAATCCTTTTGATACGATCCCATTTTCAGGCCCCATATTGGGCATAATTGTACATCTGTGTTCAAGCATTCTGTAAACGCCTGTCAGCAGATGCAAACTGTTAGGAAACCACAAGCACTTCCTTGAGAAAATGGAGAGACACTGCCACCTGCTGGACAAAGTTTAATTCATTAACAGCGCTCTGAAGTATGCAATTCTGCATATGGAAAATAAAGGTTTTTCAAGAACTGAATCTTAGGGTCATAGTTAAAATAAAAACGCCATTAAATCACTGAACACCCATCCTATATCTACTAAATAACATGATGCATAACAGGCTGAAAGATTCAACATTCAACTCGAGTTAATGGTAATTGGCCCTGGTCACATCTCAACTAGTGGATTTCATTTAAGGTTGAAATTTTAACGCCCTGATATTTCTGCTAAGAGTTCAGGCATACAAATAGATGATTTTTTGAAAACCCTCAGTGACTTGCATGGTGTGTGTTTTTCAGTCCTGAGCATGTCACTGTAGTAATATTTCCATTAAACTTATTCCCTGTGATTGTTTCAGGAATAAAGTATTGGCCAGAATGTAATTGTTCCTCTCCTTCTAAGTCAGAAATACTATTTCCTAAAGGCATGCGATTTCACAGTCATAGGTCAGCTGTCACTGATGAAATAAGTGAAGGGTGACCATTTTTTTCCCCCCCCCCCCCTTTCCTTCTTTCATGTAGAAGTTACAGAGAGAGCTGAAGCCCTAGTTCCTCCCAGATAATGGCCCTCTCTCCTGTAATGTGGTTGGCAGGCTAATAGCTAATTATTGAACACTTAATCATATGTTAAGCTCTGGGCTAAGGGCTTTACATGGATTCGATCAGGTTCATCTCTCACAACAACCCAGTGAAGTAGACAGTACTGTCTATGTGCCTTATACAGATGGGGAAGCTATGGGGTACAGGGGTTACACCTTACCTCTGGTTATCCAGTTAAGTGGAGAACGGGCTTTAATGCCCAGACTGCCTACTCCAGACGCTGTGCCCTAATAATTATGATATTCTGTCTTCTGGACAGAAATGCATATGGTGTGGAGAGAGAAGGGTGGACAGTGTGACCAGAGAGTGTGTTGGGATCCCTGGCTTAGGGAAGAACGGATTCTGAAGGAATGACCCTGCAGCGAGGATTCGTCATGTCCTCTAGGTGGCGATAGTCTCCATAACTAAACCTGGGAATTACGAAGGCAATGGGGACTGCCTGTGGTTTTTGCGGGGCGCGGGGCGGGGGGGAAGCACCGTATAATTGTGCTAACCAACAGAAGGTAGAAAGAGGAGCCTTAAAACCTTCTATGTGATACTTTAGTATCATAATAATATAGACCTTAGCGATCAACCACCCAAAGCTACATTTGCTCGGGTCCTCTGGGCAGAACCACGGCAGAAAGAGGACAAGGAGTCTCTTCAAACTCCCAACTCAGTCTTCTTTCCTTAAAAAATAACTTTTCTTGGGCTTCCCTGGTGGCAACTTTTCTTGGGCTTCCCATGTGGCTTCCCCGGTGGCTGAGAGTCCGCCTGCCGATGCAGGGGACACGGGTTCGTGCCCCGGTCCGGGAAGATCCCACATGCCGCGGAGCGGCTGGGCCCTGAGCCATGGCCACTGAGTCTGCGCGTCCGGAGCCTGTGCTCCGCAACGGGAGAGGCCACAACAGTGAGAGGCCCGCGAACCGCATAAAAAAATAATAATAATAACTTTTCTTTATGAATAATAGGACAATTTTAATTTTCTATGTAAATATCCTCAGATTTGAATACTGCAGTGCAAATGAACTCCACGAGTACACTGCTATACCCTTAATAGGAGTCTAACTATCATTCATGCCTAGGAAAAAGATACTTAAATTTGTACTTTATTTAGCATCGTTGTTAATAAAAAATATTTAAGTATAAGCAGTTTTTTTTTAAAAAAAAAACAACAAAGCACGCAATTTATGAATGAACTTAAATCCTCAAAGTTAGCACGGAAGTCATTTTGTTTAGAATTAGAGATTTTTCCTTTGTAGTATAGTTGGTGGCCAGATTCTCAAGACAGCCCACAAAAGTCTTGTAAATTCTCTACTGAGGTTCCAGTGTTTACATTTGTAACGGAAACAAGTTGAAAATGAATACTAATGTAATGCTAGTCACGGAAAGTATTTAGAATACAAGGGGAAAGGATTGGAAAGTATTTAAAATACAAGGGAAAAGGATTAGCTTTCAAGTCCTCATGTAGTCCTCACGTAGGAGGGTTAAAATATCAGGTCCTATTGTTCCATATCTGGATGCTAAGTGGCACTACTGAACTGGAACAGCTGGGTTACTCACCAAGTCAGGGGCGGATATGGGAGACACTGATATAAGGTCTTTTCCTATCACAGATATTCACTTATTCTCTGTCTTTAATTAATTTTCTTATTTATTGTGGCCTTTAACACCACTGTGATTTTAGCTCCTAAAGAAACTATGACTAAGAAAGCGTGTCCCTTTTTAAGAGCTAAGGGGGAAAAGCATTCATGAACACGTTAACGCTTGTGGCTCAGAAACTCTTAAGTTGTGGCCCTTTGGTTCACATTTCGGTGGATGACCATGGAGCTGTCTCTCCAATTCTTTGGGCCGGCTCCAAGCTTCTCGTTTTTGAAAGTTAAGTAATGAGCAAATGTAATCGAGATTAATCAATAAAAAATGAGACCGCATAAGTTAAAGAAGTGAGGTCACTATTACCCAGGAAATCTGTTTCGGCCTTGGTTCCCCCAATTCAAACTCATACCCAGGTTGGGCGGAGTTTACTGAGCCCTCACTCCAAGGTACTGGCCTCAGCATTAGCAACTGCCCTTGGGCTGGCGGGAAATACCAGAGTGTGTCCTCCTGGTTATCCACCAGGCTACAACTTTCATTCTTATTTCATCTCGAGTACTTACTATCTTCAACTTCTTCTGAGATACACTAACTGGGTCTCCACAGAATGCAAACATTAATATAAAATGACTAAATTTCAAAAAAATTTATGAAGACTAAGTTTCTCAAATATTTCTGGTAGGAGACAAGTTTACTCACCAGCATATACCTTCTTACAGGCAATGAATGGGGTGAGGGAGCACAAACAGTTGACCTATTATTTAGCGAAGTTCTTAACTTCTCTAAATGGTGGGTTATTGGAACCCACAGTACTGATTGGAAAGAATTAATGACTATCCTTCCAATCTAGAATAAGTGGCAACCCATTTGACTAGCGGATGCTATTTTTACCAGCTCCCCGGTTATTGTTATTAGTGTTTTTTCTTCAGCAGTGAGACTGGTCTAAATATTTTTCATCTTGCTGGAAGGGGATTGCTGAAATCTGCACACACCTGCATTTTTTAAATAACAGGACAAGCACCAAAGAAAAGTGGCCAGTGGAATGTTTGCCTCTTAATCCAGCTCCATGGTCAGTTTAACCTACAAATATTTAAAGGTCTCAGATTTTAGTGTTTCTTCCCTCTGTCCTCTAGTCTACTCAGTTATAAAATTCTTGTATAAAGGGCAAGAGCAATGATTTTAGTGGGCCATTATCTGTGAGCGGAGATTGAAAATGCACAGGTGATGAGGCTCTGGTGTGAATGCTGAAGTGACCTGCTGCCTCTCTTCTTTTAACCTATTTGATACCAGCTCACTGATTTGCGGCCATGAGGAAACAATACAGGGGCTTAGTCTTTGCAGAGGCTAAAATATACCAGAAAGCTGGCCAGGCGAGGGTGCTCAGATATCTCCTGTCCCCTGCTTCAGGGGATGAGGAAACTCTTTGGGACAGAGCAACTTGGCCTTCAAGGTTACCATAGAAAAATCTCACAGAAGGGGCCTGAGAGACCACAAAACACAGGGGAAGTTACTGAAGAATCACTCAGATGTTCATTTTGTTGTCTACGTGCCGTGTGGCAGCGGAGCCCATTACACTGGTGTGATATGCAAAATATTTAACACCAGTTCCACTCAGGAACTAAATTAGAACAGTTGTTGAGTCCTGGGCCAGAGTCCTGAAGACACACT
>NW_020173666.1:4962687-4983846 GCF_003031525.2 Neophocaena asiaeorientalis asiaeorientalis | reverse complement strand
GTGTAAGTGCACCCGGAGGGTGGGAGCCCAGGGCAGTGTAGACGTGTCTCGCTGTTTTAACCACTAGTATAGCTGGACTGTGTGAACTGGTAATGTGTTGGCTGGCCTGCGTTCTCCCTAGGGCAGCAGCCTCAGAAGTATTTCATATATTGCTATGCCAAACTCAAAGGGGAGAAAAATCTTTATAGGTGGAAAGATCACAGCTAAAGACAAAAGAGCTAACAGTCACTCAATCTTCAAAACTATGTTCTACTTTAATTAATGGGCTTCTAGATCACGGGACGAAGGCCTACAATTCCTGAGAAGTCAGGTATTTAAATGAGGAAAACAGTTGGGAAGTGAAGATGATACATCCTGACAACAGTAGGTAAGTGAGCCCTTGGGGCTAAGATTTTTGTTTGTGGTTTATTCGTATTTAAGAAGAACAAAGATTAAAATGTCTTCTTCTAAGTTATCAGACCTACGCTTCTGAAGTTGACCCTTGGTGTGCTGGGCTGTGACATCCTGTGAATCGTGTCAATCCCAGATCCCAGGATGGATGAAGTACGTGGTGTGGCCTCACCCATACTCTTCCCAAGTGCTGGGATAAGAGTGTGTTCTTCTTATCTGACAGCTATGTGTCTCCAAGACCCAGTCAGCCTTTTATCTCATACTGTACATCTCACACCCCCACACCCTCACACACTATACAACAAGATAAAGCTGAAGAAGGGAAATAACAATGAATAACGTAAACGTTTTCTTCAAAGGAGCCTGATTTAGGGTGAGACTCCTCCTTGCACAAAGACCAGAGTTTACTTTGTCCTACAGAGCTAAAAACTGGTCACAGGAGAACTCTTTAAATTCTCTGAACTCTTTAAATTGCCCAGAGTTGAAAGAGCAAAGGAAGGCCCTATTTCAAAAAATGACAATTTAGAGTTTGTTATGCTTCTAGCTATTCCAACCACACTTCTTGCTGCGGAGACACACCTCGAGGTCCATGGTCATGTAAGTACATGCGAGTTTGCCTCTGAATAAGAGTGTTGGGAGACCAAGGCAAAATCACCTTCCCCCAGCAAGTCCCTGGTAGTGGTAGGGCCACCCGATGGAACCAAAGTCAGGGCTCCTGTAGGCAAAACCAGTTCACCTGGGCATCAGCACCTGTCAGTGATGCAGGTGTGGTACGAGGTCCCTGCCTGGCTGCGTGGCGTGTGAGGCAGAGGCTTCGTCTGGGGAGCCCTTCCTCTGTGCCTCATTTCTACAAAGCAGAATAATACCTTCCATTTCCCGACAACAAAACAAAACCATCAACGGATTAGTGAAGAGGTATTGTTGAGGCAGCAGTAGATTAAGAACAGGAAAGAAACAAACAAAGTTGAGAAGAACAAATGACGGACTTCTGAAAGTAATGATTTTACAGTGACACTATGGGCAACCCTTATAATTGCTTTGCTGCACTCTCTTTCTTCTGTTTGGATACCACTCCATCTATTAGAGTAAAATCATAATTGTATTCTCAATGTGCCGCTTTATGGACTCTATGTGCCAGGATTTGCTTTTGTCAAATGGAAGTAGGGCCAGAGTTACCTCATCACACTCCCCCAGGGCTCCAACACACACCTGCCTGTTCACTGGTTCACCCCAGCACCAGGGCACGGCCCACGGGAATGCTGCCCATCTCACTTTTCAGAGGGAGAAACGGAAGCATCCGGCCTTTAAAACATGGCGAGTTTATGTTTGGCCCTGAAGCTCAAGGTTTTGGTATCTAAATCTCGTGGTTCTAACCTTGCTTTGAAGCCAGGGGAGCTCCCCTTCCCTAACAGAAGAGATGATTTCACGCCTTTATTTCCCGAGTCCTTTTCAAGGTGAGTAAGCCTCAAAACAGAGAAGCACTTGCTTACAGACAGAGTTACCTGGGTCTTTGTAGATACTGAGCACACCCTTGAAGTAATGAGGTAAAAATCTTTCCAGTAAAAGCAGCACATCTTCCAACTCTTCAAGAATCCCCACAAGCAGGAAGTTTTCATTCACGTTCAGCTTTGCTCTTTCAAGGGCCCACTCACCAGGCTCCCTTTATGGATATAAAAATGATTTTGAAATCAAAGATTGGTTTTCGAATTGCAGCAACAACATGTTGGAAGCTTCTCCCTTCTCCCACCCATCCCCAGTCACGTAAGTCCAAATCCCACTTTCTCCAGGGCCCAGCGAGCCCCACCTAAATGTTTGTTAAGAGAAAATGGGCCCAGGCAGCTAGGTCTCAACAAACGCTGATTAGAATGGCCTTTTAATAGGAGGACCAAACCGAACCCATAAAGTTAGAAGTTTTGAAGTATGAAACTTACTGATTTTGATTTCTGTAGAAGTCAAAATAGGTGTCAGGTCATGACCACTAATCATCTTATTCTTTTGAGGAATTTAAAAACAAACTTTTTTTTTTTCCTTCAATCACAGAAGGAAAACAGCCTAATCTTATTTGTAAGGCAGATCCGTGTGCCAACAACACTGATATGAATGTAACGCCTGGCTGGTGTTGACTATCTGGGGGAATTTGGGCAAGCCAGGATTCTTTTTTGAAAATTTTTAATAATCCTTACTTAGCTCAAATAATTGTCCTCAAGGTGGAACAAGGTGACATTTTGAAAGCATTTTGAAAATCACCATGAGATAAGGCATCAGAAGTCCTCGCCCCAAGATCAGGAAATATATAATTTTAAAAGTACTTTAAGGAGTTGGAATCTTGTTTCTTGGAATAAATATCCTCATTTGGACAGAAAGCGAGTCAACTGGCCCCAAATCTTCCCAGGATCTGAAGCCCTGACCGTGAAGCAGAAGGCATTTACTCCAGGGGCCAGGGTGGGTGAGGGAGGCCTCCTGAGCTCAGGAGTTTATAATGAAGCAGAAAACTGACACTTCTAGCCCCAGAATTCTGACCGTAAACCAATTGGTTAACTCGGCAAAACGTCAATAATAACAACACACATAATAACTAAGCAGCAATCACAGTGTAAGCAAAAAGTACGAGTGAGCTGCAACTTGGAAACAGCTGTGTCCCCCCCAACCCCTAGTCTCTCAAGGAACACAACGACCTTCTAATCAATGTCTCCTATCGGGGAAAATGCTGCTTCTGGCAGCAGGGTTTATTTTCCACCAAGCAAAGATAATATTCATCGTTACTACCATTTCTTCTGGAGGCTACACATTTGTCTAGTATAACGAATTTCAAGTGTAGCTAGACCAGAATCACCTGGGAGGTGGTCACAGATGCCTGGGCCTCACCTCAGAGACTGTGATCAGGTGAGGGGTCCTAACAAGTACCCCAGGGATGCAGATGCAGGAGGTGGGTGGACCACACTGAGGGCCCTTACTATCTGAATAAGTCACTTTCTAAAGAAGGTCTTGCAACCAAGTAAGGTTGAGGAGGGATCTCTAGAAAGTACTTTCTTCTCTTTTTACTAAGTATGCCTCAGGAGAGAGACACTCTGGAATTTTGGGTGCGAGCATCTAGTGTTTCAGACCCAATCAGACACACCACACTGGCAAGGACAGCTGTGGATGCAGCACCGTCACTACAGAGGAGCAGGTTGGGCGCACCCCCTGGGCTTTACTATCTCATGGGCTGGGGAGTGACAGCTGTACGTCAAAGGTGAAGAAGAGTTTGGCTGGCATTTCAGTTACACAGCTTTACGGGTGGTTCCCAAGGCCTCTGCCAGACCTTGATTTGTTCATTTCTTTATTTATAGGACATTCAGAATCTCAAATGCCGTCTTGAAAGATTAACAGTAAATATTAACTGAATTCCAGAAGTTAGAGAGACTGGGGACGCAGAAGACGCCCACGCAGTGCCAGTCGGTGGGTTTCCCGTCATTGTTGTCCAAGTGAGCACGTCATGAGCCTGTTTCAGTCCTTACCTGCATCTGGGATGCTGTCCACAAAAGTACGGAATGATGTAAAACAACCTGGGGTTGGAACACTCAGGATAGTTTTCAAGGATACACTCGTTGATGTCCTAGAAGGGAAAACACAGCAGTGAGATGTCTGGCGGTCTCTGCAGGGCTTTGTCAAATGTCATACAGTGTAAGTAAAATTGATACTCTAATGATACGGGAAGGCCTTGAGAAGATGTACAGAACTGATGGATTTCATGAGAAGAAATGAAATCCCTTTTTTGCCTTGCACCAGCCTGCTTCACTGGCCAGGTACACATACGGTCAGAGCATTTCACAGAGTGCTGGTTCTGTTGAGTTAAATGAATTTCTGCGTGTCCCAGTGGCCTGAAGTCTCTAGCTAGATGACAAGCATCTTGGAGCAGTTCAACTGACTGTGGCTAGCTGTGGCCCCAGCAGTTATGAGAAACTGAGAAGTATACAGTGGACACTTAACAAATATTTGTTGAATGAATTCAGTATGACTTAATCATCCAGACTTAATCAGAGATCCCTGTACAGCCAATCCTGTAGAAATGTGTTTCCCTGTGTATCCACATGTCCAACAAATACTTATTAAGTACCTACAACAGTCACATAGAGGGTCTGTAAATTTTGGAGGGGCTATTTTTTTTTTTTTTTTTTTTTGCGGTAAGCGGGCCTCTCACTGTTGTGGCCTCTCGCGTTGCGGAGCAACAGGCTCCAGACGTGCAGGCTCAGCGGCCATGGCTCACGGGCCCAGCCACTCCGCGGCATGTGGGACCCTCCCGGACCAGGGCACGAACCTGTGTCCCCTGCATCGGCAGGCGGACTCTCAACCACTGCGCCACCAGGGAAGCCCTGTAAAACCATTTCTAATGTTATATTAGGTTAGGAAGTGGCCGGATGTTTGCATATAGACATTATCTCACTTTCAAAAGCAACAGTTGTGATTTTCAAATAGAAAATCTGGAATTTCTGGATAGAAAATTTCTCTTCTATGAGGTTGAGTGCAGTGTCTTTGTCAGCATTACTAGAGCTTACAATGACATGAAAAGAAGGGCTAAAAATCCTCTTTCCTCAAGGCAGATTACATTGGATACCCTAGATAAGACATGTCTGGTTCTTAGGTATTTCTAAGGAGAAAAGATAACCCAATTTACAAACAAACCAAACAGCTATGGGATGTTTCTTCAGGGACAATACTGGCAAGGCAAATTAAGAGTGGATATAACTCAGCAAACATGGTCCTATGGTCAATGAAGTTTATGAGTCAGTTGAAGCCACTGAATCTAATACCATTAGGGTAAATGGTTAGTTATTAAAAGGTTTTTTTTAGTTCAAGTTGGAAAATATGACTTAAATATCTATTTTTTTCAACAACATTTTCTTTTCCCTCTCGTGCTTCTTTGGTTTATATACCACTGAAATAAACTACACAATTACAGTAACAAATTCAACCGGAATAAAGAGATTTAGGAACAGACACACTCCAGCTGAGCACCTGAGCCTATTGTGGGAAGCACAGGTGCATAGTTCGCAGAGAGAAGTATACGAGAAGCATGTGGAATGGTGTGCGTCAGCCCATCCAGCCACGCATGAAGTGAAGGCAATAAGAGCACCTCATTGCATATGAAAACCCATTACAAATGCACGATGTTAGACCCCAAATACCTTTCTAAGAAGAAATTGACACAGAGGGATGTATGTATAAGACTATTCATTGCTATAAGATTTATTACAACAAAATATGGCAGAACGTACAGTTCGTTAATGGGGGATTGATTCACAGAGCAGTTATGGCACATTCCTATGATGAAATACTGGGCACCCAGCAAGGATAAGGAGGATCTACATGCACTGTCCTGAAAAGTGTCTGTGATGAGTTTTCAGATGAAATAGGACAATATGAACATGTAGGACAACATAAAAATAAAATGTGTTTCCATAAGGACAGAAATATCTGGAAGGGGCTTCCCTGGTGGCGCAGTGGTTGAGAGTCCGCCTGCCGATGCAGGGGATGCGGGTTCGTGCCCCGGTCCGGGAAGATCCCACATGCCGCGGAGCGGCTGGGCCCGTGAGCCATGGCCGCCGAGCCTGCGCGTCTGGAGCCTGTGCTCCGCAACGGGAGAGTCCACAACAGTGAGAGGCCCGCGTACCGCAAAAAAAAAAAAAAAAAAAAAAAAAAAAATCTGTAAGGATAAACACCAAACTGTTAAAAGAAGTCATTTATGGTGGTAGATGTAATGGAAGATGGGAATAAAATGTTTTTGAAATGTTAGCTTTAATTATAATATATATATTTTAGTTTTATCATCAGAAAAGTTTATGGAGATCTACACATTGTAAAACAAACTAAAACTTGTATAGAGGGTGACCAGGCTTTGCCATGAGGATGCTCTGACCTCCCTTCCTCCCTCACCCTCCAGGTATCCTCTGACAGTTGGCTTCCCCCAGGGACCTGAGCCTTAGGTCAGAGTGACCCAGGAACTGGGCTGGGGTCAGAGGGAGGGAGCTAGGAGCTGGGTGGGAAGCAGAGCACAGGAGACTCCGGGCACGGCCAGCGTGGTCAGGAGGGTCTGTCCTCTGAGGTCGAGATTTCACAGCAAATGGCTGAGTAAAATGGTAGTGATTTAGGGGGTGTCCAGAGATCTGCCCCACACACAGTCAGCCCCCCAGAGACTTGCATTAACACGAGGGGTGGGGCAACTGAGCCCACCAAAGCCTCCTGCAGAGACTCTGACAGCGCCTGCGCTTCTCTGAGTTCACTTTACAGTGGCCTTTTAAGAAGAACTTGTGTAATTGTTTAGGTGGTGACTCCAGGAGGGCCCAGATGCCTGCTCACTGCATCTCCAGTGCTTAGCGCCCTTCCTGGAAAAAGCAGACGTGCAATAAATACTCAGCGACTGAATGAGCAAATGGCAGAAGGAACAAGCCAAGACACACACTCCTGATTCTGTTCCCAGAGATCCTGGCCTGGGGCTCGCAGGAGGGGGCAGAGGGCATCAGTTGGTGGGGAAGGGGAGGGCTGAGGACTGCAGGGACCTAGGAAAGACGTTTCTCTACTGGAATCCACAAATAACCTCTCACGGTCAATTTATGGGAAGACATAAATTCCTAGTTTAAGAATTACTGTTAACAATTCTTCCTTTCTTAGAGCAAGGCATGTCGCAGGAGATTTCAAAGAGTTCCATTTGAGCCCATTAGGTTGATGGATGGTGTTGGCCACAAGCATCTTATGGAAATGCTATAGGAGGACATAAATACAAGATGACTCAGATGTAAGACCAAGCGGAAGCAGGAAACGAGCTGTGAAGACCCACGCACTCAGCTGCCTACGGCTTGGCCACAGTGAACACTCGTCTGCTTCCCGGCAGCTCAAGGACGCGGGGCTTCGGGAAGCTGCTCCTGGCCACTCACACAGTCCACTCTTACTGGAACCCAGAACTTCAGTGAATGACCTTTCAGTGTTTTGGGCAACCAAATGTGATAAGTGTCAACACAGCTGTTCCTCCAGTGCTCTGCTCCAGTCCCCCCCAGGGCCATACGGTTTCCCCCCAGAATTAATGGTTTTCTTTTTGGAGTTAGGCTTCGCTATCTTGTGTTGTTTTACAATCCCCTTTTTACACTGAAGCTCTCTTTGTACGTATATAGTTTAAAATGATTATGCGATTTCATTTTTTTCTTCCCATGCAGTGTTTCTAGGATAAGGTTGTTTTAAACGAAAACCTTAATATTTATTTTAAGACTTGCTCTAAGGTCTTCACGACGGTGATGATTTAGCCAAGCTGGCCCGCTTGCCAGACTGCTTGCCAGTGCTTGATCTACGATTTGCTTATCTGGTCCTTGGATCTTGGCAGCTGCCATGGCACCCCACAAAGTGTCCCCTTGCCCAAGACTAGCCCTCTTGTAAGACTGGGTTTCAACATAAGACCCCATTCTCCCCACATTCTCAATTTATTCGGGAAATGAGATATTCTCTAGGAGCGAACATTCAACTGAGTCCTTTTAATTGCCAAAACTACAAAAAAAAAAAAAAAGGCCAATTTTGGTTGAAATTTATTCTAAACTGTGCTATTTTTAAAAGCATACACTTACACCCTCTAGGTTTTCTTAGTGGCTTCACCTTCTTCCACTTTGATCAGACAGCAAAATCACGTTCGATTGATTTTCTCCCGTAACATTTTCACTGGATAGACTGTGATGAATAACACGCACCAGTCAAATGCCAAAGGGCCCTCAGTGCCCAAAGGAAACCCCAGTCACTACAGCCAGATCCCTGGGGCTCACTCCCGAGTCCTCTCTCACCCTCACTGTTCACGTCATTCAGTGGCCCGACCCTGCAACCTGACCCCTAAATGGTTTTCTAACCTGCCTTCTGGCATCCATTCCACACCTCAGGCCCTGCTCAGCTCCTTCGCAGCTGGTTAGTATCTCTTCCTTTCATCTCTTCTCCCTGAACACATTCTACACAAAGTTGCTGCAGTAACTTAGCTGAAATGCAAATTCATCCACTTCACCCCTCTGTTCAAAAGCTTTGAAGGACTCTTAGTGACAGTGCAGTGGCAATAAGGATCAAGTAGGGCACCTGTTAAGAAATGCTAATTCCCGGACCCTACCTTGATTTAACGGAGAGCTTGATTTAACAGGTTTTTCTGGGGACAAGGCTAGAAATCTGCATTTTATTTTTATTTATTTTAACATCTCTATTTGAGTATAACTGCTTTACAATGGTGTGTTAGTTTCTGCTTTATAACAAAGAGAATCAGTTATACATATACATATGTTCCCATATCTCTTCCCTCTTGCGTCTCCCTCCCTCCCACCCTCCCTATCCCACCCCTCTAGGTGGTCACAAAGCACCGAGCTGATCTCCTTGCGCTATGCGGATGCTTCCCACTAGCTATCTATCTTACATTTGGTAGTGTATATAGTCAGTGCCACTCTCTCACTTTGTCCCAGCTTACCCTTCCCCGTCCCCGTGTCCTCAAGTCCATTCTCTAGTAGGTCTGTGTCTTTATTCCCATCTTGCCCCTAGGTTCTTCATGACCTTTTTTTGTTTGTTTTTTAGATTCCATACATATGTGTTAGCATACGGTATTTGTTTTTCTCTTTCTGACTTACTTCACTCTGTATGACAGACTCTAGGTCCATCCTGCATTTTAAAGAGGAGCCTTGGTGATTTTGAGAACCTGGTTGCCCTTCATGGGCCTCAACACTGGGCCAGAAGGTAATTCCACGCCTGGCTCATCTGGGTTCCTTGCCTGGAATTTCCTTCTGCCTCCTCCCCTGGTCCCATAGTGGGCCTAGGTTTTGGCAGAATTCCTGGCAGGACGAGTGTTAGTATATATGCCAGTCCACCTGTAGCGAAAGGAAGGCTCCAGAAGCTGGAGAGGAATTCAGGATCTGACAGCAAGTTCAAGGTAACTCCTGGTGAGCCTTCTGGGTAGACAAAGCACACACAACCTACACTGTGTGCTTTGCAGCCTCCTAACCATCCACAGTCCCCATTTAAAACAATCCTCTCCCCTCTTACCAAACTGAGAGTGGTCCTGGGACTTTGCTCCTCTAGTAAGACAAAATAAGTGAAGTCTCTAGTATATTTCTCATTCATTCCACGATCTTTCGTCATCAAGCCCCCTCCAATCCTATGGCTAATCCTGGGCCCAGAAAGGAGGGATTTAAGGAGTTCCAGTAAAAGGAAAAGTTGAGCTACACATACGGTCCATGGTGAGGTGAGGGCTGTGCCAGATGGGCAGGGCTCCAGCACCCCCCAGCCCTACCAAAACCGGAAGAGCTATGCTTTGCCTGGGTTTATGTATTGGGTTCCGTATAAGATTTCAGCTGATAACAAGGCTCTAAATCTGAAAATCATTGCTTCAGGCCAGCACGCAGAGGCTCAGGGTATTGGAACAGCTAGCATGACCCCCATCACACCGCCCCTCCCTTTGCCCTATATAAGCAGGTGATTCTGATTGTAGGGCCCAGGAAGTCGGATCTTACTAGCTGGGTCATGACTGTTTGGGTCCTATGATTAAAGAGCACCTTCTGGAAAAAGCCAAAAATATGAGAAAACATTTTTCCTCTTCCTCTCCTTCCTAGGGTCCAGGCTGCTGAGAGTTCTATTCTTCCCCCTATCTCACCCTTTAAGGAAAGAGGGGGTACCAAGCCCATGCTAGCAAGGGGAAGAGTAGGTCTCTTATGTGTACAACAGTGTTAAACACTATAGAGTATCTATATTCTAAATGTCAAAAATATCTTTAAAAATGCACGGCATCTTTTATTGAAGAGAAATTTAATTTATTATAATTTTGGTGTATAGTGTCAATCCCTTGATTATTTTAGTTTTCATTATCAATTGTGAATGAATAGAGGCCCTTTGAACCTATGACAAGCTGGGCACGAACGTGGCCTTCAGGAAGGCATACGGTACACAGGTGGGGTGCTGGGCAGACTTCCCGAATTCAACTCTCTGAACGTTTTGAAAGCCACACCTGCTGGGCCAATGCTGTTCCAGGCTCCTGGGCAGGAAGGGCTGCCAAGTATGCAGAATTCTGCCAGATTGTGCAGTTATTTTATTAGGCAAATAAATGTCTACAGATTCTAGTGCAAAACCACTGGGCCCAACCCAGTTTTGTACAAACATTTTCAAAAGTAAAAGTGGAATACATTATCAGTCACTCCTTTTCATAATTATAGTTTTTTTGGCTAACGATCATTTCCCTTCCTTCTACATATAATGTCTGGAATATTTGCACAAAGAATATCTTTAAGCGGAGGTTAGCCCCCAGTGGGAGTTACTTAAGAAACCACTGGATACCCTAAATTTTATACAAGTGGGACACTTTAAGAAAGTCCATCTCGACAAAAAATTTCAGGCATAAATTTTATAGAATCATAAATTATGAGAACTGAATTCAGTGACTAGCTGAAGGAAGACTCAGGAAAAAGAGGTAGAGGAGGGCTATCAATCCTTTAGTGCTCTTTATTAGAAATGAAACACATGATAAACTTCACCTGGGATTCTAATTTTAAACTTTCAACTAGAATTTTCTCATAAAATTTACATCTATGATGCTACAATATGGTCAAATGCAATCTGATTTCAGAGATTCTTAATTTGGAGTAGCTCAAAATCGGTTGCTTGTTGTGTTTAAATAAATCAGGCTGAAATCTTCAACAAACCAATGCCAAGGTCCTTTAATTATTTTATGAATTAAGGCATCTACTGTACATAAGACATCATGGTAAGCACCCTGGCCTCAAGTAGCTGACAAATAATTGTGCCTGTCTCCCTTTACTTGTAGTTTACAAAATGTAACTTTACTAACATTTATATAGAATATATTCTTGGTAGTGGTTCCCTTTATTTGTATGTGGTTCCCTTTTTATTAATGCTCTTACCTTATATTAAAATTTGTCTTATAAACTTTTTTTTAGCATTTAAATGGTGACCTTTTCTCATCCCTTTACTTCCAGTCTCTATTTTCAACAGATGACTCCCTCTCCCTGTTTAACAGATGAATGTAATCATTTACCTTATTATGATTATTGATATATTTGGATTTATTTTTGCATCTTTCTTTGTGTTTTGTTTGCTATTCTTTTCCTCTGCTTCTTTTTTTTCTTTTCTGTTGGTTTTTAAAGTTTTTAATAATACCACCTGCCTTTCTTCTTCTGCTTTAGAATCTAAAGATTTTCTTTCTACTATTTTCACAATTACCCTTACATTTTTTAATGTTCTAAGATTTTTTCCCCCAGATATGTGGTTCTGACAGCTTAAAAAATACAAATGATAACAATGCAGCTTAAAATACTCTCATTACTTGAGAAGTACTGAGGAGAGGTGCAGAATTTTAAGAAATCATTCATAAATGGTCAGAAAGATGAGCTGATGGAAGAGTCATTTAAAAATGTTTAACGTTCAAATTTGATTAATATTTCTCTAGTAAAGTCTGAAGTAATTTGGTCTTTCTATATTTCTCCTGAATCTGGAAAGATCTTAGCACTTTTAATTATCCATTAAACACTGCCCATCCCATCTTATCAATGTTGTCTAAATCTAATCCTTTTTTAACACAAAAAACTCTTCGCACTCAGTGTTTAACTCATTCTACCAACAGGTGTTAATCAATGGCTATATTCACTGTTGCATCTTGTGTCCTGCACCTTCCTTACTTCTCCTCATAATCCATCTTTTAATGATCCTTGATCCTTTTAGTGAAGTCGTTAAGTGGTTAACTCTTTCTATGTCTGAAAAAGTCTATAGAGTGATTGTGTAGCTGGATATAAAATCCTAGGTTGATGGTTATTTTCCCTCAGCACTCTGAAGGTATTACTCTGCTGTCATCTGGTATCTACTGTTGCTGATGGGAAATCTGCTATCAGCCTAATTATGCTTCCTTCACTGGTCATCTGTTTTTCTGCCTTTTCCTTGATACCCTGCAGTTTTACTCTAAAATATTTGAATGTAAATTTAACTTTGTTTATTCTGTTCATAGGCTGTGGCTTTGTTCTACCACCTCTCTAGGTCTGCCCTTTAAAAGCCATAGTCCCAGTGATGGGTCAGCAGTCATTCTGTCTGGCTTTCTTTGCTTGGCTGTGAGGGAAGTGTGGCTCCCCACCTGAGGCCCTGAAAGCACTGAGCCTGGTGCTGGCCCCCATCTTGACAGGGAGCCCAATGGCTGGCTGCCGCTGCCCCATTCTGGACCACAGCTCAGCTGGCCTGTGATTTCACCACGGCTCATCACTCTGGTATTGTTCCAGGCATGGGGACCCTCTTTGGATTTCCTTTTTAAATATTCTTATCTAACATTGCTATGTGTTTGGGGCCAAGGGAGAGCGAAATCTCTATACCATCTCGCTTGGGGGTCCTGTATGGGCTGTTCACGCTTTTTTTCCTTCAGGGAGTTCTATTGGAAAGAATATGGAGTGCAGAAATGTGTGTGATGGATGTGGGGAGTGCACCTTGCTGAGTCAGAGGAAAGATGCTTGGTAAAATGTCAAGTCCATGCCAAAGCAAGGTCACGTGTTTATTGAAATGTGATCATTTCTGCTTCATGAGGATGTCAGAGGCCAAAGCACAGTTTAAGCCGGACCTCGAACAGTATGATTCCTGAGGATTCTTATTACAGACCCTGCAAGATATTAATATATTGTATCAGGGACTTTATTATAATGCTGTTGCTTTGAACCTTTTAATTGCTTCAAGTGTGTCGCCGAAAGTTCCAATATGTGAAGTATACCACGAACACAAAAATGGCATAATCTTCCCTCTACATTTTCTCTATTAGTATTATGTAGACTCTTCTGGAAGGAAAGCCTCCTGTCTCCTCTCTGTATGATGGTACCCACCCAGGGCCAGGCAGGTGCTCTTTTATAGCTCATAAGAGTAGCCTTTGAAGATGATGAGATTTTAATTTGAATTGTGCTATGCCTAGCAAATCACCATGGGAATCTGGTAAAAGCTTTCAGAAGACACTGCTGTTTTTCAATAAACAACATCATAAAAAATTCAGCAGCAGAGTGAAATGCAGAATGAAAGTACTGGTGCATTTTAATCAGAAAATGCTTAAATGATATTGTGGATGAAGATATATCATTATGGATATATTTTTTTAGTAGACATCTGGAGGACTGAAATGTCATTAAATGACCTCTAACCCACTCCCTGCTAGAAAAAGTACATTCCAGATTTGGGCTCCACTTAGAGGAATAATGACTTTGGGGCTTTGTGATTCTAGTCTCCAAGGCCCAGAAAAGCCATGTGGCTGGACCTCTGCCACCAGCAGCTCTGCCGTGAGCTCTGAAAATGCTATCTTGGTTAACCAGCCCCCTGTGGGCAATTCTGCCCTGTGCATTCGGCCCAGCACAAAGATGGCAGCAATCTTTGCAAAAGGGGGCTATGCTGATTCTATTTGGAAGCATAGAGTCAATAGGACTCTCTGTCCTTCTAGCACGACTAATGTTGAGATGCTGATCAAGCCCTTAAAATAAGCAGGAGGACAGGTTTATGGAGAGATCCACCGCCCTCTCTCCTACCTAGTCACATAGAAAAATAGGTCACCACTCTGTGGGCTTTCTGTGGGGTGGTAGTATGATATCATTCGAGTGGATTGCCAGTGGCTCTTATGGGCCTACAGTTTTCCCACTCTAGATCTTAATAAAACCATGGAAATACATTTTAACTTGACTGCTTTCCGTGCAACACCAGAAAGAAAAGATGCCGGTAAAACTTAGGCCAGAGATCTGAAGGACCACTGCAGATTTTACTTCAAAGTTGAGTTATGAACTGGAAAGAAATGCATCACTCACCTCATATCTGTTCATTTCACCTGTTAAAAGAAGCCTCAGGAGTAGGCTAAGTCCCCACACAGTTCAGTATCTCCTGGAGGTAGTACTAGGCAGACAAATCAGGCTCCAACAGAGCTTCTCCACTGACCTGAGACTTTGTGAGTGTAAGAATGGCAGGAATTCCTGGGAAACCAAGTACGTCCTTCAAGGGTTTTTACACCATAAAAATTATTTATGACTCCTTTGGGCCACACAAGTTTCTAAAAGCCACAGAAACTGTCTTAACCTCATAGAATTTTGATGATTTTGCCTTCCCAGCTGAAGAGGTTTAGAATTCCCTTTTCTTTCTTTCACATCCAATAGTCTAATAGTTTTGGCCTAAGAGGCCAAATCTAACCACAAAAGTCACACTTTCAACTTCTGGTTATCCAGGGCATAAACAACATGTCTGTAGATCTTTGAAGGCTCACAGCCTCTCCTTTCTGTGGCCCCGTAGTCCCAACTCAGAAGGTCATACAGAATCCACAACAGGTTTAATAAAGAGAAATTGAAACTAAAGAGCCAGAATGATTATTTTAGATGAACTGGGAACTGCAGTTTCTTAAGACGGTGTAATCATGAGTGACTAAGAATTGACTGGGAGGGCTTCCCCGGTGGTGCAGTGGTTGAGAGTCCGCCTGCCGATGCAGGGGACACGGGTTCGTGCCCCGGTCCGGGAAGATCCCACATGCCGCGGAGCGGCTGGGCCCGTGAGCCATGGCCAATGAGCCTGCGCGTCCGGAGCCTGTGCTCCGCAACGGGAGAGGCCACAACAGTGAGAGGCCCGCGTACCGCAAAAAAAAAGAGAAAAAAAAGAATTGACTGGGTGAGAGAACTATAGGAGTGAATAGGCGGTTTTGTTTTTGAATGCATTGATTAAGGGCTATCAAGGATTCAGCAACATTGGATAAAGCAGTCGTGGAAATACAAGGGCTTGACAGTTCACCTCACCCCTAGAAGGAAAGCTATGCAGTGAGAAATACAAGGAAAGCAGGGTGAAAACTAAAAGAGCTTAGTAGTGGGGTCCGGAAGGAGAGCTGTGGTTTATAGGGAGCATGATTCCCGTCGTGAAAAGACTTACTAGGACCACAGTGAAACCCTTGACTGACGAAGTGGTGAATAGCCACCTGGTGGATTATTTGTGGCAAATTTAAAAGCGCAGGCTGGCTTCCTACTCTCGGGATATTTTCAAATCACCAACTTACCTCTCCACCCTTAAGTCAAAGAATAAGAATTCATTTCAATATTAGCCCAAGAAAAACACAATCAGAGGAGGTCACAATGCTAGAATACCGTTATTAATTCCAAGACTAAATACAGTGGATTTCAAAGCTTTCACCAGAAGAGTGGAAAATTTCCCCAGGGGGTTATGATTGGTTTCACTCTTTCGGTAACCATACTGTAAATTCTTTGCTTCTTCACTTTTAGCACTAAGGGCTAGATAGTTTCTCAAAGTACAATAAGCCTAAGGATGCTGCTTTGATTTAAGAAGCAGAGAAAAGGAAGGGAGTTATTGATATGAAACGATTACCGTTTTTCAAAAAGAGTAACCAACATTTTAGAAAGTCCCATTAGAGAATCCTCGGTAGTCCTAGACTATTAGGGAGACAGTGCCCAAGACCTTCCTCTCTGCAGCCCACGACAGTTCTCCTTTAGAGAGAGTCAGGATTTAGCAGGAGGTATGTGCTGCTCAGTCCTATAGAAGGTGGAGGAGAAAATCATTCTCCTTATGCTACATTCTTGCTCTGGACTTGTTAGGTCTAAATCTATCTCATTGATAGTCAGAATTTGGGGATTTAAGATGTCAACTGACATGGAAACAAATGCATTAAAAAACAAATGTCATCCCTAGCTGTTTCTCCTTGCCAGTAAAGACTGAGGGAAGCAGGTGGTTATTAACTTGGAGTACAGAGTACAGACACTCCCCCACCCTCGCAAAGGGGTCTGGGGCTATAACTGTATTTCAGTATGATTTGTTTTGCATTTAAAAACATTATTCTGAGAGGTCCGTAGGCTTCACTAGACTGCTAAAGCGGTTCATGACATGAAGGAGGTGAAGACCCTCCGTACTGGATATGGACAGGAGGCGTATGTCTCTGCCGTAAGATGTATTTCCTAACTTGTACTACAGCACTGGCCCATCCAAAACTGTCAACAGAAGATTATTTTTTACCAAGATTTAAAAAATTCCACTTCAAAGAGTTGGAGAGCAAACTACAACAACCACCAACAAATATTTTTATGCAAATAAGAGTCCCCTTGGTGGTTTCAAGTGCTTAAAAGGATTTCTGTACTTGACACTTAATCTAGCACAGTGGTTCTCAAAGTGTGGTCCACAGACTGCTGGCGGGACTTGAGACCCTTTAGGGGTCCACAAGATCAAAACTATTTTCATAATCATACTAAGGTGTTATTTGTATTTTTGATGGTGTCAACATTGGCACTGATGGTGCAAAACGGTGGTGATAAGTGGTTGGCTCATTAGCATGAATCAAGATAGTGGACCAGGCTTCCCTGGTGGTGCAGAGGTTAAGAATCTGCCTGCCAATGCAGGGGACACACGTTTGAGCCCTGGTCTGGGAAGATCCCACATGCCGCGGAGCACCTAAGCCCGTGTGCCACAACTACTGAAGCCCATGTGCCTAAAGCCCGTGATCCACAACAAGAGAAGCCACCGCAATGAGAAGCCTGTGCACCGCAACAAAGAGTAGGCCCCGCTCACTGCAACTAAAGCCCACGTGCATCAACGAAGACCCAACGCAGCCAAAAATTAATTAATTAATTAATTAAAAAAAGAAAAGACAGTGGACCAGACGTGACTAGATATTGTGGTACTCTTCACCACTGCACATACTTCAAAAAATTTTTTAACTTAAGAATGTCTTTGAAGGAGCAGTAAAAACTATCAGCTGTGCTCAAATTCAGCCCTTTCAACTCTGTGAGGAGATAAGGGAAGATTGCATAAAGCACTTCTGCTACTGACCTCTCGGCAGTCTGGTGGAGTCTAAGGACCCACTTCTCAGATCAATGTGCTTGAATGTGTAAAATAAAACATATAATAGTAGAAAGAAAACCAAATATATTGAATTATTTATCAAAATACTAAAAAGTCGGGGTAAGTAATATATGTGCTTGTTAAAATATTAAATAACAAGATTTCCCAGTGGGTCTAATATCTACCATCACATCAATCCAGGTATTATGGTAGTGTGAATGGTTACTTAAAGAGATCTCCAATAGGAGTAACTGATATAAAACAGAAATGAATTCTATTGGTGACATTATAGGTATTGTGAATACTGCTATAGTTTGTTGCCTATATTCAAAAATGAAGGAAATGCTAAGTTAGTGAAAATAATGACGTATTTTTTTCCTCTATTGGAGTTCATAGACTCTCCTGGACTTTATCCATGGACAATTATCACCACCTGACTACTGCCTATTATTTGTCTATCTATTTGTTTACTATTTGTTTCGCCTCACTAGGGTATCAGCTCCAAGAGAGGTGGGACTTTGTGTTGTTCAGAGCGGTCCCAGGGCTTTGAAGGGTGCCCGGCCCGGAGCAGATATTCAGCCAGCATTTCTCAAGTGAATGAGGAAGTACCATCAGTTCCAGGCCCTACTCAATAAACTTGGCCCATCCTCCTCTTTCCACTTCTAGGTCAGACTTCTAAAAGAACATCACTGCAGATTTCAAATTTACACCTCTTATAAATATTGTGGTTCGGAGCCAGTCTCATTATTTGATCCAAACTGTTTTAGAAAGAAGTTGGTGCTTTAAAAGAACTTCTCAATCAATGAATACAGAGTCTCCTAGCACTGTTCTCTGGGGGTCTGGGGATGATCAGCCCCTACTACTGTGCCCTACTGGCTTTCACAGAGAAAAGGCAAATGACTGAAACACAAGAATTTTCTGCAAAATCCCCAAAGTAAAGCTTCTGTGCGCTAAGACGGAAAATATGAATCTGAAAGTCTGTATATCTGGGATTATAATTTTATCCACGAGAACACCCTGGTGTCATGTGAACGAGGTCAGACAGGTAAATGGAGAAGTAGCATCCAGTTAACTTGTACCTGAATGTTTTCTTTGGCTTCTCAATCTTAATGCACTAATTTGCTTAACTATTCAAATTCCAAAGCAAGAAAGATCTCCTTGGTGTCAAAGCTTAGCCTTGCTCCTTCAATATTTTTATTATAAAATCAACCCATGGGATTCCCTGGTGGCGCAGTGGTTGAGAGTCCGCCTGCCGATGCAGGGGACACGGGTTCGTGCCCCGGTCCAGGAAGATCTCAACATGCCGCGGAGCGGCTGGGCCCGTGAGCCATGGCCGCTGAGCCTGCGCGTCCGGAGCCTGTTGCTCCGCAACGGGAGAGTCCACAACAGTGAGAGGGCCGCGTACCGCAAAAAAAAAAAAAAAAAAAAAAAAAAAAAAAAATCAACCCATAGTTTATTATAGAATGTACGGTTAAGCGAAAAAAGGAAAATAAAAAGCAACCCTAAATCTGCCACACAAATATAAATATTTTAAAATAAAAGATATAAGGAATTAAAATATAATAGATAAAAAGAAAAATATTTTGGTGTATAACCCTTTTTAGTATTTTTTATATGAAAGTCTATTTTGGTTACTGTGGGTTGTCCTGACTCTAATGCCAAATTCCAAATAAAATATTAAAAATAACAAAGGAAGCAACGGTCTTTGAACTTTATTACCCTACACACATATTTTTCTTTTTATATTTAAGTGTGAAATTTCTTCACAAAGTGGCCCTGTTTCTTTAGTTGCATTTCCATTGACTTAAATGTTCCTCCATCTACATTACAAATGGAGAGGAGTGGAATTAATAAAGTAAAAACTCACTGATTACCCAAAAGCTCAGGAAAGTTTGTTATTTACCATATGAACTGGCAACTTATTATTAACTCTTGTATTTGAGGAAGAGATGTGAAGATTAGACAAAGCCTTCACCTCTCAAATGAGAATGGTCAATGGCCCTGGCTGGGATTTGATGTCTCAGTTTTACAGGTCCCGTTTTGGAAGAGTAAACGTGGCTGCCTTAATTTAGTAAGTTATCTGTTAACCTGGAAAGACACGGGACAGAGCTGGAGACACATAATCTGCATTTGCTGTTGTGAGAACAGATGCTTCTATTAACGCAATCTAAGTTGTTTTCAGTTTATTTGAACGAGGATAAAGACCAATCACTTTTGTTTATCCATTATTTTGGTAAGAGTCTCATGGGTTACTTTTTTTCCCCTTAATGCCGTGGCCCTCCGTCAAATCAGTCTACAGTATTGGTAAAATGCTAATGCAGTTTGTAAAAAGTAACGGAGACCCAGGTGTTGGATTTCTGCTGTGGCTTAGCTACTCCTTCACAGAGGGAAGGCCCTGAAATTTCTGACTTCAATATTCCACCTCGGTTCTTCCCTCCCTTCACTGTCCTAAATCCTTTTGAACCTTTTAAACTTTTTAACCAAGGTTTTTATTTGGGGGCACTTACTGAGGTCAAAGAACCCCACCTTCGTGAAGTTCCCACAAAGCCATAAATTGCTTCTTTAGAAGTCTAGAGGCTTCAAATGATAACAAGAACACTGTGAATTACACGTTTCTTGTATTTTCAAAGCCTTTGAACACCTATTATCCCATTTTTACTGGCTGATGGAGGATGATGAGGTTCCTACATTTCTAGAAGGGCCATTCCAGAGGAGCAGAAGTGGCTGTAAAGCTCACTCCTGGCTCACTCACTGGTGGTAAAAGGGTGTTGGAATGTGGGTGGGAGAGAGTGCAGGCTCTGAGCTGCTGACTGACAGGCCAGTGAATTACCATGAATTAGCCGGAAGCAGGGCAATGTGGAGGAGGAACCAACTAGCTGCATCCTTGGAAACAGGCAGAGGTGTCCTTTGAAGAGTGGATTTGGCAATGGAAAGAGGCGAGTTGCAGTGTTGAAGTGCAGAGGGCTGGGGCGTGGCTGGGAGGGGGCAGGGAGCATGAGACAGTGTATCACCTCGCAGGTCTACACCTGCAGGTTAGAGACAAGAGAGGCGGGCTCCTCTGGCTTCCTGCCTGTCTTTCCATGGAGAACACCAGCCGAAATGAACGTCTGGAAGTTTAGGCTGTCCTGTTTTTTAAATAAGTGAAATTAACCAGGGAATTGACATCATGATGCAGCCTCTGCCTACCTGTCCAACCTTGGGTCCCTGTTCCCGCCTCATCCTTTATGCCCCAGCAACCTTTGCTGTCTTTAGTTCCTCCTAAGCAGCAAGCTGTCTCAAATTATTCCTTCTCCGCCTGGCTGCCTTCTACTTATTCAGCAAGACTCAACTCGTGTCACCTCCTCCAGGAAGCCTCCAGACATGACCTCCACAGCCATCCACTGATGCTTGTAGATAATGCCCTGGTGTTAGGACCCAAGGGCTATGTGCCTGCCTCTCCCCTTAGACTGTATTTCTAAGAGCAAAGTCTATCTTGTTTCCCCAGCCCTTACCACCGCACGTGGCCCAGAGCAGACGCCCAGTGCCTGTTCGGCTGAATGATACACGTTTGATAAAAGAACACATACACATGCGATGAAGATGAAGAGGGTTGAAGCAAGGAATAAAACTTGAACATGGGGCTTCCCTGGTGGCGCAGTGGTTGAGAGTCTGCCTGCCGATGCAGGGGACACGGGTTCGTGCCCCGGGCCGGGAAGATCCCACATGCCGTGGAGCGGCTAGTCCCGTGAGCCACGGCCGCTGAGCCTGTACGTCTTGAGCCTGTGCTCCGCAACGGGAGAGGCCACAGCAGTGAGAGGCCCGCGTACCGCAAAAAAAAAAAAAAAAAAAAAAAATTGAACGTGAGCTTCACAGCAATAGCAATTTGTGTCCTATTCCCTGATGGTCCCAAGTGCCAAGAAAAGGGCCTCTCTCTTACTTTTTATTTAAAAAGTGTTTTTTTTTTTTTTTTTT
>NW_020173666.1:4926009-4962650 GCF_003031525.2 Neophocaena asiaeorientalis asiaeorientalis | reverse complement strand
CTCAACCACTGCGCCACCAGGGAAGCCCTAAAAAGTATTTTTAAATAAATTAATAAGGAAGAAACGTTTTTGGAAGTGGTGCAGAAGTGGTGATTTACAGATTCTTTTGCAATGTCAGAAGATTTCAAAGAGCTTTGCTTGAGGGCAAGGGCTGCTGTCATGACAGACCTGCTTTTTCATCTGGAGGCAGGCTTCCCGGCATAAGCTTCTTCCTCAGCTGGGTCATGTGCACTAGAAATATTTTTAGTAGCTCTCATATTTTGCAGTTTGAAGTGACTCTGAAACCTGCGTCTTCTGACTCTCAGGGACACCGAGGGCACATTACTTTCTACAGTGGCCAAAGTCCCTGGGCTTCTTTTCATCCTAACCTTTCTTGGGTTGTTCTCTACGGATGCTGTGCTCTCAGACGCTGGAGCACATGACACAGGCAGTACGCACATTTTATTTCCCAGGCTGGAGAGTGCAGAGCTGGGAGGATAAACAATTTCGCAATAAGCTGCCAGTGGCCAGGCAGGCAGGTAATTAATATCCTCTGGTCTGTGGGTGGAAGTAGGCAGGAAGAACATCAGTTACATCACTGGGCTGTAATGGATGTTACAGTCCTCTTCAGAGGTCATCTTGAGGTTGAAACACACTTTCCAGTAGTGTCTGCCTTTATAAATGTAAGATGCAGGAATTCATATGAGTGGTAACAGATATAACTGTACCAGACCCAACATTTTACATAATTTCATAGATTACCAATCCCTAATCATCAGTAGAGGTATGTACGTACATCCGTGTTACCCTCGAAGGTAAATACTTATTCAGCAGGGGCAACTCTGGAGTCAGATGACCTGGATTCAGATCGGTGGCACATGATCTACCACTGATCTGCCATCAGTGGCTATCAGTGGTAAATGTATAACAACCACCCTTCCTGAAAAAACAAAGACCTGATTTATAGCATTTGCAGATTTCCATGGTGTGAATACGCCTACCATGGCCAAATTCAAGCCACCATCTTGATGTCAACTAAATAGCACAATTCCTGAAAATGTAACAGTTGCTCAGAGCCAGTCCAAGCCAGCTCCAGAGCACCATTGGTTGAAACCCAGGCTCTACTTCTTACTAGTTGTGAAAACTCAAGCAAGTTACATAGCTTCTGTAGTCCTTAGTGTCTCATCTGTGAAATGGGCATAATAATATTTATCTTAGAGGGATGCTGTAAAGATTACATGAGATAATGTACGTGTGGCAGGTATGAACCTCTCCTGCTGTCGGGAGAGTAAGTGACCAATGGTCCGAGATGCTTTGCTCTGAGTCTATCACCTCATTCCTGCTGAGGCCACGGGCTGCTCTAAGCCAAAGACTGGCAGGGAGGTTATAGCAGGTCCATTCCTGCAAGCTGCAGGACTCCTCCGATGGATGACCTTGGCTTGAAGATTCCCCACTGGCTTGGCCAAAACTTTATTAGAGCTGCACTGTAGTCTGAGCTTCTGCCTACCCAATTCTTCCCTCTCTGTTCTTCACGGGGGTCAGACCTACAGCAGGTATGGTGTCTTTTTCCAATTCCCTTTTCCCTCACCAGCATTTCTTCCAATAAATCTCTGCATGTCCAATCTCATCTTGGCTTCTGCTTCTCAGAGGAACTTAGCATGCTAGTCACTTTAGACTGTGCATATAGCAAGTTCTCAATAAATATTTATTTTTTTAAAAAGAAGAGTGATGTGGGATTCCCTTGCCCTTGAGGACCTACTTCTTCCCCTGGTAAAGTGATCCTGAGACAGAACATCCTCTTTAGGAGAGACGATGACTATCAACCCAGGGGTGCCTCTGCCTACCTCACCAGGGCAATGCAGACCAACACTTCCATCACTATCTCCATTTTTCTAGTTTTCTTTTGCTTGCCCCTCCTAGCCACTTCCAACAATGATGAACTATCCTCCCTTCTCAAGACTTTTTCCCTCTGATTCTGTGATGCCACATCTCTATGTTATCCTCTTCTTGGGACTGATGCTCTTATTTCCCACTCCTCAAAGAGTGCTAAAAAATGGGTGACCCACAGGCTTTTTATCCTCATCCTTGATTTCACCAAATGGCTTCAATTCAACAACTGTCAGCAAATAATCAGTGAGCACCGCCATTGCTCCAGACATGATCTCACCCCTCGTGGAATATAGATATAGATGTAGATATATGCAGATAGGTACATATAATTACCCTTTCTCTGGATACTGATAATTTCCAATTCTATAAATCTAGCCCAGCCCTCTCTTCTGACTGCTGGCTGTCTCCATTCACGTGAGCAACTGAAACTCAGCATATCCAAAGCAGAACTTATCTCTCCCGCCCCTCTGTACCTGTATTCCCCACCCACAGTAGTACCCTCCATCGAATTGCTCCAACCAGAAACCCAGGATCTTCCTTAACTCCCCTCATCCTCCAGCTCCACATTCAATCACTCAAGGAGCAATGGCTGATTCTACCTCAGACATGTGTCTGAATCTTTTCATTCCTATCAGTCTCCTCTACCATGCCAATTCTATCCCAAACCAAAATAGTTTACCCTGCCCTACTCCAAGCATCTTCCCCTTGCACAGGATTTCAAATGCAGATCCTGTCACGTCATGCCCCCCTCCCTGACCACAATTCGACCTGTCTCAGACTTTTCATTGTTTTCAGAATAAAGCCTCACATACTTATGACATATTTGCCCCTGCCCACCTTTCCAGCTGCATAGCATACCCCTGTGCCCTGCCTTCTAAAACTCCATCCATATAAGTTTTGTAGTACCTGGGACTCCTGATTTGTGTACATACTATTCCCACAGCCTGATCACCTCTTCCAGGCACTTGTTTAATGTCTGTTTCCCTGACAGATTATACACTCCATGAAAGCTGGAACTACACCTGTGTTTTTCAGTACTGCATTCTCAGTATCTGCCAAAGCACTGGCTACAGAGTAGGTGCTGAATACTTGTTGAAAGAAAGAGAGAATGAATTAACCGTATCAGAATATAAATAGTCCAAACATTTATGCACGAGACGTACATAACCTCGTGGATGAGTACGTTCATTAAAAGATGCTGGTAACAAAATGCCAGACCTACCAGTTTTATTTATAATTAAAGAAAAGAACCCAGGAAGAAGAGTTTAACATTAAAAAAAAAAAAAAAGCCGTCAATTTCAGTCACTGAGAGGGTGTGAGTGAGTATGTGTAGGGGTGTGTGTGTGTGTGTGTGTGGCGGGGTGGTGACAGGGGGTCCACCATGGTGATTTGGTCGTCTTGAGATGACTGTGTCCTCCTTTTCTGCACAAGCATGAAACTGAACTAGGCTGTCATAATAAGGAGACTGGTGAGCAACAGACTGGAAAAGTTTAGGGGATGGCCATCACTTCCGGGCTTTATAATTTTGTTCCAGAACTTAACATACACCCTTTTCAGACTTTCCTATATTTCACAAATTTGTTCATGACATTCTATTTCTAAATTCCTTTCTCTGATAAATATCTGATTTAGCTTAGCCTTTACAGTCAACACCATCATAATGAGGGCAGCTCCATGTGGTATTTCCAACCTTCACGCTCCAGTCTTAACTCCTTAAATGAGTGGATGAGATGAGATAACCTCTATGTTTCTTTTTTTTTTATAAATTTATTTATTTATGGCTGTGTTGGGTCTTTATTGCGGTGCGCAGGCTTCTCATTGGCGGTGGCTTCTCTTGTTGCGGAGCACGGGCTCTAGGCACATGGGCTTCAGTAGTTGCAGCACACAGGCTCAGTAGTTGTGGCTCACGGGCTTAGCTGCTCTGCGGCATGTGGGATCTTCCTGGACCAGGGCTCGAACCCGTGTCCCCTGCATTGGCAGGCGGATTCTTAACCACTGTGCCATCAGGGAAGCCCTCTATGTTTCTTTTCTGCCTTAAAAGGTACTATGATTAATTAAGGTCTGTTTTTTTTTCCCTCCCAACTACCTGGGACCCCATGTTAAAAGGGCCCTGATGACAAATCCTGTTCCTACATTTGCCTTCCTCCTTGCTAATCTTTTTTCTTCCTTCTTTGTTTGTAGCCTCTTCTAATTTACCAATGATGGTGTGATCATAAGTCAAGGGCCTACCCAGTATGACACCATTCCAATAGACCCTGGTAAAGATATTTAATTGCTTCTTGCCACAATTTTGTTATTTGCAAAATGGGACTAATAAGGCCATCTTGGGGAACAGCACAATTTTGGAAGACTGTAGACTTAATGAGAAGCTTTGAATTTCTCAGAAAAAAAGCCTTTCGAAAACTTGGTGTTAATTCAGCCCTTGATGTAAAATCATTTATTTTGACTGAATTTTAAAATTCGCAATGCTAAATGTGGCTTTGCAAATAAATTAAACACAGGTTTTGCTCTGCAGAAGCCTGACTTCCACTAATAACATTTAGAGAGGATTACTTGAGGTATCTTTTAGCCAAAATATTAAAATTGATACTGGATGAAAAGTAGAAACCAAAGTAGTCTTCAGGAATAGGGTATGAAGCAAATAATGCCCTTTGCCAGGTTAGAAGAACTTTTTCACGAAGAAGAAACACTTCTAAAAATTAAATTTTGTTGGATTATCGATAACATTTTATTTACTTATAAATAATCAAGTGCTATAGACCTCAAGTTTAAAAGTACTATTTGCTAAGGCAGCTAAACCTAGCAAAAGTGTTTCTTTTTGCTTTTGATAGTAAAATATTAGTCTAATTAAATTGGTGTAACTTAATTTCATCAGCTATAATAGAGAGCTGAACTCCAAGACCTGCCGTGCCCTGGGAAGTGCCTTTCGGTCCGTAGAGGCAACAACTAACTTAGCTGATAACAACTAAGCATCCATTTTATCCAGAAAAAAAAATCCAGCTAATCATCAGTCATGGCCTAGAGGCAACTGAGAGACCTGTACATAAAATACAGATGTGCACATTTATATGAATGGAAAAACTTGAGAAGGATACACTGACATGGTCATATATTTATCAAACTATGAATCAATCCAGTATTCATTTAGTCATTTATTCAACAAATAATCTTTGAGCACTTACTATGTGTCAGATCCTGTTATTTTATTTTTAAAAAAACTTTTTTTAGGTGCTGAAGAAATGCTGGTAAGGCCGCTAAGTTCCCTGCGCATATGCAGTAAATCCTATTAAGTCCTTCCTACATGATGGGCCCCAGGGAAGCAATAAACGGGATGTATACAAAGCAGGGAAGATGATACGTGACCAACAGCAGATGGAATACTTGACAGTCAGGCTGAGAAAGGACTAAGGAAACAAGCTGAGAGTCACACAGGATGAAAAGAGGCAGTTCAGCATGGTGGTTAGGGACATGGCCTCTGAAGCCAGACTGCCGGAGTCTGAATCCTAGTTTCATCACTTCATGGATGTAACTTAACTCTGGGCAACTTGCTTAACCTTCCTGAGCTACAGGCTCATCATTAAATTGAGATCATGATAACATAATAATAATCTCATAAGATTGTGCTATGAGGATCAAGTTAAGTATTCAGGTACTAAGGAACAGCGACCCAAAGGTTGGGATCAAGAGAGAATGGTGATGAGATTTTGAAGGATGGATAGGATATGGATGGAGAGAGAAACGAGAAGAAGACGTTCCAGCTTAGGGTAGCAACATAAGGAAAAGAATGGATATGGGAAGGAGCCTGTTCTCAAGAGAGAATTTGAGAAGCTTGGTTCAATTAGCATTTAATTGGGAAAGCAGTAAGTCAAGGTTGGCAGGATAGGTCCAGATTATTGAGAGTCTTGAAAGCCGCAGAAAGGACTTGAGAATTCATCACAGAAGGCAGGACACACCAAGCTTCTTGAGCAAGGAATTAAATGACAGGATGTGAAGTGCTGCTTTGGAAAACGAATCTGGCAGCACTATACAGGGTGAAAGGGCGAGAAAGTGGCTGAATCAGAGGAGGTTAGTTAGGAGGCTGTTCCAGCGCTGAAAAACATTAAAGACAGTGCTAATGGCAGTGGCAATGGAGAGAGGGTGAGCGACGCTGAGAGACATTCTAAACAAAATAAAAAGGGTTTCAGTGCAGATTGGACTGAATGGATGAAGGAGAAGAACTTTCCCCAAAAAATCAGGGTAGTGGTATATTGATGATGTATGTATATTATTCAAATCAGGGTAGTGGTATATTGATGATGTATGTATATTATTCAAATCAGGGTAGTGGTATATTGATGATGTATGTATATTATTCAAATCAGGGTAGTGGTATATTGATGATGTATGTATATTATTCAAATGTTTTCAATTGCAGAGTGATCAGATTGGGCAAACAGAGAATAGGCAAGATGCATGAAACTGGCTGCACAAAACTCTCGCAGGATGCCCACGGAAGACTGAACGCGAGAACCCGATGAAGATGCAGAGCCAAGGTATGAATGGAAAGAAAGAAATATTGTGTGACAGGAGGAGCCCACCTGTGAAGGGCCAGAAACAGAACCCTCCATTCAAAGTAAATGATGAATTACTCAGGCTTTCACGTCTGGGGTTTGCACACAAAGGTAAAAGGCATATACTAATGTATGATATTAGTGATCTGAATTTAATGAGGGGAGCAGCTGGAAGTGACCAAGTTAAAGTCTCAGATGCACATTAAGTCAGAACAATTCAAGTGAGGGGTTTTATTTGCTGACTTCAACTTAGTTCCCACAAGTGAAGGAGAAATAACACTTATCCGGCGAACGTGTCGATCACACGGGGCTAAGAGTGAGCACAGTGGGAGATGCGGTGTCACTCAAGGTCGCCCACGGTGCTTCTCAAGTCCATCTAAAACTTAATGTTTTCTGGGGATGTATGTGGCGGGAGGGAGAGCTGAACAAGCTGACTTTAAAGTTTCTATAGAAAAATCAACAGAGACGAAAGAGCTAGAACAGTTAGGGGAAAAGATTAGTGAGAAGAGATTAGAGCCTACCAGATAATAAAATATTTAGTATATAATATTGTATAGTACATTAATTGTATTGATGATATTATTGTCTATTATATAATAAAATGTATATTATGTGATTATATATTAGTTTACACCCAAGAGCACACACACACACACACACACACACACATATGTAATAGTGTTCTACTATACCTAAAGACAGATCAATGGAATAACATAAAAAGTCAAAAAATTGATCCCTCCAAAAATAAGAATTTATTATATGGTAAAGGCGACAGTTTAGTGTGAAAAAATAAATTATTCTGTAAAGGTTGTTGAGATAATTTGTTAACCATCTGGGAAAAAAAAGATATTGGATTCATATGTTACACCTGACAGCAGGATGGATCAAAGATTTTATATTAGACAACAGGAATCACAACAAAAACTCCGGAAGACACCATGGAGAATTTTTTTAATAGCTTCAGAGCGAAGAAGGTCTTTCTAAGTGTAACACACAACTTAGAAGCAGCATTTCACATCCTGACATTTAATTCCTTGCTCAAGACGCTTGAGTCCTGCCTTCTGTGATGAATTTTCAAGTCCTTTCTGCAGCTTTCAAGACTCTCAGTTATCTGGTCCTGTCCTGCCAGCCTTGACTTACTGCTTTCCTAAATAAATACGTGTTACTCAAACCACGCTTCTCACATCTTCACATCCTGTTTCCAAACCTGGCTCATTCTCACTTGCATTTTTCCTATGCTATTCATTGGTTAACCTATCCTTTTTCTCTTGGTTTGTGAAGCTTCTTTTCATTGAAGTTTTTTACTGAGATAATTGTAGATTCACATGCGGTTGTGATGCTTTTTGGTTAAATATTATGATAATATATATTTTAAAATAAATTTTTTTATTTTTGGCTGTGTTGGGTCTTCGTTACCGTGCACGGGCTTTCTCTAGTTGCGGCGAGCGGGGGCTACTCTTCGTTGCGGTGCGCGGGCTTCTCATTGTGGCGGCTTCTCTTGTTACGAAGCACACGGGCTCAGCAGTTCTGGCGCACGGGCTTAGATGCTCCACGGCATGTGGGATCTTCCTGGACCAGGGAGCGAACCCGTGTCCACTGCATTGGAGCAGATTCTCAACCACTGCGCCACCCGGGAAGCCCAAAGTCAAAGTCTCCATCTTGAGGAAATTTCCAGTTATCAGGAAAAACATTTTTGGACATAGGGAAGGGTTCATGCATATTCTGATTACAGTTTTCATGACTCTTATTTTGAAGTCCTGTTTATCAAAGTAATCCATGAACGATGGTACTTGTGGTGAAGTTGCATTTCTTTTCATAGTTCCTTCTTCTTCCTCATCCTCACTGTTTATAACCATGGCCCCCAAGTCAGGCTCTAACCTTGTGCTGTTATGTTCAGTCATGGTCTGGGCCCCTTCACTCATCGTGCTTGTGGGCCTCATGGTGCGCACGCTTTCTGAGCTAGTCTTCACCATGGTGTGGGAATACAGCTCATCTTCATCCGAATTTTCTTCTTCCTCTTCCAATTCTCGCTCTATTCCTCATGTCTTTTAGCCTTGATTTCCATAGCTTCTGTGATCAAGTCTCTTAAAATTGACACAGGTTTTGCATTCCTGATAAAAGGCTGCTGTAAACGTTGTGTTGCAGTAGCCCTCTGCTCAGAATTCTTCACTAGGCACTTTGTAACAAAATTGGTGAAATCATCAGAACAAAGTTCTGCCTTCCTGAATGTTGGTGGTGGGTTTGCGGGAATCAAAAAAATAGCCTGGGGGTCTGGCAACAGGAGGAGGAATTCCCAGAGAATCAGACTTTGAAGGCTAGCAGGATTTGACTGCAGGACTTCGACAGGACTGGGGGAAACAGAGACTCCACTCATGAAGGGCACACACGGGGTAGTGTGCTCATCGGGATGCAGGGGGAAGGAGCAGTGACTCCGTAGGAGACTGAGCCAGGCCTCCCTGTTGGTGTTGGAGGGTATCTTGCAGAGGCGGGGGGTGGCTGTGGCTCACTGCCGGGACAAGGACACTGCCAGCAGAAGTTCTGGGAAATACTCCTTGGCGTGAGCCCTCCCGCCATTAGCACCACCAAAGAGCCTGCATGTTCCAGTGCTGGGTCGCCTCAGGCCAAACAACCCTAAATATTATGATAATATTATAACAATATCGATAGCTGACATTACACCTAGGGAACAAAAGACACAGAAGAGTTTTAAGCAGGAGAAGGACAATGTCAGATTTGCACACTAGAGGCTATGACTGTGGGTTGGAAGATGGACTGGAGCCAGGCTGACCGCCTATGAGGCTTTTGCAGATATCTGGGTAGAACATGAGGAGGGCTTTGTTGATGACCCTGATGGGGAATGATCTGAGAGACGTCAAGGAGGAAGAAGCGACGGTCTTGGCAGCTGGACTGGACACTCTTGTGCCCTGCCTCCTGTCCTCTTGGCCACTTTTTCTCTAGCCATTGCTGCAGCCATGAGATGCACGCAGAAGTAACCTGAGAGCAACCTCGCTTTCTGTTCCCAGTGCTACACCCAGAGGAACCCACATGGCCCCGCTGTGTGCACAGCCCAGATGTGCGGGGAGTTAAGGCTTCATGAGGTGAACCTGACAACAAACGATGAAAGCAGTGGGTAAATGCTTTCTGCTTTCCTCAGTCAGAAACATTCTAGGGCAAATTCTACCCTGTCCTCCCACAGTGCTGGCAAGCTTGAGCCTCGGTTTCCACGGGAGTGACCAATGTCAGGACACGCCCTTGTGTTGACCTTCCCTCCTTCCCTCTCTCTCCAGTCCCCCACTCCTAGTCCCTGGGATCACTGTCCAAATTCTAAAACCCTTCCTCCAAACCCTTGCCTCAGGCTCTGCTTTCAGGAGGATTCCAGGTTAAGCTGGTGACTGATTGCATATGGGTTGGGGGGTTGGGGAAAGAAAGCAGGCAGGGATGACTCCAGACTCTCTTGTATGGGTGACTGAACCGATAGGGATATCACTCACTGTTAATGGAATACAGGAGGAGATGGGTTTCTTTGTGTGCGGTAGAGGCAGAGAGTAGGAACAGATGCTCATCTTGCCACAGCTATTCCCATCACAATGCCTGACGCTTTGCAGGTGTTCAAAATATATTGAAGTTGTAAGTGGAGAGAAGAGGCAAACGTTGGTGCTTGGTCCACATTTGTACCTATTATTAAGTATGTACTGAAAGCTGGGCTGGGTGTTGGCCAGGTGGCTGTGAAGGGTGCTGGGATTAAAAGAGGAGATCATGTCCTATCATCTGAGAGAATTATATTTTAGTTAAACATAGAAGACATATACAAATGTGAAATAATTTGAAGGATTTTAGAAGCAATATATATTAACAAGTAAAAAATATATATTATTTATATTAGCATGTAAAAACTAAATATAATTCACACCAAGTAATAATTACTTGGAGAAATAAAGATGAGCAGTAATCAAGGTTGGCTGAGGTTAATCTTATTGTCTTGGTTTATTTTTTATTTTTTTGGCCATGCCATATGGCTTGAAGGATCTCATTTCCCCAACCAGGGATTGAACCCAGGCCGCAGCAGTGAAAGCCCCTAACCACTAGGCCACAAGGGAACTCCCTATTGTCTTGGTTTAGATCACTTTTGTTAATCTCATAGGGTTTTTGTTTGTTAATAGTGGTCAGATATGGAATGCCATAATTATAGTGAGATTTCATCAACAAAGTTTCCTCTGTCTCGTATTAAACTTGATAACTTTCTTTTATGCACCTGCTGATTCTTTTGACAAGTCTCATCCAAGAGTTTAGTTTATTTCAAAAACTGGCAGTGAGTGTTTAAAACTCTGCAGAGTGGTGAAGGGGCAGCCATCTCACTATAAAAGTCATACCAGGGGCCGCCCTGGTGGCTCAGTGGTTAAGAATCCACCAGCCAATGCAGGGGACACGGGTTCACGTCCTGGTCCGGGAAGATCCCACATGCCACAGAGCAACTAAGCCTACATTACACCTAGGGAACAAAAGACACAGAAGAGTTTTAAGCAGGAGAAGGACAATGTCAGATTTGCACACTAGAGGCTATGACTGTGGGTTGGAAGATGGACTGGAGCCAGGCTGACCGCCTATGAGGCTTTTGCAGATATCTGGGTAGAACATGAGGAGGGCTTTGTTGATGACCCTGATGGGGAATGATCTGAGAGACGTCAAGGAGGAAGAAGCGACGGTCTTGGCAGCTGGACTGGACACTCTTGTGCCCTGCCTCCTGTCCTCTTGGCCACTTTTTCTCTAGCCATTGCTGCAGCCATGAGATGCACGCAGAAGTAACCTGAGAGCAACCTCGCTTTCTGTTCCCAGTGCTACACCCAGAGGAACCCACATGGCCCCGCTGTGTGCACAGCCCAGATGTGCGGGGAGTTAAGGCTTCATGAGGTGAACCTGACAACAAACGATGAAAGCAGTGGGTAAATGCTTTCTGCTTTCCTCAGTCAGAAACATTCTAGGGCAAATTCTACCCTGTCCTCCCACAGTGCTGGCAAGCTTGAGCCTCGGTTTCCACGGGAGTGACCAATGTCAGGACACGCCCTTGTGTTGACCTTCCCTCCTTCCCTCTCTCTCCAGTCCCCCACTCCTAGTCCCTGGGATCACTGTCCAAATTCTAAAACCCTTCCTCCAAACCCTTGCCTCAGGCTCTGCTTTCAGGAGGACTCCAGGTTAAGCTGGTGACTGATTGCATATGGGTTGGGGGGTTGGGGAAAGAAAGCAGGCAGGGATGACTCCAGACTCTCTTGTATGGGTGACTGAACCGATAGGGGTATCACTCACTGTTAATGGAATACAGGAGGAGATGGGTTTCTTTGTGTGCGGTAGAGGCAGAGAGTAGGAACAGATGCTCATCTTGCCACAGCTATTCCCATCACAATGCCTGACGCTTTGCAGGTGTTCAAAATATATTGAAGTTGTAAGTGGAGAGAAGAGGCAAACGTTGGTGCTTGGTCCACATTTGTACCTATTATTAAGTATGTACTGAAAGCTGGGCTGGGTGTTGGCCAGGTGGCTGTGAAGGGTGCTGGGATTAAAAGAGGAGATCATGTCCTATCATCTGAGAGAATTATATTTTAGTTAAACATAGAAGACATATACAAATGTGAAATAATTTGAAGGATTTTAGAAGCAATATATATTAACAAGTAAAAAATATATATTATTTATATTAGCATGTAAAAACTAAATATAATTCACACCAAGTAATAATTACTTGGAGAAATAAAGATGAGCAGTAATCAAGGTTGGCTGAGGTTAATCTTATTGTCTTGGTTTATTTTTTATTTTTTTGGCCATGCCATATGGCTTGAAGGATCTCATTTCCCCAACCAGGGATTGAACCCAGGCCGCAGCAGTGAAAGCCCCTAACCACTAGGCCACAAGGGAACTCCCTATTGTCTTGGTTTAGATCACTTTTGTTAATCTCATAGGGTTTTTGTTTGTTAATAGTGGTCAGATATGGAATGCCATAATTATAGTGAGATTTCATCAACAAAGTTTCCTCTGTCTCGTATTAAACTTGATAACTTTCTTTTATGCACCTGCTGATTCTTTTGACAAGTCTCATCCAAGAGTTTAGTTTATTTCAAAAACTGGCAGTGAGTGTTTAAAACTCTGCAGAGTGGTGAAGGGGCAGCCATCTCACTATAAAAGTCATACCAGGGGCCGCCCTGGTGGCTCAGTGGTTAAGAATCCACCAGCCAATGCAGGGGACACGGGTTCACGTCCTGGTCCGGGAAGATCCCACATGCCACAGAGCAACTAAGCCCGTGCACCACAACTACTGAGCCTGCGCTCTAGAGCCCTTGAGCCACACTACTGAGCCCAAGTGCCACAACTACTGAGGCCCGTGCGCCTAGAGCCCATGCTCAGCAACAAGAGAAGCCACCACAAAGAGAAGCCTGTGCACCGCAACAAAGAGTAGCCCCTGCTCGCCACAACTAGAGAAAGCCCGAGCACAGGAATGAAGACCCAACAGAGGCAAAAATAAAAACAAATTAATTAATTAATTAAAAAAAAAAGTCATACCGGTATAACCTTCCTCTTCAATGCAAAAAAAAAAAAAAATGAGTATAGAAACATTTAGCTACATGTTGATACAATTCCATTTTGTTTTTAGTTTGTAATATGAAATGCAGAGACATTTTTTAAAAGCTTCATTTGACTTGAAATCGAGTAGGCTTTGGTTAAAATTCTTTCATTTAATCATGAATGAAGATTCATGTCATGTCAGGGAAGAGTCTCCTGACATGGTGCCATATCCCTCTGCTTAGTTTCTATCCTCCCTGTAGTCGAAAGTATTTAGCCTTGTCCTTCAATTTCCAGCCATTAGAGGGCAAGGCTGCTGCAGCTAACAGATTCTAAGACTTGTTTTGAGAGAGCCTGAGCGAAGCAAGCATTTTTCCAATTACACACTATCTAATTCAATTTACAGTTATTAGAAAAACTGCCAGCCATTTCATGTTAATTTTGACATTTTCATAAGTACTTGCAATTAGAATTCAAGCTGAGATTCCAATAAATCTCTTAGATGTTTTACACTTACTTTTCCTGTCTTTAGAGTTCACGAAATATTTTTAAGAACACGTTTGGAGGTCGTTCTGCCTTTGGGGAATTTATGCTGTGTATGTAAAACAGTTGGGCAGTGAAAAAATATTACAATTTGGCAAAGCAAATTGAGGAAAACGACAGAGGTGTGCCAGGTTCTGGAAAACAAGTGTAGGATATGAGATTCAAAATTTTAACACAGATTAAATCGAGCCATTAGTTTTTTACTTTATATAAAACTTCACTGCATAACTTCTTTGAATAGCAAGCTCCCTGGCTGCATTTAAAAAACATTATTTTAAAGAACATTTCCTGACTGCATTTAAAGTGTGGTTCTATTCATCCATGTCTTTAAATTTAGCATTTATTGTATTTTATGAACTGGCCTGCATCTAAAGAGTGACGCACGTCTCTGGAAAAATGGCAATGGATTCTAAATGCCTCATCGGCCAAATAAGAAGATGTCTTCATGCTAAAATATTTTATTCATCAAAGTACTCTGTTTTATTGCCTAAAGCACGCTTCCTAAAGTGAGATCTTAAATGTACAGTATAATATACTCTTTGGTTTCCCACTTCAGTTTAAAAGAAAGCCTGACTTAAGACCTATACAGAGTATTCATAAATACAACAAATCTTACACTATACCATCAAACTCCTTTAACGACATTTATTTGCACACGCCAACTAAAAGTCTAACAAATAAAAAAAATCCTGAGGCGAAGGTAAATAGAGCTTTTCCAAATGTGCAGAGGATATAGAAAGTAAGCTTCTAGAAGATATTCGGGAGGTATATCTCTCAGTAAAAATAGCTCCTGCTAATACAGACAAGAATGGATGTGTTGTTATTTCTCAGTAGTTCTCAGCCCTAGCTACATGTTGGCCTCACTTCCGGCTTTTAAAACGTCCCAAGGCCCAGCCTGCACCCCTGACCGATTAAACCAGAATCTTTGGGTGTGGGACCCAGGCATCGGTAGTTTTAAAAGCCTCCCAGGTGATTCCAATGAGAGGCCAGGCTGAGAACCACCACCTTCATAAATCTGAGCCATCTGTCCCAGCTGGGGTGCAGGGCTGAGCCCCCAGTAAGGAGGCAGCTGCAGCTGGTCGCTGACTCACAGTGAGACGTGGGGGTCCGGAGCAGATGAGCTCAGCTGACAGGTGGCCAGCGGGATGCACCTGGCTGCGCTCTGGCAGCTTGGATTTGATGCTCCTGATGGGACCTTCCATTGAGAAAGCAGGTCAGGCAAAGCTGATTTGGCAGCCTCCTCGGGGACATCTGGAGAATCGCTTCTCAGTCCCAAAGCTCCTTGCCTCCCTAAACCCTCTGTTCCGGCCAAGCTGGGTGGCTGACCATAGCGCAAGCCTAGGGCTCTCGGGCTTTTATACAAACGCTCTGCTCCTGCGGTCCTCTTGACCCTCACCCCTGCCTGAATCTGCATCCGTCCCCAAAGACTGAGCTCCCACCTCGTCCAGGAAGCCTCCCGCAAAGATCCCACCTCTCACTGATGTTTCTTCTCCTGAATTCTCCGTTGTCTGCATCATTCTTTTGCTAATTAAACATGTCCCAGCCAATGACAACTCCTCAAGTTTGGGTCTTCTGTTGCCAGCCAGGCAGTTAGCAAGTGGAAGGGCAGTGAGGTGGCCCCCGCACTGTAAATGCTCCCCCATCACCGCCCCTGCCCCTAGAGCTGCTCATCACACATGGTCCTCGCTCCATAAATACCTGCTTTTTGATTGTTTATCTCCCCCTTGATCACTGCAGTAGCCTCAGATCAACTGGAGCCCTTTTCTGCTCTGTATATTGAAGCTAAAGTAATTTTTTTCCAAAATGTAAGTTTTAGGATCCCATGTAAACATGCTCCCCCATCCCCAGCCCTGCTTTAAACCCCTTAGTGTCTCCCAGGCCCCTTGAACAAGTCCTGGGAGGTTCTGTGGGGCCCGACCCCTGCCTGCCCACACTGTGGGGTTCAGCTCTCCCTCCCTCCATCACTCACCAGGCCACTCACCGTCTCCCTCCCTCACCCCACTCCGGCCTCCCTGCTTCTTCTCCCGTGCTCACTTTGCTCCCTTCTGCCACAGGACCTTTACACGTGCTGTTCCCAATGTCTGGATATTCTACCTTCTCCTCTTTCCCTTCACATCTCAGTTCAACCATCACTTCTCTGACTTCTAGACTTGCCAACTACCCCCTTCTACGCCTGGACAGTGGTACATCTCTCTGTGTTGTAAAATGTGACGCAGTTACTATCTCACATGAATCTGTGTGGTTTGGGGATTAATACCTGTTTCCCTCTCAGGACTCTGAGCTCTGTGAGGACAGACAAGGGGTCTAATTTTGCTCAGTGTTTTATTTCCAGTTATTATTGTGCTTGTCACACAGAATACTAAATCAATATTTATTGAATGAATAAATGAATGATGAATGAGTACATGGATGGATGAATAAGTGGATGGATGGATGAATAAGTCACCCATAGGAGTAAAAATAAAATGTATGACTGGCCCCTTGGTTTTGCAGACCAGAGACAGGAAAGCCATAGTTTGGTGCCACTGCATGGCAGCATGCCACAGTGGAAAGCTAGACGTGGGCTCCCCACCGGTGGCTGGGACAAGCCAAGTTTCAAAATGCCTGTCATGCTCACAATGCCTCCACAGGCCCCTCAGTCCCCGCAGTCCTAGGTGACACTGTGGTGGGCAGGATAACAGACCCCAAAGACGTCTACACCCTTAATCCCTGGGACCTGTGAATATGGGACCTTATACAGCAAACAGGATTCTGCAGATGTGATTAACGTTACAGTCCTTGAGATGGGGAGATGATTCTAGATTATCTGGGTGGGCCCAGTTGGTTCACAGAAATCTTTAAAAGTGGAGAACCCTTCTCAGCTGGTTAGAGAAATGAGATGGAAGAAGCGAGGAGAAGAGGACTTCCCTGGTGGCGCAGTGGTTAAGAATCCGCCTGCCAACGCAGGGGACACGGGTTCGAGCCCTGGTCCGGGAAGATCCCACGTGCCGTGGAGCAACTAAGCCTGTGCACCACAACTACTGAGCCTGCACTCTACAGCCCATGAGCCACAGCTACTGAGCCCGCGAGCCACAACTACCGAAGCCCATGTGCCTAGAGCCTGTGCTCCTCAACTGCATTGAGAAGTTCACGCGCTGCAATGAAGAGTAGCCCCCACTCACCGCAACTAGAGAAAGCCCATGTGCAGCAACGAAGACCCAACACAGCCAAAAATAAATAAATAAATAAATAAAATTTTAAAAAAAGAAGAAGGGGGAGAAATGTCAAGCTTGGGAGGTACTCAACCCACCACCAGTTACTTGGAAGCTGGGAGGGAGGGAGCCACGGTTTAAGGAGTGTAGATGCCTCTAGAGAATGAGAACGGCACACATCTGACCACCAGCAAGAAAATGGGATCTCAGTCTACAACCACAGGACATGGAGTCTCAACCACCAAAATGAACAGGGAAATGGGTCTTCCCCTCAAGCCTTCAAAAAGGAATCAGCTTTGGAGACTTCCCTGGTGGTCCAGGGGTTAAGAATCCCCCTTCCAATGCAGGGGGCGCAGGTTTGATCCCTGGTCGGGGAGCTAAGATTCCACTATGCCTCGCGGCCAAAAACCCAAGACAAAAAAACAGAAGCAGTATTGTAACAAATTCAATAAAGACTTAAAAAAATGGTCCACATAAAAAAAAAAAATTCTTAAAAAAAAAATCAGCTTTGCCAACACCTTGAGTCTAGCCCAGTGGGACTGGTGTCAGACTGCTGACCTATAGAACTGGAAGATTAGAAATGTCGGTAGTTTAACCCACTAAGTGTGTGGTAAATTGCCACAGCAGTAATGGGAAATGAACACAAACACTATACCTGGAGTTGACTCCATCCTGTCCCATCTGTCTGACCACACTCTTGAACACAGCACGGATGAGACTTGTCCCGGGGCAGCCAAACATGACCTATGGCTGGTCAGAGTGACCAAGTGGACGAATAAGTCACTCTTAGAAGCCTGAATGTGAGCTACAGAGAAACATCGTGGGAGCAGAGAGGAGAGCACAGCAAGCGGCTGAAGTGTGTCAAGAACCAGGGAACAGGGAGAAGGGAACCCCTGGGCTGACCGGGTGCCCACATAACCCAGCCGCTGGACCCGGCTCCCGTTCTGAACCACTTCTAGTTTTCCCGCAGGGAGGCTGAGCTGCGCTCTGCTCTTTGCTCTTCCCACGTGGCCTGGCTCTGCGTGGCATCTCCTGGTCTTCGCTGGAAGTCGTGGCCCTTCTGTCCTCATTACCGGCTACATCCTAATGATAACTCTTACTTTTCTCTTCCCCTGAGGCAACCTGAGTGGACCTGAACTCCTTGTAACTAATGCAGCCTAACACACTTCCTCATGTTCAAGGTTTGGTCTTATCCACTCAGCCTCTCAGAGTTGCCTTCCTAGTCTACACAGCAAGTCCCCTACATACGAACCTTCAAGTTGTGAACTTTCAAAGATGCGGATGTGAGTTCACATGTCCAATCAGGTAAGTTAGTTCATGTGTCTGGTGTATATTGTCATGTGTGTGCATCCTCTACAAGTGGTTGTGCTTTTCTGTACTTTACTGTACAGTACTGTATAGAATACGGTGGTACAGGATCTTTATTTCAAGCTCAGGATGTCTGGAAGTAAGCATAAAAGCAGCGGTGATGTCCTGCTACTACTGCACTTTTCAAGGTACTGTACTGGAAGATTAAAATGTCTTCTTTATATTCTGTGTTTGTTTTTTACGTATTATTTGTGTGAAAGGTACTATAAACCTATTACAGTACGGTACTATTGATATATATACCGACTGTGTTAGTTGGGTACCTAGGCTAACTTCGTTGGACTTACGAAGAAATTGGGCTATGAATGTGCTCTTGGGATGGAACTCGTTTGTATGTAGGGGTCTTACTGTAATAAGGGGTTGAAGGGGGGGGTGCTAATGCCTACACCAGAGGATGCCCTGGGGATGAATGCGCTAATATGGGGACAGCCCGCTGACTGCATCAAGCCACACACTTGGCCCTGTGTGTGGTTATTCGGTGACATCTCAGGTGGTGGCTGGTGGCGTTCTGTTCTCCCCTCGCAAAGGCTCCAAGCTTACGGCTCTCTCATGACCCCTCCTTTCCCCCAAAATCCCTTTGTTGTTTTCTTCTCGCCTCGTGCCTCTCCTCCTTCTATGCCCATCAACTTCTCTGTCCCAAGCTCCCAGGGGTACTCCCTGTATTGCTAAACTGCAGAACTGGTCTTTGGTTCTAAAAACACCTGCGACCCCTGCTTTCGACACACTTCAGGACAAATGGATGTCAAAGACATCTCTCTCCGGGGCGGGGGGGTCCTTTGTCCTCTGCGCGGCTCACAGCATGACAGAGCCTGCCGGCCCGCGCACCTCTCCTCCCCACCCCTCGGGGGTCAGAACGTGCTGCTCCGGTGACTTTACAGCCGCGTGCCTACACCAGCTTAAGTTTCCAAGTAAATAAACACGGGAGAAATGGGTGCCAGCAGGCTAGGATCAAAACGTGTCTCCAGCTGTTGGGAACAAAGAGAAGCTGTTTCCTTAGAAACGGATTCCCAGGAGAAGGGGTCTAGTGGGGCTATCTGAGATCTCAGCAGAAGCCACATGGACCTGACGGTTCAGGACACGGCCCAGAGTGGCCTGAGCCACAAGAGAACAGCAGCCCCTGCTGGCTCCCCGGAGGAGACAAGCTCCCTGGATCTACAGAAAAAAATGGTCTCGTGGAGCCACTGATAGAGACAGGGGTGTGAAAGCATCAATGCTGAAACGTGTTTTGTAAAGTTTTAGCTTTCAAAGCACCTCTGTATAGAATGTTCAATTTATTTTCTCAAGAAGCCCGTGATACAGGCAAGGTGATATGTTCCCATTGTACAGATGAGAAGAATAAGGTTCGCCAAGGCTAAATCACTGGCTGAGTCACCCAGCTAGGGCAGCCGAGAGCGCAACCTAAGTACACCATGTCCTGGGCCGTTAGCTCAGCCTGCAATCATAAGCCAAATGTGAACTAGTTGGAGACAAAGAACTTTCTTACCTTCAAAGATATGGAAAACAGAGATGTTTACTGAAGTACGTAGAAAGCAGATGACCCAAATCCCTTATTTGTTTTCTTCCTTTAAGAAAAATGATGCTCTAGGGATGAAGGCACAGCCTGAGGTTTCATTCCCAGGATGGCCTCAGCCAGTCAGGACTGAGTGGAAATTTCCAGAAACGAGTATCTCGTACATACACTTCCAAAGCTAAAGGATGCTCAGAGTCCAAAGCTTTCAAGCAGATTAAAATGCATAGCTTTCTGAAAATCTTTGCTGACGCTGGCCAATGTTCAGGCTTCTCCAGAATCCAAATGGGCCAACATGATTTACTGAATTCTTTATGAATTAAGAAGCTGTAAATTACCATCTTTTTTTTTCAAACATGCATTACTTTCCACGCTTTATAGCCAAGATGAATAAACAGTATCACAGAGGCAGTTTTCTCCCTGGGAAAATGCCCTCCTCTCTCTTCCTGCTCTGCAAATGGAGGGTCACCTAGTGAAGGATGGTCTGGTGAAGTTGCAGTAAGTTTGGGTAAGGAGCCCAACTTGGTATTTTTTGGAGTCTGAAAGTGCTAAGTGCTGTCTCTGCAGAATATTTTACCATGAAACTTTCTCAGGCCAGGTTTTAGGCAAGCAACAGGCAAAAATCACACACGTGTAACTGACAGAGTAGAAATGGCAGGTGACTGGAAACTCATGGACTGGAAAAGGGAGTGGCTTCGGCAGGAATGAGATTCTCCCCCCTTGCTTGTAAATCACAACAGTTGCTCTTCATGAGCAGACATTCATTCTCATTAACTGCATCCTGGGTGCCAGGTATTTCCCTGCCCTGGAAATAACACAGCCTGAACTCCAGCTGGAGAAGAGTCTCAAGTGCTGGAACGTGTCAAAGTGTGCCTGGGCTCAGATCTACCCCACCTCCTGAGTCGAAAACCGAAAAAGGACACAGCTACATCTGCACTCTGGCTCTGGACAAAGAGAAATGAGCCTAAGAGAATTGCCTTTTCACAGCGTGGCTGCTATAAGTTGAATTTGTATCCGTTCTAGCAATAATTTATTGTAAAATTATTTCCTGATAAATACAAGTGAAGATTGGTTTGGGAAGAAACAGAAACTTTTAGAAAAATCTAATTGTTTCCAGAAAATATGGAAAACAGCTACAAGAGCCTTGGGTGTTTGAAAAAAATTGTTATAACAGCTATGTCTTTGTAAAGATGTGTCAGACAAATGATTTTGCTCAAAAAGCATGGAACTCGGCCCAGTCCTCCCCTCCCTTTACCATTCAGGAAGTCAAACATAGGGTCCAAGTGATCCAGCAACACAGCAGTGGAGTCAGGACAGCCTCTACGCCTGGCAGGACCCCTAACCCATCACTAGACCCAGGCCCTGTTCCTACATCTGTGAGATGAGAGGTTCCTCATGACCGACCTCCAGGGACCCTGCGAATCCTACGATCCCTGCGCCCTTTTCCATTTTCTTCCCAACCACCCAGCATCAGAGATGATAATATTTCAGCCCCAGAGGCCCCGGCCCTCTCTCAGCTGTATGCTAAGCAGCTCTGCAAGGCTCACGGCCAGGAGCAGAGCTGCCTGATTTTTGGCAACTGGATAAAGCAAGTGGCTTCGGAGCGCTGAGATCTGGAATCATGTGGGGACATCAGTGGACCCGTTTCGGGTGCCCCCCACCCCCTCCGTGACTCTGTGTGTGTGTAGCAAGCAGGGAGAGGCCTCGCCGCGAGGTCCCCCAGGGGGGTGGCCTGCTCTGCTTGCCCCCTCTGGTGCAGGGTCACCCTGCGTGCATCCCCTTTTGGGCCCTCACGCCCAGGCGGGGCCTCACTGAGGGGACCAGGTCTCCTCACAGCTGCCCTGCACCCCAGCGAGACACAAACAACACCCTCTTTTGAGTGAAACAACTGACCACCCAGGCTTGCCAAAATGAGGACAGGCTCTGAAAGGGGGCAGTTTTATTTCAAGGGTCTGATGGGACCAAGGAGATGGAATGAAAAGTTTCAGCTATTAAAAAAAAAGGCTGTAGACTGTCTTCTTCCAAATAAACAAACCATCCTTTGAACAAGAAAACAGCCCTGCTAACGGGGTCAGGCTGGAGCTGGATCATAAAGGAGTCACGTGTCCCTGGGGCCCCTCTCCACTCCTGCTCCCCTGATTTCTCCCTCTGCTGCTTTTGGGAGCCCAGTGCTCTCCTGCTGGGGTCTTGCCAAGGAATGAGCTGAGCTCATCTGACACCGGCCCTTCCCAGGACACAGTGCTTTACATTTGGAACGGGGGCCCCTGCAAATCTCTAAGGGTAGAATTCCAGGCAGGGAAATTTCCCTGGAATCTCTCATATCACAGCATAAAGGCTCTTCAAAAATATAAGAGTTGCCTCCATTACCAACTTTCAACATTTTATGGGCTTTAAAAAAAAAGACTAAACCATGAGTTTTTTCTCGCATGTTTACACAATTTCTCTCGCTAATGATTACAACTTATTGTTTGTGTGAAGACTATGTTATGTGGAATGATTTACAGGATGACAGGGTAGAAAAACGTAGAAGATTCCCCCAACTCCATATTAACTACATTATAACTGTATTAATATTTTTGTTGTTGTTTATTTTATTGATTAAGTAGTGTATTGAGGCTTCTACTAATTCAGCCCCTCTTCTGAGTACCAAGGACACAGATGGAACTCTGATCTTATCTTGTCCTCAAAGAGCTTATAGGCTGTTGGGAGGACAGAAGAGATGTGAAGACATTATATCACCCAGAGAAATGACATGGCCAGCCAGCGTAGAACCTGGTGGGAGCACTGAAGAAGAATATCGGGACATCCATGTACAGCTGTGTAGGTTGTGCACTGCACAACTTTGGGGTCTCCATCCCACAGACCCCATTTTCAATAGAACCCCTGGAAACTTTGAGTGTGAGGAGGCTTGTGAGACTTCAGAACAAGCACCCAGGTGTCAGATACAGGTCTAGAGCAGCAGGGAGGAGTCCTGACTCCCAGAAAGAAGGGGGAGAATTGCTGAGGATGTTTGAAGGCTCATGAGATGACACATCCCCGGCTGGGAGGAGGGCTCTGCTTTTTAGTGGAGATACGGGAGAAAGATTCACTGATTAAGGTGTGTACAATTTGCGGCAAGGGCTTAATTTCCAAAATATAAAAACACCTCATACAACTCAACAACAACAAAGCAAACAGCCCAATCAAAAAATGGGCAGAAGACTTAAGCAGACATTTCTCCAAAGAAGAAGTACAAATGGCCAATAGGTGCCTGAAAAGATGCTCAGCATCGCTAATTATTAGGGAAATGCGAATCAAAACTACAACGAGGTACCACCTCACACCAGTCAGAATGGCCATCATTAAAAAGTCTACAAATAACAAATGCTGGAGACAATTTGGAGAAAAGGGAACCCTCCCACACTGCTGGTGGGAATGTAAGTTGGTACAGCCATTATGGAAAACAGTATGGAGGTTCCTCAGAAAACTAAAAATACAATTACCCTATGATCCAACAATCCCAATCCTGGGCATACATCCAGACAAAACTCTAATCCAAAAAGGCACATGCACCCCTATGTTCACAGCAGCACTATTCACAATAGCCAAGACATGGAAACAACCCAAATGTCCATCAACAGATGAATGGATAAAGAAGTTGTGGTACATATATACAATGGAATACTACTCAGCCATAAAAAGGAATGTAATAATGTCATTTGCAGCAACATGGATGCAACCAGAGAGTATCATACAAAGTGAGGTAAGTCAGACAGAGAAAGACAAATACCGTATGATATCACTTATATGTGGAATCTAAAATATGACACAAATGAATGTATCTATGAAACAGACTCACGGACATAGAGAACAGACTGGTGGTTGCCAAGGGGGAGGGGTTTGGGGGAGGGATGTAGTGGGGGATTGGGGTTAGCAGATGTAAGCTATTCTATACGAAATGAATAAACAACAAGGTCCTACCATATAACACAGAGAACTATATTCAGTATCCTATGATAAACCATGATGGAAAAGGATATAAAAAAAAGAATGCATAAATATGTATAAATGAGTCACTTTGCTGTACAGCAGAAATTAACACAACATTGTAAATCAACTATACTTCAATAAAAAAGGGTGTGAACGATTTGGGGTTATTCATGTTACTTCCCAACTCAAAGTTACTGCAGTGCCTCACAGGGCCTTATACGATCTGTGGTCTCCAAGACTTACCTGCCACTTCCCTCTCCCCACACCTCACTCTATACCAGCCACTCTGTTCTCCCTGCTGATTTCTGAATGAGCACACAAGTGCCCACTCCAGGCCTTTGGTCCAGCTGCCCCCACCACCTGGAGCTGCATTCTCCCAACCGACCGAGTGACCAATTCCACTTCTCATTCTAATTGCTGTTTATATGCCAGATGCAATGCCTTCCCTGACCTGCTTATCAACATCGCATGGCAGCCTGTCCCTCATCTCTCCCGCTGCATGATGGATCCCTGGCACTGCCCATCCACTTTCCCGAATCACTTTTCACTTTCTGGTAGACTGTGAATTTACTTATTACCTACATTAATATTTGAAGAGTGGGATTCATAAAACTTGTCTTCATATATTTGGTTTTTCAGCATCTTCTGCTACACTCGGTTCTAACTTCTGTAGTATCGGATTGAGCCAGAAACTTTGTAGTATATTTTGGTTACATGGAAGATGCTATATGTTTTCAAAAAAACATATAATGCTAATCAGGTCCAGCACAAACTATAAAGACATTATTCCTCTAGTAAGTGGTTCTATACTCTGAATATGTACTTGCCATTGAATAAAAAAATACAGAGCCATATTCATAACATGTATTTTAAAGAAAAAGATCAGAGTTTTTGCCATCAGAAGTGAAAAAGAAAAAGAAATAAAAGTCACTTTAAAAATATACCATCAGAATATTTCATTGAAGCATTAGGTAGCTGAACAAATGCTAAATGGTGAGTGAAAAGCCTTGGTCGCTAGTGATGGCCCATCTATAACTAGTTGTGTAGCACTGGATACGATCCTTAACTTCTGTGCATCTCAGTTTTCTCAACTCTAATTGTGAATTTTAAGACATGAAAGTGACATTATCGAAAAATGCTCCATCCTCCAAACACATACGTTTATCATGCTTTTTAAAATCAAATGAGGAAAGAGAAGTTCTGGCGTTGTGCTGGAACTGTGACTAACGAGACTCTTCTTTAGCTCGAGGATGCTGCTGCACACACACCAGCGGTGGGCATGGGCTCTGTGTTACATGCCAGCCGTGGAAGCGGATCTCCACAGAGCCCTCCATACATCCTTCTCTTTCTGCTGTGCCTGACAGCCCGGGACAGTCTGGGTGAACCTGACGGGCTCTCTCAGACACAGAGACCAGCATTTCAGCCTCTTTAACACTTTAGTGGCTGAGGCTCTAAGCCACTCAGCAAGTGTTTGTCAATCTAGGTCACAAACTAGTGGGAAACGCATCGTTTATTCTGGTGCTGGCTGCCAGATGCAGTACTTTCATTTGTTACCAACTCCAAGCTGTGGAAACAATTACTGGGATCAAAATGAACATCCCTATGAAGCTGAGGGTCCCCAAACAAGGTCCAGAAAAGCAAACTGATTTTGCCAAGATACCGGATTCTGTTGTGCTCTGGTGGAAAGGACCTTGGACTTGGAGTCAGAGGACCTGGAAACAGTCAGTCATGGCTGTGCTCACATCCTTTTGGAATCTCAGGGTTCTCATCTGAAAATACCCCTCCCTCATGGGACTGTCACGGGAACTGAATGGCATGAAGTATGAGACAGTACTTTGTGACCTTTCAAGAGAAATCCCCAAACACACCAAAACGACAATAGTGCTGGTCAGGATTCCCTGGGAAAGACTATTTCTTCTCTGGGGCCTAAAACCTAGCACTAAAGACAAACTGAGGAAAACAAGGTTAGAAAGTCATTTGAGAAAATGTTCGTTAAGATCTGGGTCATCTGGAAAATTAATTTTTCACTGGCAAAAACTTGCTCCCTGAGGACGTGCCCTCATCACATGGAGCTCGTGGACAGGACGGCCACGGGGAGGGGAGGGACCAGCTCTTCGATGTGACAGGACTTACCAGGTAGCGCTCTTCCTGCCTCATGCTGGGGGTACGGATCATGTGATTCTGTTCTCCTCTCCAGTCTCCAAATCGACGGAAAAAATAGTTAGATAAAAACCGGTTGACAGGGTCTCTAATGATGTTGATGTAGACAGGCTGGTCTCCTCCAAACCTATGACGCATACAAACATGGAGCTGGTTACAAGCCATCACTTCTGGAGGAAAATCAAGCCCACTTAGATACTGGCTCCCCTCTAGGTTAATACATCATCATCAGAAGACCCTGTCTGCTCAGGTGCCAGTGCACAAACTAATCAGCGAGCAGTGTTTCCTGATGGGCACTTAGTATCCTGCGGGAGGTGCCTGTCCAGGTACCTGCTGAGAGGCGGTGAGGGCTGTGCAAACTGCGGTATTTGTCAACGTGAAGGTGTAGATGCGGTCTCCTTTTCTCAGGAGGCTGCAGGTTCCTGAGGGCGGGGGCCCGCTGAACTGGGTGTTGTATTTCCACCGGCCCTCATGGAATGTTTTGACTACCTGGTAAATTCCGAAAGCCTCATTGGGTGAAATGGTACTTATTCTACATTCTAATTCAAACAGTCTCAGATAAGGGGCTCTGCAGGAAGTGGATAATAACAGCCAACATTTATGAAACGCTCCCTGTTCACCTTGCTGTAAATACTTTGTAACCGACTCACCGAACCCTCCCCACGCCTCAGTGGAGTAGAAATCGTAATTATCCCCATTTACATGGGGGAAACGGAGGCAGGGAGCTTGTAACTTGTGGCTGAGCCCGGATATGAATCCAGGCAGTCTGACTCCAGAATCTGTGCTCTGAACCATGGAAAGAAGGTTCCAAAGCTGAGAAAAGTAACAGTGTAAGGGATAACATGAACACAACAAAAACCAATATAATTATCCTCAAATGATGGCAAGGGGTTTTAGATAAAAATAAAGCAAATATCTAAGTGTGCCATTTTAATTCCTTCTGCAAAGGGAGTAGACAAATGCACTGAATTGTGGCCCAAGAGCGAGGCCTTCGCCAGGCAAAAGGATTAGGTTGGTTGAATTTGTCTTACGGATTCCTCCCCTTTCTCTTTGAACTGCCTGAAAGCAGTGACCCTGAAGGGCCTGGGAGAACTCTCCAGGCTCTGGGCAGAGGTCTTGTTCTGGGGACCTCCTGAGGGACCCACAGGCTTCTCTCACCCCGTGACCTTCCGAGGAGGGTGCCTAGACATTCTGTCAGGGGTCAGAAAGAGCTCAGAGAAAACGAACTGACACGATCCTGCTGCCACCTCTCCAGCTGGCAGACTGTTCACCTTTCAAGACCCAGCCCAGAATCACCGTGACATCCTTCCGCAGTTGACTCCCATCCTCGTGTCAATCCCTCCCTCCTCTGGCTCAAATGCTCTCTCCACTCTGTGTGTACATGTCTGCCTCTCCCATCAGACTATGGGCCTCCAGAAGCCAGGAACAATGTCCTTTAGACAGTGTGTGGCACACAGTAGGTGCTCAACCAATGAAGGCATGGTCTTAGAAGACACCATGGGTGGATGTTTCTGAGTTTGCAAGTTTCTGCCACTATCACAGGTCTCTGTGGTAAAGGAAAGTAGACATAACAAGCCACCAATCGTTTTTTGTGTATTGATACATAGAATGCTTTCCCCAGGTTTTTTTGGGTTTTTTTAATGTGGACAATTTTTTAAGTCTTTATTGGATTTGTTACAATATTGCTTCTGTTTTATGTTTTGGGTTTCTGGCCACGAGGCATGTGGGATCTTAGCTCCCCGACCAGGGATTAAACCCACACCCCCTGCATCGGAAGGCGAAGTCTTAACCACTGGACTGCCAGGGAAGTCCCTCCAGGTCTTTGCATTTTAAAAGAGAATCTTCAGAGAGAAGAATCCAAAGGCACAAGAAGGGATGACTCTCCAGTGGTGTGATTTCAGGCGCCAGGATGCGTGAGTGCAATTCTGGACTCCTCGAATACACCACATCTGAAAACACACCACTCAGGAGCAGGGTTAGCCATGCCAACACGACTCTTTGTCAGATCCCAGACGTACACAAGGTGACGTTCACGCAGCTGGGCGAACAACTAACTAGTTCCAGAAATCAGCTGTGCCAACCACGGCTAACCACCATCATCCTGGATGTATCTTCCTCTTTTTAATTAAATTGGGTTTCATATCTATGATAAATAGCAACTAAAGTAATAGGGTTAGGGATTAGAAAGACAAAGCCTGCATACCAGATGTGAATGCAATTCAACCCTCAAATTGCAACATGCTATTAAAAACCTCAACTGTGCTTCCATGGTCTGTGAAGAATGACTATTACCGCTAATTAGCAGAACCGCCTGGTGCTGTGAGTCCATGCACGGCTGCCCACTACGAGATGGTTTTCTCAGCCTGGTCACAGCCACCTTCCACTGAAGGCTGTAGATGAGAAGAATGACAAGGCTTGTCGAGCCGGGGCGACCTGCTCCTGTTTGCACATTGTGACCCAATGCAAGATTTCCAGAAGAAGTTTTAGACAATGTAGGAATTTATTGTCAAATAGTATCAGATACTGCAATAGCCTCTCTAGAAATTTCTAACGGTGAGAGAGGTATCTGATACATATCTTTCCTCTTCCAGAAAATGACAGTAATAATGGTTTCAGACCACCAACCCTCATCCTTTTTCTAGGACACACAGCTCCTTCCCAAACTGGCAAAACCTGGGGTGACATGTCAGTTACACAAAAGGGGCCAAACACCACCCATGTGTCCCTGGGCTTGAGAAGGGAAACAAATGTCCCACCCTCATCCCATCCTCTCTCAGGATCGGTTTGTCTTCTCTCAGTAATTTTAAAATTCTGGTCAGAAGTCCAGGTCACCCTTGGAAGGTCTCTGGGTCACCTGAACTGACTGTTCCCCCCACCCCTCCCCCGCCTTCCCAGGAAGCACAGCGCTCTGCCTTATTTTTTTAAAACCCTTGAGGGGAGATTCCACAGCCTCCCTGTGAAGCCCATCAGTTGAGGCGTCCTTGTTACCTCGACCAAAATTCCTAGTCTTCCTTCTGTGCACGTTTCCTTTGGTTTGATCCACTCGACACAAAGGATCAGCTTCTCTTCAGATGCTTTTACAACTTTAAGCCTTCTCAGCTCCTTTAGCGTTCTTTTGCATGTGTTTCTTTTTCTTTTTTCTTTTTTTGCGGTACACGGGCCTCTCACTGTCGCGGCCTCTCCCGTTGCGGAGCACAGGCTCTGGACGTGCAGGCTCAGCGGCCATGGCTCACGGGCCCAGCCGCTCCGCGGCGTGTGGGATCCTCCCGGACCAGGGCACGAACCCGTGTCCCCTGCATCGGCAGGCGGACTCTCAACCTCTGCGCCACCAGGGAAGGCCATGTGTTTTTTTTTGAAATCCCTTTAGCATTTGTCTTGAGATTCATTTCCCTTAATTTTATCATCTATAGCTCTAATTTCATCTTTATCAAGTTTTTTAAAAACCTGAGTCGACCACAGCTGATGAGAGGTTCTGTGCTTTGCATGTACTGGAGAGTAGGAGAGTCAGGTCATATTTTGTCTTTCGCTTAACAACACCCCCTCTTCGCCCTTGGTCACCACAATAACCACAGCATATTTCGAGCTCTTTCCAGGCATCCTAAAATAGCAGGTATTTCCAATTTCACTGATATCTGTTCATAGGTCATATTTACCAACTCTTTAATTACCCCTGTGGGTCTCCTTCTGACCGGCTGCAAATTTACCGTATTCTGTTTTTGGCTTTTTGATGAGAAGATGAAGGTCCAAAGCAGGACATAATTCTCCAGAAATAATAACCGCATGGTTTTCACTTCTCCCATGCATTCCTGAGTATCTCATTCTGAGAATTTTCTTCACCATTCGCCCCACACAGCTACCTCCATGGATCAACCCTTCAATCAACACTAGTCACCTCCCAGTAGCTGCACAAAGCCCTTGGGAAAGAATTTTAGGTACACTTTCATCAGATTGCAGATGATATTCTTCCTGGGCCGTTACTGCACGTATTAAATAACAAGACTTAAGGCCAAAACTATATGCATGACTCCTCCGCAAGGCAGGAAACCATTCAAAAGTGACTGTCCCCAAATGCCTTATGTCAGATACAGCAGATTGCACTGAAGGCCATCAGACTTGAAGGAAATGTTTCAAATTTTATATTTAAGGGGGGCGGGGGGGAAATGGGCAAGTAAAGACTGAAAAAGTTTAGTAGCAGTATCAGTAAATCATGTTTACACATGAGATTTATAGGCACGGGAGGGAATAAAGTTCTGTTATATTTCCTTGCTTGAGTTTCACACCAGATGCTTTGGTCCGCAAAGGATTTGTATCACAGGGGATGGGACAACATTCTGCTCTGAACTAAAAGTAATTCTTTAGAGACGTAACCTGCTTACCAATACCTGTCTTTGATTCATATTTTACTTTCAATAAAGCATGAAAGTGAAAAAAAATTATTCTAGAGAGTTAAGACTATTTTGTTCTCCTACGACAGTAGAGTTTTCTATGAGTGCAAACAGCATATATATAATTTTTACTTGTGCTAAAATACACATAACATAAAATTTACCCTTTCTGCCATTTTTAAGGGGACAGTTCAGTGGCATCGAGTACATTCACACTGTTGTACCACCATCACCATCATCCAACTCCAGAATCCTCTCATCATCCCCAGCTGAAATTCTGTGCCCAGTAAACAATAAATCCCGTTCCCCTCCTTCCTCCTTAGCCCTGGCAATTTTCATTCTACTGAGAGTATATCTGTATTTTTCACCTCCGGCCTAAAAGTAGAGGTTATTCCTGCGCTGTCACCCACATCAAAAAAGGAAGAGTGTCCCAAGGCTAGTGGCCCATGCTTTGATCCCTGGCAGTGAGGAAGGAGACACTTTGAAGTGAGAGAAAGGCCACCGTGGAAAAGGATATAGTTGCTTGGGGGGCAGCATGAGGGGCTGCCTGCGGGCGGAGGAGGGGCAAGATGGTTAATTAATGGTCATTTGCTGCAACGGGGTGGAAGGGCCACCCTCTGTCCTCACAACCTCATTCAGCGGACACTTTGGTCCTTGGTGCCCAGCACAGAGCCTCCCATCACGAAACGCAAGCAGAGGCTGAGCTACTCTCTGCTCCCTGAGTGTCCTGAGGGAAGAGAGGTGGGGGCTTCTGCTGAGTGAGGGTGGGGCAGCTGGGACACTGGAGTTAAGGTTCCTGCTGGGAGAGGAAGATGACTTGATGGAAACCAATAGACAACAGGGAGGAAGCCCTTCGTGGTGTGCAGGGAGATGGGCTCAGGGCAAGTCCAGATCACACCACGCCCTGACGGGCCAGCCACGAGTGGGGGGGCTCACGGGGCAGCAGAGTCCACCTGCTGTGGAGGGAAAAGAGAAAAGGGAGGCGGAAAGCGCCATTTCCGGAAGATGAGTCCAGCCATGTCTTCACAGGATAAACTGAGAGAAAACTCTCATTCTGAAAATCAAACTTCTGGGCTCTAAGCAGGTAAAGATAGCATTCACTAAGCGCTAATATCAGTTTTATTTTGACGCTCTCTTCAGAGCTTGAGGTGTCTGTCACTATTACAAAAGATTTGCAGGACACAATTAAAATGGATGACTTTGCTAATGAGAATGAAAACAAAGTCAACATTTAGAAATAAGATGTGGAAACCCGTTTGAATTATGGAATTAGCGAGATCGGATTTGTTTTGTTAAATGATGCCATCAGAGGGCAGACTTTGTTCACATCAGTAACTAAGACCTCCCTTCAAGGGAAGAAAGAAGTGTCCAAAACTCACATGGTGTCCTTGCACATCACACCCTACTTACTTCTGCAGCGACTGATTGATTTTTAAATGTTTTGCTTTTGCAAGTTAGTTTTGGCATTGGAGCCACCATCAGAGACAAATAAGGAAAGAGAAATGGACACAAAGAAGGGTAAGGGGGTCATGGGTGAGAAAGGAAGAGACACGGAAAAAGATTAAGAGTAGTGGTAGTTTGAGATCAGTTAGTGTAGTGATATCTCATAATTCGCTTGGGCTATTTTCATAGCATTGCGCTCTGACACAAACCTTCACAGTGTTTTCCCTGCAAGACCCAAGTTGGGGGTCGAGGGGAATTGTAGATTGGAAAAAAATTACTTCCCCCCACCCTGCCAAAAAATAATCTTAGAAAACAAAATGGGGCAGGAGGGGGGAAGACAAATTGAATTGTCTGTCACAGTCTTGATGATCTAAGACATACTTAAAGAGGTGATGTTGGGAAGCGGAACTTTTTCAAAAATTCTAATTCTTTAGGTGACTTCAACAACTGGGAACAGACACATGAAACCAGAGTACAAAAATATTAAACATCCTACTTAAACATCACAACAAAGAGTAGCATCTTTTAGGCCGACGTAATTTTGACTCACTTCTCCAGGTAGACCAGGTGAAAAACACCTGTCTGGCCTGAACTTTCAGGTAGCTCAAAAACCAAAGAGCAGTGGAAAACCTCACAAACCCAAATTGATCTGAGGTTTCTGCTGACCTCGGTAGTGTTTATCTCCTCTGGCAGGGAGCCTTCCCTGAGGCAACTACTTTGGAGATAATCTTAATTATCTCCAAAAGCACTCTTTTGGTCTGATAGTATTGCTTTCTATGGTTGAATTAATAAAAATGGATATGGAGAAATTGTTCCTTCTAGGTCTAAAAAAAAAAAAAGAGAAAAAATGGGACAGGACAAGATGCCTAGGTTATGAATAAATGAAACTTATTGAATCACCAAAAACTCACAGGAAAGAATTTTACATCACTCAGAGTATCTAAATTCCAGACAAGAATGCCATACTTAATGGAGAAAAAGAAATAAGGGGCGATTCATTTTGGTATAACGCCGTACACTTCAAGAGTTCAGAACATAAATGTACAAAAGAAGGCGTTGGGAAGGTTAGACTTCCGTTCTTACATTCCACTTCCCAGCAAGTGTTTTGCTGCATGTCAAGAATGTAAGGAGACTTAGACATAAAGCATCCGTACAGAGTATTAGGTTGTAGCATCAATTCTTCTCTTAATAACCTCATTATCTTGAAACAATGCGTGTCAGCAAAGATCAGGGTAGGTGTCTTAAGAGCAGCTTAATTATCTCTATGCCTTATAATTCAAAATACAGACCTCAGTTTTAAAAGTATGTGAAATCCCTCTAAACAAGTCCCAACATAGTTGTTTTTCTCTATTAATTGTGTATTTGGGGGCCTTCCTTGTATGCCCACAGTTTGCCATTTGTACCCAAGAAATTTTCCTTAAATAAAGCTATTCCCTTGAAAAAGAAAAGCTGATGGCTTAAATTCCCATGTTCAATGAGTGTTAATAGTCTTGTAATATATTAAAATTCAATGTGTCATTCTGTTTATGCTTATGGAGGTCTCGTAGCTGAGGCCCCGGGCCTTGTGCATGTGGGATGGGAAGAGAAAATGAGATTGAACCCATAGTCAGCGTGAGTTTTTTCGAGCTGATCAGGCCAGTCTCTACTTTTTCCTGCTTGAAACTCTTCACTACTGTTCCATTCCTGCTGTGCTCCCATTTCCGGGATTCCTTTCCATCCTTCTCTTTGTTCAGTTTTTGCTCAGGCTGGCTCCTGGGCCGCCAGTGCCCTTCCCCTGCATGCTGGACCATCCCTCACAGCCCAGCAGCAATGGCTCCTGCTCTAGCAGGGAGGGTCCTGCCCTCCCAATTCCCCTAGGGGACACCCACTGAGTCTTTCTCCTAAAGCTCATCATGTTTCGTTGCTGATTCTTCCTTAATGGACGAAGAACTTACAGTTCCCTGAAGGCATGGACAGCATTTCTTGTTCACTGCAGAAGCCCCAGTCCTAGCGCAGGGCCCAGAGATAGAGGGTCGTCAATATGTATGTATTTAATTGAACAAAGTGGAATCGAGGGAGGAGAAACCAGCGAGAGCAGGGCCCTGTCCTCAAGGCGTTACATTAGAGACACTGCCAGGCTGCCCTGGGACAGGAGCCAAACTGGGGGCTCAGGCTGAGGCTTCTACAGAAATGCCTTTTAAATGCCACTTGGAATACACATAATAGCCTTCTCTCCAAGAACTTGGAAGGCTTTCCTTCACATGTTCAGAGCATCCCTACAAACCAGGGGTGGGCAGGAACTGTCCCTATTTTATAGATGGGAAAACGGAGACCCTCTGCCCTCAAAAGGTTAAACTGTTCACCGAGCCTGTGGTCAGCAGGAAGGTCTGACACCCAGAGGTCCTGACAGTCAGGCTGACACTGCTTCCTGAAATGCGGTGTCTTCTAAAAGGTTTTTATCATTTTTTTTTCTTTCAGAACTAAATCAATCAAGATTAAACTCTTGGTAGTGTAGGCCATGATAAAATACGGTCACCAGGCTGTGCCCAGCTCTGCCGATCCAATTAAGATACTGGTGTTGGCTTGTCATTAGAGTGCTATACTATCCTGATTAAAATTAGTTGTGTTGCAGTTTGTTTGGGTTGTAAAGATTTGCCCTTGAAGCAAGAGGAGTAAATGAATGAGGTTTGACAAACTTACGGTTCCCAGGGAGTAAGGGGCAGGGGGAGGGATAAATTGGGAAAGTGGGATTGACATATACACACTACTATATATTAAACAGATAACTAATAAGGACCTACTGTATAGCATGGGGAACTCAACTCAATACTCTGTAATGACCTATATGGGAAAAGAATCTAAAAAAGAGTGGATATATGTATATGTATAACTGATTCGCTTTGCTGTACACCTGAAACTAACACAACATTGTAAATCAACTATACTCCAATAAAAAGTTTAAAAAAAAGAAGAAGAAACGAACGAGATTTGAGGACGTCAGGGGTGACGCAGAAAGGAAGGAGGGAAGGAAGCGCATGAGCGAAGCAAGGGGTCAGAGGGTCTGTGCTGTGCCGTCTACAAGTCATAAAACACAAGGCCCGGGCTTCCCTGGTGGCGCTCACCCCAAAAAAAAAAAAAAAAAAAAAAAAAACCACAAGGCCCGAAATAGCTACCCAGTCCTCGTTATCTAATTATGTCTAATTATATGTTCTTGGCCCACCGGAAGTGAGAGGCAAGGCACGTACCCCAAACAGTCCAGTGACAAGCCACTTTAGAAATGTGGTTGGAGACCCACGCAGCTCCCCTGGGCCACTGAGGGTAATCCGCAGGTGTCCTCACCTGTTCACCACCCTGAGGGGACCCTGTGCAGCAGACAGGCTGGGGAAACTTCAGAGGAAACTTGCTTTCAAAGATAAGGCAGCAACTCCCTTTGCTGCCTAATAACTTGCTTTGCTGAATCTCATTCTCTCTCATTTGCACAGGGCCTGCTGCACAGCAGGAAAGTGCTTTGAAGGCTAAAACCTTCTCCCGGCCCGGCAGACTCTTAGGCATCCTGGGGCTGGGCAGCCAAAGTGCCGGCCCAGTGCAAACTCAGGCCTCCCTGGTGGCCCGGCCCGCGGGGCCATTAAGTCAGCACAGCTAGCAGGACTCTCCTGTGGGCCTATGAGGTCCCGTTATCCCCATGGGAAAAGCAGTGAGGGAAGTGCTGGTCAGATGGCTGATGAGGGAGGCCCAGGGTCTCGGGCTGGTCAGCAGATCTGCCCCTGGACCCAGTGCTCTGTCAGCCCAAACCAACTGTGAGCTCAGACAGGCCAGCCTTCGAGGAGGAGTCTGAGAACTCCTAGCAGAGTGACAAGGCCACCTGTGCTAATGGATTCCGGGGGAAGAGAGGAACTTGCCCAGAACTTGCAGTTAGCAACCTGACAGGTCAAGGGTCTAAACACATAAATTTGAAGATTTGCATTATTATCAAAAGGTCCCTGCAGCTGAAGAAAAAAGCAGATTTCGAGAATACCCACCAGCATCAAACACGCAAGGCTTAGAGTAATCAAATGGAATATTAAAAAGGTAGAGAGGCTGGTCCTAACGTTTTGGACCCTATAAAATACACATAATTCCACCACTAAGTTAGTGCCAGAGTCCCGTGAGAGTTCAAACTGTATAAAAATGTGCAATGAAATATGTCTGCTAAAATATCCATCTCTTGCCTGTTTTGTTTCAATACAGAACCTAATTTTTTTTTTTAGAGAGAGAACTATCATGTCAAATGGCTTCTCATTAAAAATAATTTCAAGTTTCCACAAGATTTAAGATTAGTATTCTAGAAAGAAATGAACTTCTGTCCAAATCTTTCAAATTTTGATCCCTCTACAGCAAAAATAAATGGATTAAAAATGCCTTTTGAAGGGCAATTACACTACCTTGGAAATGAAGGTAGATTTTAAAGTAATTGTTTGTTAGAAGGAGACTAAGTACTGAAAAGAAACGAAAGAACCATTAAACTGGAAAATATCTTACCTTGAGAAGTTGAGGAAATGAACATGTCGAGTGAATAAATAGGGCTGTTCGGCAGTACTTATATTTTTAATCAGTTCCATCTATTAAAAAAAGTACAAAATTAGCATATATAGGATCTAATTTACCAAGCTATATTAAGCTAAAGGTTATCTCCCCTACTCTTTTGATCCTCATTACCTCTTGGACCAGGGCCAAACAGCTGTGTTTTGTGCAACATTTATGAACTTTACATAAGGCTTCTTACTAAATAAAACACAGCTATCCCAATGTATAGTCCTGTATTTAATTTAGCTGATTGCCACCATGAACACAAAGTTACAGGTTAAGTAATTTTAGCTGGAGAAGTCAGCCTGTTGCTGTACGTGCAAATAAGAAAATGCCTTTAATCCCCTCCTTTAAAGGCAAATCAAGACAGGTTATTATTTTACATTTCTATAATGATCTTACTGGGAAATACAGAAGTATGTGAAACTAGTTCTGCAGAATTGAAAAGTGGGAATAAAATGAGGCAATATTTCATTATTTTTCTCTTTGATTATAAAATTTACAAAGCAAGTATTTCATAGGAAACACACAATCCTCCCCCCCCCCCACCCCCCCCCCCACC
>NW_020173666.1:4891887-4925952 GCF_003031525.2 Neophocaena asiaeorientalis asiaeorientalis | reverse complement strand
AAAGAAAACCCCCAATCCCCCCCCCCCCCCACCCCGCCCCAAACACAGACACACAGTCTCGGTTTTTGGGTGGGTGGTCATCTGAATTATTTATTTGCAGTTATCAGCAAGGCAAAAAGTAGTTTTAATTTGTATAAACTAACAGTTACGGTCTTCTGGAACATGTCATGATACAGAAAATGTTTAGTAAAATCTGTTAGAAATTCCAAGCATTCTTATGACTCCCTGACTTCCTGAATTCCACTTTCCTTAGCTTTTCTAATTTGCCCCATCAAAGCTGACACACTGGAATTTTTAAGAAGCACATTGAAAATTGCTACTTTGGATAGACATCAGAAGGGCAGCACTTCACATTTCATAAAATAGTTCAAGTTGAAAACTGGAAACAAAAACGGTCATTCATGTGTAAACTATAATAGCAATAACAATAAAAAAAAAATCAGAGTCTGGAACTCCAGGTTTGTCTCAAGCATGAGAGGAAACCTGGTCTGCCGTGTTCCCTCCTGTCCAGCTCAGGGCTGACATACACCAAAATGCCCAATGAATATATCGTAAATGAATTAATTCCAACTAGTGCATGACTTACAGATCGTTACATGAGGACATCGTTACCTAAACCCTTCCATTAGATATTCCTGCTCACAACGACTGTTTGAAGAAATGAAATTGAATTTTAAAAGTAAATGACTTGAGGTTCGTAACCAGTGCTTCTGTTCGTCAGTGGCAGGCACGGGTAAATAATGGTCTGCCTGTCCCCAGGCTGGAGCGTAAAAGGAAATTGAATCCTGCCTTTTTATCTACTGTTTACCCTCTACATCCCCCCTGCATGCCCCAGCGCTTGTTTTCGGTAATAAAACTTTGGGTTTCCTTCAAGCTGTAAATTTTGACTTTTGTTGATCTACCAGTAGAATAACCCATTTGGAAGCACAACCACAACCGCAGGTAACAATCTGAAAGCGCAACCAAAGGTGACTGATCTCTGAGGATGTCTGCTTAGAAGCATAACTGTGTGGATGTTTAATATAAAGCCCATTTAATCTTTAGATGATTTTTCTTCAGACATTTCTCTGCACACATAATATGAGAAAGCATCCTAGCACTGCACAAGACTGGAAAAACAGGTCAGAAGAAAACCCGTTTCTTTCACATATTCAACATTATATTACATTCTCTAAACACATGTCAATGTGTTAAATTTAATGGAAGAACAGTAGTGGTTAGATTATGAAAACAGTGTCATAATAGTCATAAAGCTGTCTATTTCACGAGGAAAAATGGATTAGCGGTGACAGCGCATAACTCATTCGAGACATATCTTTAAACAAAGAATAAAGGTTGCTAATGCTTGCATTTTTCGCACTAGTACAGGGAAGTCAGAGAGCACGTCTCAGCTCTCATGCATCTGACCCGCACACCAAATAGGAAAACCCACGTGAGGTACCATAAGACATCAGGTTCACGGTATCACATGATGGTCTTCAAAATCGCTAACTTTCCCCATGTCTAGTGACAAGGGGGTCTCCTGAGCCCCCGCTGGTCATCACCTGAGTTCCCTCTTGGTCTTCCCATTGCTGCCAGCAGCCTGCCTTTTCTCTCGTTCGACTCTTATCTGCATGGGTGGCAATGGCACTACCTAAAATTATCAAAGAAACTAAGTCTCCTTTTCCTTGGCTCATGCGGGACCACTGCTGGCCTTTATTTTAAATCCACTGCATTCACTCATTCAGCATTTATTGGGTGCTTACTAAGCCCTGGACATCAAAACCTGAATAAGATCAGTGGGAAGACACATAAAGACAAGACAGTGGAATGTGTCCTAATGATGCTCCCAAACCTACCCTGGCCAAAACCACACTCTTGTTCTTCGCCCATCTTCACTCCTCTTCCAGTTAATGGTACTCTCCATATCCTCACATTTGATCTGGGTCTTTCCTGAACTCCCATACTCAATCCCTTGCTGAGTCATGTCAATTCTGTCTTTACTATCTCCCTCAGCTGGCTCTCAAGACCCCACATCCTGTGGCCAGCCAAACTAGTCTCCTCCATATTCCTTCCTCACACCATGTCCAAGACTGATGTCCAAGCTCAGGCTCAAGATTCTTCTTATAGAATGTTCTTCCTCTTCTCTCTGCATGTCCAAATCCTAATCACTTTTACATCTGGCTGAAATGCTCGCCTCCTCCCAGTAGCCTTCCTGGATGTCTCCTTTCATTCACCATCCGTTGATTTCCAACTCTGTCAGGCAACGTGCCACTCTGGGTTGTGGTTATAAAGATAGAAGATTTGGTTCTTGCTTTCAGGAAGCTCAGAGTTTTGGGGGAGAAGTAGACGAGCAGGCAGGGACCATCATGTGATAATCACCATGGGGTAGAAGGCACGGAGGTGAGGCACCTGTCCCTGCTTGCAGATGGAGAGGTGATGTTTCCCCACGGAGGTGTTTCTAAGTGGTTTGCAAGGACCCATAGGAGTTAACAAGTGAAGAAAGGGACTCGCAGCGTGGCAGACAGAGTGAACAGTGGATGCGAAGGACAAAACACAAAAATGACACGGATGTTAAAACTGCCAGGAGGTCCGGCATGGGATCAGCAAGGCAGTAGATAACTAGAGAGGAAGGTAGGAGCTGGGTAATTGAGGGTCTTGCAGGTCACATGAAGGATTTTGACATTTATCGTCTGGGCCGTCCACAGCCAGAAAGGATTTTTTTTCTCTCAGGTCTAAGGTCAGGTGGAGAATGTGAAGAAAAAGAGGGTGAGGTTTAGAGAGGCAGAAAGCTTAGCTGGGAAGACGGCAGTAATCCCAACAGGAAATGATGAGGTCATGAACGCATCACTTCTCAGTGTGGGTCCCACACCCGCAGCATCAGCATCAACTGGACATGTGTCCAACAAGAATGCAGATCCTCAGGCCTCATTCCACACCTACGGAACTAGGAGAAACTCTGGAGGTGGGGCACATCAATCCGCGTTTTAACAAGCCCACCAGGAGAGTCTACGGCTTAACAGTTTCAGAACCACAGAATGAAGTGCATGGAAGTGAAAATAAATGGAGAGACTTGGGTACATTAAGGAGGGGGAATCTGCTGAGCCTTGTGGCAGCAGAAGGGAAGGAGAGGGTGGGGTCAACAGAGCTTCCTTCTCAGAGTCCTGGCTGGGATCTGAACATGTGGTGGCACCCATTGGAGGAGACGGGGAACACTGCAGGAGGAAGCAATCAGGCTCCACAAGTGAGGGAAAATGGGTTTGGTTTCAAACATCTTTGGGTAGAGATGACACTGCCTTCTTTAACTTCCCACAGCACTTTGAGAATTTTCCAGGACATGATCTGTTTATGTTACATTATAGCTGAGCTTGAGTGCTCGCTTTGAACCGGCTTGAAAGCTCCTTGAGGGTTGTGGTCAGGTTTTATTTCTCCCCCAGAAAGCCAAGCCCAGGTGCCTACATAGAAGACATACCCATAATTGTTTATGCAATGAAGTACCCTCTTTAAAAACATTTTTTTGGAGTTAAGAAATATACAGTTCACTGAAGACAGAATTAGCACTAAGGCAATGAATTCAGCCTTTCTGGGCCAGATATGTGCCTTCATTACCGTGGTGTCACGTGGAGTTAACAGTTTTACTACTACAACATTTAGGGTGTAACAACACCAAACAAACTATCATTTTCTGAGTGGTTCCCAGGTTATGCACTGTATCGAGATGCTCTTTATACACATACCGTCATTTCATCTTCAAACGACTCCGTGAGTTCAGTATTATTATCCAGGGTTTACAGGTTAAGAAACTGAGGCACAGAAAGGCTACATAGATTGCTTACGGTCTCACCACTAGAAAAAGTTGGAGCCAGGATTCAAATCCAAGTCTGTCTGACACCAAAATTCCTGCTACTTATCACTAAGCTACAATCTCCTTATCATTCCCACTGCTTTTCAATCTATATATAACCTATTAAAATGGCAGGAAGGGGTCGGTTAGCAAAACAACTCTGGAGACTAAAGAGGGTTTACGGGGATATGAATTTTCTACCTTTTATGTGATGGGCTGAAAAATTAAAAGAAAGTTCTAACAGGTGGAAATGCATTAAAAATAATTTTTAAAAAAAGCATTAAAATACCAGAGAGAATATTTTTTAAAGTTCTAGGTAGGAAAACAGTATATTATAACAAGCCAGGAATGAATTTAAAATACTAAAAAGAAAAAAGAAAGAAAAAGAACTATGTAACGGAATGGATCTAAACGCAGAAGTTAAATCACAGCACATCTGAGAATGAGACAGAACTGAAGTTTAAAAAAAGAGGCATGAATCAAACAGAATTTATAATGCAGAGGATATGCCAGGCAGTAGCTTTTAATCGTTCACTCTCAACCTAACTGCCTGAGATGATAGAGCAGAAAACCTTTACACTGCAGTTCTACAAACACAGCTGGTTAGTAAAAGACTTCTTTGGGAAATGCTCGTCAGCGGTAACTGGCAGAGTACTGACCCTACTCTGATCTGAATTCTTGTGTCACTCGTGAACAACTAGATGCCCTATAATTTTGCACAAATCTTAAATGAAAGAAAAGCATGTTTTCACACAGTAAAGCCAAATAAGGAGTAGCTCAGAGGAGAACTCCTTGGTCCTTTAACCTCAGAGGCCAGGAGGATGGCTGTGGACTCAGGTTATCTCTCCCTCTTCCTCCTGCAAAGAGGAAGCCCTTCTTGCAGGAGGTACGATGATTTCCCACCTTCAGCTTGGGGCTGTGCAGTCAGTGCAACACATACCTGCAATGAAGAAGAAGACCACCAGGGGGAGCAATGATGCGAACAAGGCTAAGAGGCTGCATCTGAATAGAGAAAAATCAATCTAGTGGCTACAACTGGAAGGAGAGGAGAAAACGTCTTAATTTCTCAGGCCTTGTGGCTTCTTTCTTTTCCCGCTTTTCTTTCCACTGAGTTTTCATTAGCAGACTCAGCTTTTGTCTATAGGACTCCAAGATAAGACCTCGCTTGCAGAACTGGGTGAACTTAGCCCTGTGGCCTGGAGACGGGCTCAGCTAATCTTTTTGGTTTGCTTCCAAAGTCTGGTTGGAGCACCTCTGATGCCTGTGGACACATCCCTCCTACTCTAAAGTCAGGAAACTCTGAGGGTCATTCTAAGGAGACTTTTCCAACACGTCTCAAGCAAGGGTAAGGCTTCTGAGATAAATGTGCAGGCTTCTGAGGAGACACCCCTCAGTAAGACTTCAGGGGAAATAAGATGTCTTCAGAGCTTTGAGGGATTCTCAGGTAAAGAGGAATTTTTCTTGCTTAGTGGAGGATTCCCCTTAATAGAGAGAAAACTTTCTAATAATTAGAGGCTTTCGCGCAATGATTCTTCACTAGAATTGTGCCTGAGCATCTCTTGGGGAGTTTTTTCCCCCCATGATACAAATATGTGGGCTCCACCATTAAGAGTATATAACTCAGTATTTTGTAGTAAGACCTAGAAATATGTGTTGTGAAACAGCTCCCAAGAAGACTCTGAGGCCCATGATAGTTAAGAACCAATTTTTTTTATTAACCTCCCACTTCCCATGAATAATGTTCTATCTCCTGAGCCTAACATTCAAGATTCTCCAGGATTTGACCCAGTTCACTTTCAATTCTTATTCTCCCACATTCTTCTTGAGCACTTACTTTTTCCTATAAAGAGGGTGATAATACTTTCCTAATAATGTTGCTTAAAGGATTAAAGTAAGATGCACAAACGTCTAGTGTGCTGTCTGGTGCTCAGTATACACCAATAACAGTAGGTCCCCAATGAATATACATCACAATGGATAAAGAAACAATGGCGAGACCTGCCGCAAAAACAAATGAGTGAACATTTGCCTTTAAACAGAGGCCGTTGACCCTGCTTTAGGGAAGCCTAGGAGGAATCCCCGAGGCCCCAAGACCGGTTCCAAATCTTAACATGGTTTCTTTAGGTGCACTTTCTCTTCTCAAGTCGCAATGCTTTGTAGTCACAGTCAGACTTGGACTTTGCAGTGGGTGAGAGCAGTGGGGAAGGGAAGTTAAAACACTGTAAAGAAATTCTGTTTCTGACCGAGAGGCTAAAGCAATCTAGAGCACACAGACGTAGGGGCTCTGTCTCCTCTACCCTTTGAATACTTTTCAAGATTTTAGTCATTTGAATGGCTGTTGAACAGAGTCAGAGCAGATGTGGAGTTTATAGTGAAAGAGTAGCCTTTACTGATACGGCTGATGGAACCATGTAGGTTGGTCCACCAGCTCCAAACTGTGAGAGTTCTGTGGGATGCAACTGAGAGCCACAAACACTCATAAAGAGTCCCCTGGCCAACTAAGACTGGGAAACTCTAGATGAAAGCTGGTTAAACAGATTTTTCATTTTGTTTTTAATTGAAAGAATTCTCAGAGTCTTTTTTTTTTTTTTCGGTACGCGGGCCTCTCACTGTTGTGGCCTCTCCCGTTGCGGAGCACAGGCTCGGGATGTGCAGGCTCAGCGGCCATGGCTCACGGGCCCAGCCGCTCCATGGCATGTGGGATCTTCCCGGACCGGGGCACGAACCCGTGTCCCCTGCATCGGCAGGCGGAGTCTCAACCACTGCGCCACCAGGGAAGCCCCTCAGAGTCTTTAAAATGTGAATAATTGTCATGACTTTCCTAGAGGGGGACAAGGGGACAACATTTCCCAAATTTATTGGATCATGGTATTTTCTTTTTTTTCAGTGTCTTAGGGGACTAGTATACTCAGTAACACACTTAGGGAAATGCTGATATGATGATTTTGACAGGGATCCTTAACTCTGTAACTCCCGTGGCACTTGATCAAAAAAAAAAAACAAAAGTTTTCTGGACTCTACCCTAGAATCTCCAGGAGAAGGGCCATTGCAATTATATGTTTCAAAAGGCTCAGCTGGGTATTCTGCTGTGCAACCAGAGCAGATAGCCACTGCATTAGGAGAATGGCTCCTGGATTAGGGAGGGCCTAAGTTCAAGTCCAGGTACCATGGATAGTCATTTTATTATATTTGGAAAGTGACTTCATCTGGTTGTCTTAGTTTTCTCATCCATAAAATAGGAAATCATACTCACTCACTGGTACAGTTTTAGGCCCAAAAGAGTTACATGAAATAATGAAGTAAAACAATGATCCCAGAGTAGGTGCTGTTTGCAATTTGGAATCCTCAGTAGCTTCAGTATAAATAAAAATAGAAAAAGTATTTGCTTTCTCCATCTTTTAGGCTCATATGCCAACAATTTTTGCCTTTCTCCAACAGGAATGAAATAATTTTGAACTCTTATGTCTGTGATATGCCTGTGACACTTTGACTTTTGTTATCCTTAGAGCAATGTTCTGAAAGATAGGGTCAGACCGTTAACAAAGATGGTTATGAGTCTTTTGGAAATCACGCCCCATGTCTTCTGGAAAATAGCTCTTTATCTTTTAGATTGTACATAATCTCCATTTTCCAAGAAATTATCTAAACTAGACCAAGAAATTGAAATCCGGTTTCAGAGCGTAAATGAAATGATGTCATCCTAGGTTTGCATTATATGCCCTGCAAAGGTCCAACATTTAGCCAGCACCAGCTGTCCATGTTCTTCTGTTGAGGCAGAGTTTTCTAAAATATTAACTTCAAAGGCATTTCTATTTCTATAAGGGCAGATGTAATGGGATTTTTATAGACATTCTAACATTTGCTGTCTTTCGTGTTCTCTTTCCTTCTAAATAATCCCTCAGTGTCTTATCCCATTAAATAGATTTTTAAAATCTAGTACTGAATGGGGATGTGTGTGTGTGTGTGTGTGTGTGTGTGTGTGTGTGTGTGTGTGTGTGTGTGTGTGATGACAGCTACCCTCCAGGGAGAAATGTATGTGTGAATTTGACTCTGGCCCAGAGAGACGCCACTGTGTATGAATGCAACGGTACAGATGATTCCAGCCTTATATGTGGATACTTTTCTGAAGTTCATTTGTAAGTCAGTAGTTTGGAACTTGGAACACATTTTCTCATAAAAGAAATGTTCTACATGGTGGAGAGAGTCCCGGGCCAGCCCACAAGAGCCTGTTTAACTCGTACTGCACCTGAAGCCGAATTGTTATTAACTCCAGAGAACAGTGTTTCCATGGAAACACATTTTCAGAGTTCTACTCTTTAACGTTGAGAACCACTGACTATAAAATTTTAACTTGTCTCCTAAATCACTTACCCCCTTTTCCTTTAATAAATTATCAAGAAGAGGAGCTATTCACACCACAAATTATTTCTTGAATATGTTAGGTTAAAATAATAGTTTTTTCTTTGCTTGTTTCATGCACTTTGAAACTTTAGGAAAAGGATGCACGTAACAAAGAAAAAGAGTTTCTTTAAACATTCTTGAGCTACTTCAAACTTGTTTTTTTTTGTCCTGGCATTTCCTGGCTCTCCTTGTATGTCACAGCCTACTCGTCTAGCTGCAGAGAGGCAACTGTCACTATCCTTATGTTTGTTTTTAAATACATCAAAATTGTTTATTTGGTTTTTTTCTACCATATCTTTACCTTTCCCTTAAGTTTTTAAAACTTGCCTTATAATTTAATAGGAATCTGGAATAACTAAGTAATGAAATATATTCTAGGTCACACTGACCACAGGAATCAGAAATGCTTCAACTAATTATACACAGATTATGGTAGAAGTTGTATAAATATATCACAGAATCACAGGGCTGGAAAGAACCTTAAAAGATTGTCTAGTCTATTCCCTGGCTTCTAGACAGGCCAGTCATTCCAAACAGATGAGAGCTAACCTCTATTTTAGAGAAGAAGGATGACTTTGGCTTTAACCCTTTCTAAAAGATTTAACAGTTCATGCACCATTAGTAAATTATTCTTCGTTTTTAATCTAAATTCTTCCCTTGACAGTTCCTCATAGGAAACAAAGTAGGTTGATTTGTGTAAAATCCCACAGTATATTTAAATTTCGTATTTTGTGCTTGCTCTTCTAGGGCCTTCCTGAATATCTGAGGGTCTAATACTTTTGTTACTTTGCTCCCTCTGGGTTGTTAGACTTTTCAGCAGTGGGAACTAAAATCCAGCTACTGTGTTTTGTTAGGCTTCAAGAACTGAGCATAGTTTCCACACATAGGAACATTTAAGTCTAACCTGATACGCAGACCCAAAGACTCAAAAGAAAACCAAATTTTATATTTATAATAACATTGCAATAGCATAGGCTATTTAGTATAGTCACTCTCTTTCAGCCCTAATCTTATTCGTTCTTCAGTAAGGTAAGGAAATCAAAGAGAACCTACCCCTATGAAAATTACTGATAAACTCTGATATCCTTAAATGTCACCAAATATAATTTTTCTATTGAGCACCTACTACAGAACCTGCAAGGGGTAATCTCAAAATATTTTTTGCTGATTGATAATGACTATTTAGACTTGTTACTCAGAGACTCTTTAATGGAATGGGCACTTTAATCTCTATACTGTGGACAACACTAAACATACAGGCTTTATAGCAAGTACTGCTGGCTGTGTTATGCACTTAAAACAGTCCTACCATCCCCCGTCATAAGAGAGACAGGAAGGCTTATTGCATATTCCATTTGTGTGTGAGATTTTGAATGCCTCAAAGGTGGAGATTATCTCAGAAAGAAGCAGACATGGGTGGAAATTTCCATAATTATGGCCTCAACCTGACACTCAGCCATATACCTTGTTTATTCCCCAAACCCACCTTGTCACTGAGTGGTGTGATGGTTAATTTTATGTGTCAGTTTGACTGGCCAAGGGATGCCCAGATTAAACAATATTTCTGGGTGTATCTGTGAGGGTGTTGCTGGATGAGATGAGCATTTGAATCAGTGGACTCAGTAAAGGAGATTTCCCTCCCCAGTGTGGGTGGGCCTTACCCAATCCCTCGAAGGCCTGAACAGAACAAAATGTGGAAGAAGGAGGAAGTCGATTTTTTTTTTTCCTGCCTCACTGATTAAGCTGGGACATCTCATTTTACATTCCCCTGCCCTTGGACTGGGATTTACATCATCAGCTCCCTTGGCTTGCAGGCCTTCACACTCAAGCCCAGACTCAATTACACCAATGGCTTTCCTGGGCCTTCAACTTGCAGATGGCAGACGGTAGGACTTCTCAGCCTCCACTGTTGCATGAGCCAATTCCTCATAGTACATCTCCTTTTCTTTATTCCTATCTATCTATCTATCTATCAATGTATCTCCATCCTACTAGTTCTGTTCTCTGGAGAACCCTGACTTACAGTGGTGGCTACCCATCCATCCTAAATACCTAAGGGGACCGAAGCAACTTTCTGAGAGCAGGCTAACAAACTTGACCCAGTAAAATGATTGTGGGAGCCCTAGGCCTAACTTTTCTGCATTAGCAAAGTATTTCAATGGAGATGGTTAAGGCTACTTCGTGTAGGCGTACAAAGTAGAATCTGTCTGTACAGCTTCCTGGCAGAACCTAGTACCCCTACACTACCACCAGCATGACGCTTGTATGGTTCAGCTGTATGAGGGCAGATTTATTCCCGGGAAATGGGGTAATTCTTTTGTTACCAGTGGATATGCCAGAAGCTGTTTTGGAGACTCAAGATCCCCTGAACTTACCATAATAGGGAGCTCATGTCCCCATCAACCAACAAAATTCCTGGACCAAAGAGGGTTTTCTCTTTATGATAACCATAAAGACTTAGGACACTTGTGAGAAAACACAGAGGAAGAAATATTAAAATAAAGTCTTCTTACTTTTGCTCCCAAAATGTCAGCACTATTTATAGCTCAGGAGTGTAACGCTCTGATACTTATGCATTGCTAACGTTAGCTGAATATACAATGACCAGAGTACTCTAGCCTTCATTGGTCTTAATAAAAGTATCCCTTCAGGTAAACTTCCTGGTTTAAAGACTTCTGTCCGAACCCTTAACTTAAATTTCCTTCCGCACTCTGGCAAAAACACAGTGTGACATTATAACTCTGGTATTCATCTGTTAGGGACTCAAAGGGTCTTCCGGAAGGCACCCACTAATTACACAAATGAATTGCAGTGAAGTACAACTTAACCACGGGTGAAGACAACTTACTTGTTCATTTTTGGTAAGTCTGGTTTTGTTGTGAATGTCTGATGTAACCAAATTGAATCCGTGCTTCTCTGACAGGATTCTCAGAAGCAAGACCACGGTCCGGCTCCCACACTTGCCAACTCTGTTGTACACCACCTGGCTCGGGAAAGGTAGCGCCTGGGCAGAACGAGAGAGCAAATGAGAGGGTGTGGGTTAAAATACTTCGGGTGCTTCCCTCAATTTCTCTAAATGAGAAGTGTCCATACGAAACTAACAAGAGAATGGAAGCAACGAACTCGTATTTATCTTCACAGTATAACTTGAGAGAAACGTTGGACTCCTTATCCATCTGCCCTGATACTTACAACTGGTAAAATTTCATGCCATCTATAATAGCGATTGTGAAACTACTTTTGTTTTTTCTTAGGAACAAAATATGTAAATATGTGCTTTAATGATAGTGTTCTTTTGCAAGTTATATTATGCTTTATCAGAACTTAATCTGCAGACTGCTCCAGAGAAATATAGTAATTTAAAAAATTGAGACAGGGCTTCCCTGGTGGCACAGTGGTTGTGAGTCCGCCTGTAGATGCAGGGGACATGGGTTCGTGCCCCGGTCCAGGAAGATCCCATATGCCGCGGAGCGGCTGGGCCCGTGAGCCATGGCCGTTGAGCCTGCGTGTCCGGAGCCTGTGCTCCACAACGGGAGAGGCCACAGCAGTGAGAGGCCCGCGTACCGCCAAAAAAAAAAAAATTGAGACACAATTTCCATACAATAAAATTCACCCTTTTAAAGTATACATTCAGTGAGTTTCAGTATATTCACAAAATTGTGAACCATCACCACTACCTAATTCCAGAGCATTTGAAAAGAAACTCCATACCCATAGCAGTCACTTCCATTTACCTCACTACCTTGATCCATTGAAACCATTTATCTATTTTCTGGCTCTGTGGCTTTGCCTATAGCATTCTGAACATCTCATATAAAAGGAATCATAGGATATGTGGCCTTTTGTGTCTGGCTTCTTTCACTGAGCATAATGTTTTTAAGGTTTACCAGTGTTGTAGTATGAAGTATGCACTTCATCTCTTTATATGGCTGAATAATATTACATTGTATGGGTATACTGTATTTTGTTTATACACTCATCAGTTGATGGACATTTGGATTGTTTCCACCTTTTGCCTACTATGAATAATGCTGCTTTGAACATTTGTCTATAAGACTTTGTGGAGACACATGTTTTTGATTCACCTTGAGTAAATCCTAGGAGTGGAAATGCTGGATCATATGGTAACTACGTTTAATCTTTAGAAGAACTGCCAAACTATTTTGAATACAGCTGCACCATTTTATATTCCCACCAGCAATGTATGAGAGTTTCAGTTTTCTACATCCTTGCCCACACTTGTTGTTGCCTGTTTTTCTTCTTCTTATTATAGCCATCCTAATGGGTGTGAAGCGGTATCTCATTGTGGTTTGGATTTGCATTTCCCTGATCACTAATGATGTTAGCATATTTATTTCATGTATTTATTGGCCATTTGTACAATTTCTTTGGAGAAATGTCTATTCAAATCCTTTGCCCATTTTAAAATTGGGTTATTTGTCTTTTTATTGTTGAGTTTTAAGTTTTATATTTTTTCTGGATTTGCAAATATATGATCTGCAAATATATTCTCCCATTCTATGGATTGCCTTTTCACTTTCTTGATAGTGTCAAAACACAAGCTTTTAATCTTAATGGAGTCCAATTTATCTAATTTTTCTTTGGTTCCCCACGCTTTCGGTATCATATCTAAGGAAGCACTGCCTAATCCAAAGTCACAAAGATATACACCTGTGTTTTCTCCTAAAAGTTTTATAGTCTTAGTGCTAACATGTAGGTCTTTGACTCATTTTGAGGTAATTTTGTGTATGGTGTGAGCTAGTGACCTAACTTCATTGTTTTGCATGTGAATATCCATTTGCCTCAGCAACATTTATTGAAAATACTGGGTTTTTTTCCATTTAACTGTTTGGTACCTCACTGAAAATCCACTAAGTATAAATTTACGGGTTTATTTCTGGACTCTCAACTCTATTCCATTGATCCATATGCTTTTATCCTTATGCCAGTACCACAGAATCTTTTTTTTTTAAACATCTTTATTGGAGTATTATTGCTTTACAACGGTGTGTTAGTTTCTACTGTATAACAAAGTGAATCAGCTATAAATATACATATATCCCCGTATCTCCTCCCTCTTGCATCTCCCTCCCACCCTCCATATTCCACCCCTCTAGGCTGCTTCCCACTAGCTATCTATTTTACATTTGGTAGTGTATATATGTCCATGCCACTCTCTCACTTCGTCCCAGCTTCCCCTCCCCCTCCCTGCGTCCTCAAGTCCATTCTCTACATCTGCGTCTTTATTCCCGTCTTGCTCCTAGTTTCTTCATAACCAATTTTTTTTTTTTTTTTAGATTCCATATATATGTGTTAGCATACGGTATTTGTTTTTCTCTTTCTGACTTACTTCACTCTGTATGACAGACTCTAGGTCCATCCACCTCACTACAAATAACTCAGTTTGGTTTCTTTTTATGGCTCATATTCCATTGTATATATGTGCCACATCTTCTTTATCCATTCATCTGTCAATGGACACTTAGGTTGCTTCCATGTCCTGGCTATTGTAAAGAGAGCTGCAATGAACACTGAGTACCACAGAATTTTGATTACTATTTCTTTGCTATAAGTTTTGAAATCGGGAAGGGTGAATCCCTGCAACTGTGTTCTTCTTCTTCAAGACTGTTTTGGCTATTCTGGGTCCCTTGCATTTTGGTATGAATTTTAGGATCAGCTTATCAATTTCTGCAAAAAAGGCAGCTGAGATTTTGATAGGGATTGTGTTGAATCTGTAGATCAATATGGGGACGATTGCCATTTTAATAATATTAAGTCTTTCAATCCATGAATATGGATGTCTTTCCACTTACTGGATTTTCCTTTAATTTGTTTCATTGATGTGTCACAATTTTCAGTGTAGAAACCTTACAATCCTTTTATTTATGTTTTGATGCTATTATAAATGGAATTGTTTTCTTAATTTAATTTTTGGATTGACTGTTAGCTGATAGAAATACAGTTGATTTTTGTATATTGATCTTGTATCCTCCAATCTTGCTGAACTCATTCGTTAGCTTTAATAGTTTTTTGGTGTGGATTCTTTAGGATTTTCAATATACATGATCATGTCATCTGTAAACAGAGATAGTTTTACTTCTTCCTTTCCAATATGGATGCCTTTTATTTCTTTTTCTCTTTTAATTGCCCAGTTATGATGATTTTGATAGACTAAGAAGTAATTATAACAAGTATCTGATTAAATATTTATATCCCCAATAAAGATATTATTTCCATTTTGAATGCTCAGCATTGAGCAATAATTAACAAACGATAATCAAAAGATTCCTTCATTCAGCACATATCCATAACAGAAGGCCATAAAGAGGCCCAAAGCTAAAGAATATAGTACAATATAAACATAAACATACCCCACACTTGCCTATGGTATGCAACTTGAATTTTTGCCTTTGTAATTCTAGGTTTAATTTCCTAAAATGTTTTATATGCAGAGCAGCATTTCGTAAATTTGGAGTTTCAAGGCTAATTGTCATTGGAGTAAAATATAATACTTATATCACTCACTTAGCAACCAGTCATGTACCATTCTGATATAATTCTTCATATATATATATTCTTTAAATGAGCAGTACTTTGTTTCCTTAGGGCCAGTCAGTATGTTCTATTATGTGTCCTCACAGTGCCTAGAAAATGCCTTGGGTACACAGGGCCTCAACAGACATCGATTGGTTCTTGGCAGCTCTGATAGGTTTAATGTACTGTTTAACACTAACGCAGTGATTCCAGTAAACTGTGAGACCAGAGAATCTTCCAATGCAGCTCTGATCTTTCTGACCAAATGCTAATACAAGACATCAGGGTAAAAGACCATCATTATAATAGGTCATTTTACTTATGGTTCAATCAGTGAGTACCCCAAAAGTCTGTTCTCGGGCAATGACTGCAGAAGTTCATATATTCAGGTAAATTATTTAGTTCTTACTTTATGAGGTTATGACCCGACGAGGTTGAACAGGGCTTCATGTTTAACAGAATGATATTAATAGTGTTTGTAAGTTGGATTTTCCATAATAACCGGGCTGGGGGATAGACTATGGTTGTGACAAAGCTGCCAAAATAAACACAAATTTTAATTTCTTTCAGGAATTCAACTGTTCAAGAATTGGGTGAGTGCATTTTCCCCTGTCTTCTAGCCCAGCATTGAACAGCAAGGGAGAATTTGTTATGACTAAATTGATGACCTAGAAGATGTGAGTTACCACATATTAAGCACTTTATTTTAAGAGTGCAGAGTATATCTTAGAAGATTTAGATGAAGAACAGAGGCACTTAGAAACCTTAGATGGAAGCACTTAATTTCTCCTGAATTTCTTGGGTAATCAACACGGTAGCAGGCTTAATATCTACCTACTCTCTTTTGCTAATAGCTAGGGATGTTATTTACCTTTGAGTTACTGGTTAGTTAGTTTTTAAAAATATGTTCACTCCCATGCTTTTGTTCGTTTTGTGGGAAGCTCCCAAATAATGATTATAAATATCTGATATTTAAAAAGAACACATATTAAAAACAAAAATCCCTGCATCGTTCCTGCTGCTATAATACAATGATATTTGAAAAAAATAGCTACATCTACAAAAATGTTTGAAAAACCCCCAACGTGACTCCAATTTTACCATTTATTTAAATGTCAATGTACAGCTACAGAGTATAAAGATAGAACTAGGAACTGTGTTTTCAGATAGACCTTCTGGAATCAGTCTTGTGACCTTTAAAGACACAGCATACACCATCACAAACATAAACCTCTCTCAAATTTAGGGTGGGGCTCTTAGGTCCTTTTCTAAAAACCTATGGGATCCACTGGAAATTGGCAAATTTAGTCAGGCCAAATCGATGTGTTGATTTGATGGTTTGGGATAAGGTGTTAAAATGAACAATGGCAACAAGTTGATTCATCCCTGCTTTTGGCAGAACTATAAATTTGCTCCTGAAGTCTGCTTTACCAACCACTGTCATCTTTTGTTGATGACAAAAGACCCTGTCCCAGGCTCTGTGCCATGTAAATGCTTTCAATCCTTCTTAGAGACGGTGAATCAAATAGCATAATTGTCTTCACTCTATCGTGCCTTTCTCTAGGAGTTTAAATTATCAAATGATTTAAGCATCATTCATAGCACCTAAGTGACTCTCCTGTGTGCCCTCCCCTGTCCCATAGATCATAGATTCACAGAACGACAGGGTTTGAGGTCTAGAGGCAATGTGGACTAACCCATCCATTCCAACTCCCTCCCCGCCCTGCACGCCCACCCCTATCACCCCCAGCCCCAGCCCAATCTGCGTTTGACTTGGCTAGAGCTTTACCCTGTCTTTATGACCTTGTCTTTTCATCCTCTCGAGTACTCTGTGAGGTAGATAGTAGCACTATATTTAGGTGAGTAAAACGAGGCCAGAGAGATCATTTGGCATGTTCAAGGTGACAAAGCCAAAAAGTGGCACGTAACAACTAAAGCCCAGCTTGCAGCTCTCCTGACCCCAAAACGACACTCTATTTAATACACTACCACATCAAAGGGTGAAAATGACCTCTAGTTTGGCTTCTGCAACAGAGACGCTCTTTCTTTTTGTCCTGTCTTGAACGTGTCCAACCTCATTAAATGCTACTGTTCAACAGTCAATTATCACAACGTGTATCATCGGGCATGACTCATCCATTACTGATATCCCCAGATCCTCAGCTGGAACTGACAGGAGTCGACTGGCCTCTCCTTCTCCTTCCTCTGGACAGATTTTATAAGCTAATGTAAGCCCAGAGTGTCAGAGCCGCTAATGGGAGAAGAGTAGAAGGATATGTTCTTCCCTTTATTCCTTCCCCTAATCTATCACAGGCAGTCACAGCTGCCTTGGATATTGTGACCCACTTCACTAGGAAAGGAAAAAACAGGAAGCAATAAGTCATAGTAAAATATATATAAAATCCTAAATGCACTTGAAATGTCTATCAAGACAAGCAAATGGTAAACTTAACAACTGTGAAAAGACACCTAAAGACCTCTTAAGATCAACCTCAAATCCCTATTTTCCTCAACAGATATTTGCCAATTGTCAGGCATCTCAACTTTAATGTTCCTATTATCACTTGCACACAAATTTTGAATACTTACTTTCTTTGAGTGTCCTATAAAGAAGTACACAACAAAAACCCTCACCCCCACCCCCCCAGCCCAAATGATTCTTCATTCTTGGCAACTATGGTTATACGAATGTTATGTCTGTGGTTTGTATTTTATGGCCAATTTGTAAAAGCAAAGGGAGCTCCAAAATATTTCACTCTATGAATTATATATTTTTATGTTGCCTGCCTTGTAAGTTCTGCAAATGCCACAAATCCCCAGGGCCTGACAGGCTTGTGTGGAGCGTGCCCAATAAACAGAAGTCTGTCCAAAATCCTAAGCACAACAGTAAATACCACCAGATGACGTCCACAATTCAACAGCTTCACCCAGGTTTGAAATGCGCCGGGGAAAGAAGACTTTTTAGGTAAAAAGCGAACTTGGTCTGCACCTAGACTTTCATAGTCCATGATTATAGGTCTCTCTGTGGACTGGTCTTGTTGGAAGAATGAACATCAATCCTGCTTTTAAGTCTTTGCAAAATGCTATTTAATATAGTACGTGACAAGCTGTGGTTCCCAAATGGCTATATATTTGAATTACTTATGGAACTTTTAAAACTCCAGATTTCTGGGCTCCACTCTTACACTAACTGAAACAGAAAGTCTAGGATGATGAGGGTCAGGGGTCTGGCTTTAAGAGCTCCCCTGAGGCCCTACTACTTCCAGGTCCGTTCCAAGAACTACTCTTGTAGAGGACTCCTAGCCTTCCATGTTAAGCTGCTGGGTGGTTCCATACAGCCTGACGGGAGATTAAGGTGGGGAGAGGGTTGCCTGCATGATACTGGAGAAGAGTCTGGGTGAAAGGCACTCTCATGTCCTCCTTGGGTCTCCCTGGAGTGCCACTGGCCTCCCACCCATAGTTCAAAGTCATGATCAACCTGACAAACACGCTTACACTATGGTAAGTGCCTACTCGCCTAGAATGATTAGAGAACAGGTGTGCTGGGTAACTGAATGTGTAGGCTGACTGAAATTTATACTAAACACTGTCAGAGCGTTAGACCCTCAGTACCAATATTATGCTAAAGATGAATGATTTTCTTGGAGGAATAAAATTCATTTTGTGATTTCACAGCATCTCCATTCCACGGTTCCTCACGCCAATGCTGGGAAGAGTCACGGCCAGGGCTTTGTGAGGCTTGAACTCAGGGACAGTTCTGGTATCCACGGTCCACAGGACTTGGAGCAGTTCAAATCCATTCAGCGAATCCCTACTTTAGAGTTTCCTAGGACACTGCGGTGTCAGGAGCTAGTCCCATCACACCTCGGAACCTCAGCAACTTCATCGGTAAGAGGGGAGGGCTGGGTTCAAACCTGGTAAATGATGCTCTCTTCTGAGGCTATTAAATGATTAATTTCAATCTATATTATCAAGATATCACCTGGAAATGCCTTAAAAATTGACACAAGATTTTTACATTTTTCCTTGTCAAATGTATTCGTAAAATAAACAGAAAAAACAGTTCCAGTAATTTGTGCTGCAGACATGGATTCCAGCTCCATGGGCATTCACGGTTCTCTTGGAACCTCTGGCATTTCTGTACATGTCCCACTCTTGTTTGGGCTTGTCATGTAATAAACCTTCCTTTGTGCTCCTCTTATGCTTTCTCCTCCCTTCTAGAGCTTCAGTCACTTCGAGTTCTCTGGTTTTTTTAAGACCATCACCAAACACCGAAGTCTGTACAGGGCTCAGCCTTCCAGCAGTGCTGTCCAGAAATCAGCAGTGATTCTCACTGGCTTTTGCCCATCAAGGCATTCTAGGTCTTCTAACAGATGCATCTCTGTTTCCTAATCACCATCGACTCTCCAGACCCCTAGGCTCATCTCCTCCATTCTAGAGGAGGAAACACATAGGACCTGTTAAGAACTACCTTTTCCCTCATTGCCACCTCCTGAATGGAAAGCTCTTCCTACCTGCAACTCTTGAATGACATCCCTGTATCTTCTAATTATTCATAACCCATCTTCTTCCAGAAGCCTTGCCAAGTCTGAACCTTATGCTTTCTCCTTTCCCCCTGCTCCTATTTGAAACAGTTCCATGTCTAATGTTATCTACAGAAAGACAAATATAGCTATAACTTCTTTACAAATCCATCTGTTTTATTCCTCTGATAGACTGGGTCTACCTGGTATGTGCATAGTCGATAATTAATAAATATCTGTCTATTAAATAGACAAACTGTTGGGATGAAAATACTATTAAATGTTGTTTTAGAACCAATGCTGTCATATTTATTATTTAGAAGATGCTGTTTTGGTTGTTCCCTAAGGGGAACAAGTTCATCAAGTGTTTTCTTCACACTCATATTCTGCGACTTCCTTTTTTTTTTGGCCACACCGTGCGGCTTGCGGGATCTTAGTTCCCCCACCAGAGATCAAACCCGGGCCCCCAGCACTGGAAGCACAGAGTCCTAACCACTGGACCACCAGGGAATTCCCCGAAACACTCTTATTTGCTATATTACATAAGAAAAAGTATGGTGAAGTGAAGAAAGTCCCCTGGACTGAAAGTCAGGAAAGTCTGGTTTTCCCCTTGGCCAAACTAGTGACCTTGAACAAGTGACCTTGAATAGCATCTCTGGGCCAAATTTTCCTCAAGGATAAATTGGAGGTACTGAACACAATGATTTCAAGGTTCCTTCCCATTCACATCCCACGATGCTAAGGCAGGGATACACAATACTTACAGATGTTCAGAGGGTTATCTAAATGGCATCCTGTGCTCTAAATATTCCATTCTGGTCTATCTAATGTCCTTATCTCCATCATTACACTATTCCCAGGAATGTAATACCCTGCACACCGTTACAAAATCCTCATTCAAAGAAGCAACTGTCGGGCTTCCTTGGTGGCGCAATGGTTGAGAGCCCGCCTGCCGATGCAGGGGACGCGGGTTCGTGCCCCAGTCCAGGAAGATCCCACATGCCGCGAAGCGGCTGGGCCCGTGAGCCATGGCCGCTGAGCCTGCGCGTCCGGAGCTTGTGCTCCGCAACGGAAGAGGCCACAACAGTGAGAGGCCCGTGTACCGCAAAGAAAAAAAGAAGCAATTGTCACAAGGAGCCAGAAGTAATTTTGGGGAGTGATGATTATTAAACTATCATAGTTGAACTGTGATGTATGCTTCAGAAAAAAATGACTTCCAGTTTGATTAAAAACTCAAATATCAGGTGATCTTGGATGCATGCTATTAGTGCCATGGACAGATGAACATTTTCAAATTTCAAATTGACAGATGCCAAGAAAATATACATATTAAGAAAGGGCAGATTTACTTCTAATTCTGCAACATTCTTTATGTTTCTTTCTCTGATCAGTATGCAAATCATAGAAAAGAAGTCCATGATCTGGGTATCTCACTACTACAGTATGTTACAGATTCTAAAATTCAAACCTCAGTTTAGCCAATGGAAAACTGAGTGCATGGAATACTCACATGTTTGACAGAAAAGAGAAATGAAGTCCACATGCCATGGGAGGGATGCGCAAGTTTTAGAGGATAAAACATCCTGAAGGAATATTTCAAATTGTTTACACAGGACTCGGCCGTGCTTCCAAATACATATGGTAGCCCTATTGCACTTGTGTTTGAAACCTCTGACCACTCTTCTAAGAGTCCCTTAAACCTTCTCTACGGTTTTTATAATCAAAACGAAATGGAGTAACCCAATATGCGTTTGGCAATCCTCTTTAACCCTCATCTTCCTCTGTGTGTGTACATGCATGTGTATATGCCTTATACGTTTTGTTGCATTCAAAGGCACTGTAAGTAATATGGTTGTTGTAGTAAATCTGGGCCAATTCTAGCCATTTCTGGCACTTTCTTCTGTGCTATGTATTCAGTGATCCAAAAGTCTTTATTAAACAAAACTCTGGGAATCAGAGTTGCGGATTTCCCAGTAAGAACAGAGAAGAACTCAGGTCCTCAAATTAGTTTTAGATCTGGAGTTGTTCCATTACTATTATTAATCAATTCAAGTGATTTATACATTAACTTCTGAACTAGAATATGTAATTTTGTAGATGCCTTTGGGTTGATAATCTTTCTACCAGACCCACATACTTCATTTAACTTGCCGTTCAGATCTATAACACATTTTCTCTTAATCACACACTTCTTCAAATAAAACATGCATAGACACTTTATATAGACCTTTAAGATTAGAAAGTCTGCTTAAAGTTAAGCTTTATTTATTTATAACTGTCCTATTTTTATTTTTAGTTAAGAATTTATACTCTGAAGCTAATCTAAAAATTCATTTGTTATAATGCAACAGAGGAGAAGTGTTGGTTATTGATTGTAGGTGTCATAATTTATAGCAGATATTGCTGGTATGGGCCAACCAGTCAGTTTAGAATGGTTTCCTTTGGTTACTGGTGGGGAGAAGAGTCAAATATTCTCATGACAGACTCCACAAGGGAAGACTGCCCTCATTGTAAACGGTACAAATGCTGGGTGACCAGCCACGCTGGGTTGCCAATACTCCTCTTTCTCATCAAGGCACCACGTAAAATGCTTAAAACCAAAGCCTTAGATCCACTGTTCATTGTGAACCATATCATTTTTTTCCATTTATAATGTCTGAATCAAATTTTAGTTTGAGTGTGAATTTGGAGCAAGAACCTTATTCTTGGATTCAGATGACCATCGTTTGAATTCCTTGGCTGAGTTTAAGCTTTTCAAAACATAAAACACTTTAAAATAGTGTGGCAGATTGGGACAGTAACTGCCCCCAACCAATTCCACCTGCCTATATATCCATGAAGAGTATAACGTCCTCCCACACGGACCTTGGGTCTGGCCTTGCAACTTGATTTGGCCAATGAGACATTAGCAAGCAAATGTAAGCAGAGGCTTGAAAAGAGCTTGTACACTGGGGCTGAATCTTGCTTGTCCCTGGAAGCCTTTCCCCCACAATATAAACTTAGGCTAGCCTCCAGGAGGATAAGAGACTCTATGGAATATTGAAAATTCTGTGACTGAATTCAACAGATAATTACTGAGTGCTATTCACTTGGTTAATGGCAAGAAATTAATTGGTTATTGTGATGATCTGATTATCTGTCTTGGATTAGAGTCTAAATTCCATGACTATAGGGACACATCTCCTTTTCCTTACTATTGTATCTTCAATACAGCTCAATGCCTGGCACATAGTAGATACAGAATAAATCACTGTTCAATGAGTGAATACGACAAAGGTTACAACTAGTTCCCTGCCCTGTGTGAACTCACAATCTAGCAAGTGAACCAACCACTGGCACCACTTCCTCTGATCACCTGTGGCAAGTGCCCTGCCAGGGATATGGTACAAGAACAGGGAGAAGGAGTGATGAACTTGGCCTTGGGGACTCAGGGGAGGTTTCACAGAGAGCATGACATTTAAGCTGGGTATCTCTAGAAATTTTGTTGCTTTAATTCAGTCATTCTCCCTTTGCCAAAATACCTAACTCTTGTTGGTATGAACCGATAAGGAACTTTCTTGCCCTCCAAGCTTCATTTGGCTACAGAGAATTGGCTTCTTGGCATCTTTCACATTCATGAGTGTGTGTGCGCTGCATGTGTGATATGCAAGGAAAACGCACCATGCAAAATTCATCAACTGCTAGCATTGCCCCCTCATGCCCACTGGGCTTAGAAAGACAAGGCAGGAAAACTGAGGAGCTGCAGCCTCTAAGAACAACTGGGTTGAACATGGCTAAGGATTTCCATGATTGCTTTATGTCTTATCTCCATATATCAGTAAGGATGCTTTTGTTGGCAAGTAACAGAAAATCCAACCCAATTCCAACAATAAGAAAAATACATAGGCATACCTCGTTTCACTGTGATTTGCTTTATTATGCTTCACAGATATTGTGGTTTGTTTTTGTTTTTGTTTTTTTGCAAATTGAAGGTTTACGGCAACCATGTACCCAGCAAGTCTATGGGTGCCATTTTTCCAACAGCATTTGCTCACTTTGTGTCTCTGTGTCACACTTTGGTAATTCTTGCAAAATTTCAAACTTTTCCATTATTATTATATTTGTTAATGGTGCTCAGTGATCTTTGATGTGACTACTACAACTCGCTGAACACTCAGAAGACGGTTAGCAGTTTTTAGCAATGAAGTATTTCTAATTAAGGTATGTAATTTGTTTTTTTAGACATAACGCTACTGTACACTGAACAGACTGCAGTATAGTAAACATAACTTTTATACTCACTGGGAAACCAAGAAAATGAATGTGACTCACTTTATTGCTATACTCACTTTATTGCAGTGGTCGGGAACCAAACCTGAATATCTCTGTATTCTCTTAGACATAAATAAACAAAACAAAAATATATTCTCTTTCGAAACAGAAGTCCTTAGGTATGGAGATTTTAAGATTCATTGCATATTTTTGTTCCATTTTGCTCTGCTATCCTCGTATGTCAGTATTGTCCTCAGACTAGCCTTCCTCAAGTTGTATCATGGCTGCTGCAATTCTAGCCATCTCATGAAGAATGTCAAACTCCAGAGGAAGAAGAGACTATCTTTCTTGAGCGCTTCCTTTAAGATCTGAAAATCTTACTTAGAAGGTCCTGAGAAAATTTGCCCTCAGGTTTCCTTGGTCAGATCTAAGCCACCAGCCCACATCTCAACTAACCATTAGCAAACGAAATGAGACAACCGCTATAGGCTTAACTTACTCATGATTCATCTTTGAGCTGGGGATGGGATTACCTTCCCCACAGAGTAAAACCTGAGCAAAATCAGATTTCTGCTAAAGAAGAGGAGACTGAGGGGAAATGAATGTGGGGTAAGCAACCAATAGGGCCTGCTGTACAGAGGACTCAAAGGCCCCACTGTTCTTGATTCTTCAAACACCCATTCATGAAACCCCATTCCTCAGCTGCAGAAAAGCGAGTAAGAGTGGCAGACACGGAGAACGTTTCTAAACAACAACAAGGCTCTACTTGCTGGTTGTGGCCCATATACACCCCTGCAGCTTCCTCCCAGGAACAGGTTTGCTGACAGCTGGAGAAGCGGACAGATGAAATACATTCCCCTTCTACGTAAAATGACATCAACCCCCATGCACTGAAATGAGAAGGAGAGTTAGCAACAAGGTGAACTTGAGCTGGAAGATTAACTCCACACAAGAATCTAGAATTCATAAGGTATTTGTAGCTAGAGATGGTAATAAAAATTGCTCTCAGATGAATAAATTTCATACTGCATACATATTGGAGGCTTTTTACAACTTTTTCATAAAAGCTATACTTTTTGGTTCATAATTTTATGAAAATTAATTTTCATAACATTAATTTCATGAATTAATTTTGAACAAGTGTGGCATGCAATATCGACCCAATCCATCAGCATGGATCTGACCACGGAGAGTCTGTTTCCATAGTATCTGTAGGCTGGTTTTTATTTGTTTTCACTTGTTACTTGGTGCTGGGTAAACAGCTTTTTCAGAAATCCCCACCAAGACAGATGAAGCATCCCACTTCCTATAGGGAACTATTATTACATTCAGGCTATCAAACACTGCTAAATGAAAGAAATCATTATCTTCCAAAATATTTTTTAATTGACACGAATGTTTGCCATCCCTCAAGACTCTACCATCTCATAGAAAGAGAAAAAAGGAAGACAATTTACAGAGCAACAACTGTCTTAACAGCTAGAAAGTCCCCATCAGATATAAAATTTCTGATTTTCCCTGTAATTGTCAAGGAGCTGACCGGAATAAGCAATAAGAAAACTGTTCTTAGGAGAGTTTATGTTAAGACAGATAAATGTGGTAAAACTAAGAAAACTGAAGAATGAATAGAGAGGAAGAGGCACAAGTTTTAAGAGTCCATTGCTAATTGACTGGAATTTTCCCGGAGCAGTGGGCTAAAATTTAGTCCTTGCCCACAGGATGACCCTCGTCCTGGACCAGAGTCTTAGTGAGGCCTGATGTCCAATCTACATCACTGACTCACAGGGGCTTAACATCCACCAACACCTCCACTCCAGGCCCCCATCAGGGACTATATCATTGAGTGGCTCTCTGTTCAACTCTATCAAAAGGCTCGCTGATGGACATGATACGTAAGGAAGATTGTTTGAAGAACAGACTCAATCATTTCTCCGTACCCTCCGGATTTTTTGTCTTGGACCAAGTTAGGCCATCACAAGGCTGTCTTTTGGAGCATAATTTCTTAGCTCCATTAAGGGGTGCTTTGACTGAGTGATATTTTGTCATCATGTCCCTGGCGGTCATCAAGGGACACTATAAGATACAGCATCACTGGGCTTCCCTGGTGGTGCAGTGGTTGAGAGTCCGCCTGCCGATGCAGGGGACACGGGTTCATGCCCTGGTCTGGGAAGATCCCACATTCCGCGGAGCGGCTGGGCCCGTGAGCCATGGCCGCTGAGCCTGCGCGTCCGGAGCCTGTGCTCCACAGCGGAAGAGGCCACAGCAGTGAGAGGCCTGCGTACCACAAAAACAAAAACAAACAAACAAAAAAGATACAGCATCACGTAATTCAGTTTTGTGTTTGTGATTAGGATGTAATTGACCACACTGTTTCCTAACTTTCTCATTTTTTTCTTATCTCAGGGCTCTTATTCGTTGGTATCTTATATGCAGTTATCTTCAATTTGTGAAACAACCCAATACCATGAGCACAAGTACTCCCACATAAAAGATGAAAAAAATGAGAATTAGTGGGATTAAATTATTTGTCCAAGGTCAACTGCAAAGCTAGTATTCAACCCCAAACTCATGCTCTCTATCCCACTCACTATCTGAAAAACTAGTATATTTCTGCTTCGTGGAAAATGAGAACTCTGCAACCACTTACAGCTTCGTTCTTCCTTTAGCTACTAGGAAATTCAGAGTAAAGGCTGCTCAACTACAGCAATTTTTTGGAATTTATGGTCTCTCTTATACAGTTTCTATTTTAATTTATATTTTCCGTGTCCCTGGTATGTTTTCATTTATATTTTATCATTTTCTGTGTTACATTTTCTATAAATAGCCTCAAATTATTTGAAGGTGAGCAAAATATTAAATAAATCCATCAACAAACAAATAAAATGCATTCCCATTACTCTCTTGACTGTTAAAGCATCAGCTTATGATTTACCTTTCTTTGCCTACAGTCATATCCACAACCTCATGGTAGACTACCTGCAAACCTGACTCAGTTCACAGTAGTTTATTAAAATTAACAATTGTAGTCGTTCTTCCTTCCTGTAGCAACAATACCTCAATTTTTTTCTGGAGCGTCACTCCCCCACCCCCCGCTGTTCATGGGATTCTGGAGGCCTACCCTCAACTCTTGCTTCACGGGAAGGTGTTTTAATCAGGCATGGCCAACCAGCACATCCATCCACTGAATACAGTGACCGGTTAAGAAACAGACACCTGACCCAAGGATGTCCGGTGAGACTCCATCTCAGGATTTTGTAGGTCTATTGAAAGTCAAGATCATTTTCCTACTATAGTTTCTAAGTTGGGTGCAGGCCTGGACCGGCAGGGATCCATCTAACTACCAAAAGAGAGGATCTTCCTAAGGGTTAGCCTGCCCAAGAACTGGGAAATCAAAATAGACCATATAGCTGTTTCAAACCTAACTGCTATCAACCACATAAGGTACTTTGAAACGACTGCCAGCCCTCCGACAGATTCTGCTTGTTGCCTGCCTAATATCTATCCTTCCTCTCATCTGAATATAGTCATGGTTTCATCATCGGTAACAATATAGCCAGCTAAAAATATTCACTTTCTTAGATTCATTTGAACCTGGAGGTTGACTGAGTGATCGAATTCTGGCCATTCATTCAACAAATGAATGGGATGTAAATGTATGTCACTGACGTGGCCTTTTGAGAAATCTTTTAATAATGGACAGACTTATCTAGCATCCTTCTTCAATCCTTTGCCTTGACCTTCAATTCCTTCTTCCTTCCTGAAACACAGACACAAAGCCTAGAGGGGCAGCAGCCATCTTGTGACAATGAGGAGACAAGCATGAGGATAACCCGAAAGCTACGATCTACAAACTAATGAAAACAGTGAAAGAAGAAAAGAGGTAGGTCCCCCAGTGACATCACCGTGCTATTGTACCAGACCTGGACTGCTTACTGCATAAGATAAATAAGCTTCTTTGCCTGTTCAGGCCACCGTAGTTAGGTTTGTGGCCAAATGCATTTCTAACTGATACAGACGTTTCCCTTTTTAATTTTTTGACGATTTTATTACTTTTTAAAAATGGCCCCAGGTATTATTATCCTCTGAGAAAATCAAGAGCAATCCTGGTGCGAAGGTGAAAATCAGGTCTAATCATTGCTTTTGCGCCCACAGTGCACCGACATTGCAGTAGCAGAACGGTCAGCTTAAAAATTCTACATCTACGATCAAAATATGTCCCCGAAAAGGTTCTCATAAAGTATGCCTGCTTTCTTTCTTCAAGTGCTTCAACTTTATAAGTCCTTCACATAACAGGGTGCTCTCTTTTCCGGGTAGTTTATAAAATATTTATAGTTGGAAGTCAAAGGTAGCTTGGATGAGGAAGCCCGTTTGTTACAAACATACACCTGCACCAGCAGCCTGTCAAATGTACCTCACTGTAGTGTTTTTAATCTGCTCAGTTATGGTAAAGGCTTCCTCCTGGAGATGTATAAGGTTTACTTACAACACACACACACACACACACACACATACACACACACACACACACACACTAATTTGCTCAGAAACGCAGCTAGAGTCCTTCAGCCCTCATGTCCCCTCCCGCCAACTTCAGTGTAAGTGCATTAAGTATATACTTTGTACCTGGAAACTTACGTGGTCAATAAACAACTTCTGACCTACTTCTGTGAGTTGTTCTCAAGGCCAAACTATGTTCTCGAGTCCGTCACGGGGAGTGATCTCACCCAGAGGATCACTTGCCTCCAAGGATAAAAATGCAATTTTATTTTTCAGGAATTTACAAACATTTCCTTTGAAGTTTCAGAGGAGTAATACTGTACTTGGTAAGCTTTGACATAAATTGTTTAGAATTGTGACTTGAAAATCTTTTACTCCTTCTACTGGTCAATATGTTTGCAAACAACAGGTATGTTGGAAACCTTAGGAGAAAATCTGCTATCAACTGTAATGATTTCTTGTCTTTTTTCTTTTCTTTTTCTTTACTTTTCTTTCTAGGTAGAAAGTTAACAGATCATTATGAGTTGCAAATCCTTCATGTTGGTTTGGCACTTTCCTTTTCAAGAATTCTTCCTTGTCCGTTGAAAAATTCTATACTCATTTTTACCAAAAGTTATAAACTGCACTACTCAGATACCTGAAAGCACCTTGAACATCTGTTCCCTTGAACATGTGCTGTCTTGCTCGCATCTTACGTCTTTTCATCTCAGACCCTCTGGCCTTTCTTCAGGCGACAAGTGGTCAGGGCACAAATCAATCTCTTTCACTCTCTCTCTCTCTCTCTCTCTCTCTCTCTCATACACACAGAGCTCAAGTTGTTAGAAATAAATTTTAAAAATCATGTTTAGAATATAAGAAACCAAACAATGAAGGTATGTCATGTCAACATAGTTTGCGCGGCTGATTCCATAAAACTGCAATGAAAGCTCTAGGGTAAAAGCAAGTCATCTGTTTCTGCACGAGGAATTCAACATAAGCATGAATATTAGGCAAATAAGTAGAGGCTTAAGAAATTCTTTCAAAATGCCCCTAAGTCATAGAGTCAAGCAGGCAGAGTCATGCCTGCTTCTCTCGTTTAGACCCTCAAACACACTCTCACTACTTCTTTCAGTCCAGCCTTGTCCAAGAGGGTGCAAATCCTGAATTCACGCTGCCTAGTTGAAAGAAAGCCACGGTCCCTTCTCTCGGAGTGGCCACAGGGCTATTGCACAGGGACCCGTTCCCCACAGGCCAAGCTTCCTTTCCAGAGGGGAGCTGTGAATCACAGAGAAATGTGTTCCTAGGAAGTCCACACCATGCACATTAGCCAAGGGGGAATTCAGAATGTCTTTCCAACTAAACTACTGGATGGTGTCCCTCATACTGGGGCCCAAAGGTGCTGCTCAGCTAAAATGCAACGCAGAGGAGGACAGCTAAGCTAAAGGGCCAGTCTGCTCACGTCAGCACTTAGGCAAAATTGTGAAGTTGACAAAATTGTTCTTCAGTGTCCCCCCTTCCCTCCCCCTTCTTTCCCTGAACTAATGTCTGTTAACTTCCTACTATGTGCCAAGAGATGCAGGGGTGAAGAAGGCGCTGGTGGTCTCGAGGTGGATTCTGTGTGAGAGGCTATGATGGAGTCAGGGCCAAGGTGACTGGGGCCATGAGTGGGAACATCTAGCCCTGGAGTAGGGGTGGGCAGCGTGAGGGGAGGGGGGCTGTCGGAAAAAGGTTCCAAAGCAGGGGCTGGAAACTTCTACTGTAAGGGGCCAAATAGCAATTATTGAGGGAAATATTTTAGGACATAGAGGACATATTTACCTTGCTGCATATTCTTTGTTTGTTCCACAGCCCCTTAAAAATGTAAAAACCATTCTTAGCCTATGGGAGGTATGAAATAAGGCTGACTTGACCCTTGGGCTATGGTGTTTTCTAGTCTTCCAGAGGAAATAATACTGTGCTGAATCCCTCAGGACGAGACATAAAATTAACTACTGTTGAAAAAGCACTTTGATTTGTCAGGCTCTGGGCAAGTTGCTTTATAAAGTTCATTTCATTTAAACATCACGATACTGTAAGAGGGTTCTATTACTATCATTATGATTCACTGATGAGGAAACAGGACCAGGGACATTAAATCACTTGCCCAAAGTCACAGCGCTAGGGTTCGGCTGAGACTGGAGCCCAGGTCAATTTGGCTTCAAAGTGGCCAAGTGTAGGCTAAGTACACTTGTGTAGGCCATGCTCTGGATAAAGGCACCCGCAGAAGAGGGGTGAAGGGCTGAAATCCAGCCCACACCCCACTGACCAAGCCCCCAGTCTGGGTGAGGAGCTGTGTCCAGCACGAGGAAGGGGAAGATGACCTTTTCTTTATACAGAGATGCCACCTACTCATCAAGCCAGGCATTTGTATGGCTGTGCTGCAGGGATTGGGGGGTGCCTATTCCTAACTGGCTCAAAGGCTATCATTTTTAGAACCGTAACAAGGAAAATTTAAGGAGGAAGACTAGGGCTTTGCCTAGATCTCTGCACTACAGAACATGCTAATACTTTAAATAATTATTTAAAACTATTGTGTAACCACACTGAGATACCACTTCGTACCCAACAGTATGGCTATAATTAATAAGGTGGACAATCACAAATATTGGCAAGGATGTGAAGAAATTGGAACTCTCCTACCTTGGTGGTAGATTGTAAAACGGTACAGCCACTTTGGAAAATAGTTTGGCAGTTCCTCAAAAAGTTAAGCATAAAACAACCCAATTAAAAAATGGGCAGAAGACCTAAATAGACATTTCTCCAAAGGAGACATACAGATGGCCATTAGGCACATAAAAAGATGCTCAGCATCACTAATTATTAGAGAAATGCAAGTCAAAACTACAATGAGGTATCACCTCACACCAGTTAGAATGGGCATCATCAGAAAATCTACAAACAACAAATGTTGGAGAGGGTGTGGAGAAAAGGGAACCCTCTTGCACTGTTGGTGGAAATGTAAATTGATAGAGCCACTATGGAGAACAGTATGGAGGTTCCTTAAAAAACTAAAAATAGAACTACCATACGACCCAGCAATCCCACTACTGGGCATATACCCAGAGAAAACCATAATTCAAAAAGACACATGCACCCCAATGTTCACTGCAGCACTATTTAGAATAGCCAGGTCATGGAAGCAACCTAAATGCCCATCGACAGACAAATGGATAAAGAAGATGTGGCACATATATACAATGGAATATTACTCAGCCATAAAAAGGAATGAAATTGAGTCATTTGTAGAGACGTGGATGGACCTAGTAAAAGAAGCCAGATACAAGATACTAGAGGCCACGTGTTATATGATTCCACTTATATGAAATGTCCAAAACAGGCCAAGTCATCGAAACAGAACGTAGATCAGTGGCTGCCAGAGGCTGGGGGTTGGGGAGAAATGGTGAGAGACTGATGGTGGGTAAAGAGCTTCTTTTTGGGGTGATGGAAATGTTCTGAAATTGGATAGTGGTGATGGTTGTATAACTTTGAGATTATACTAAAAACCACTGAAATGTACACTATAAAATGGAGAATTTTATGGTAAATAAGATCTCAATTTTTAAAAATACTATTTTCTCTCTCTTCCTCCACCACAAGGCCTTCCAGCCCACCCTCCGCCTCTCCCCTTCATGCCTTCGCTAATCTGAGGTTGTTTGACGTGTCAGGTATCCAAGTTACTGGCCCTGATTCTGATTATCCAGGTGCGGGAGGAGGGGGACAGTGCTGGGGCCATGCTCTAGGCAGCCGTGGGAGCAGCCCTAAGAAACACGATTAACCCCACATGGCTGGAGAGTAGGAAAGCAGAGCTTGGATGGGGATGGTGGGAATAGTAAGATAGAGGAAGATGGGGCTGCAGAGGGACAGGCTCCAGACCATGGCGGGTGGCACTCCATGACTGGCCTGGATGCTGGAGGTCCTCTCTCCCCTTTTATGCTCCCATCACCCACAAGGCTGCTTCAGTCCCTCCTGCCCAGGAAGCTTCTGATCTAAGAGTCCACCCTGGAGTGCTGAAGGCTCAGCGGGATCCCTCCCCCCAGAGGTGTGTGTGTTCCAAAAGAGGACCTGAAAGAGAGCAGTGCTTCACTCTAACACAATACCTTGTTCATGGCCAAATACCAGGCACCGAAGGCCCCTGGAGAAGAAGAAACTTCGCCGGTGGGGTCCCAGCCTAGACACACCATAGGGGGTGAGTACTGTTTCACAAGAGACCCAAGAAACACCGTCTGTGCTATAAAATCACTAGGAAAAGCAACTTGTGATTTGTGCTGGACCCAAACACCCACATCTTCTCCAGCTCTTGGGGGTTTCCTGTTCACCCACTGTACTGACAACCACAAGGACGCAGACAGGCACTAAGTTATTCCGTCCTGCATCTACACGTATTTAATCTTCCCCAGTAGGCTGCAGGCTCCCAGAGTCAGTAGCTCTGTCTTCAGAGATCTTTCCTCCCGCTCGGGGAAGAGGGTGACGCTCACCCCGGGGTACCTCATTCTGCCTGCTGCTTACCACCAGCAATTGGCCATTAACTGATGTTATTTAAACCTTCCTCGTTAGAAATAATTAATAGACTCGTGTGCGATCAAGAAAATGCCTCTGGGATTTCTGCAAGGAACTGCATCTAATTAACTCTCAAGCCATCTATTTTAGGTGCCAGCAGTGCCTAGTGAAGAAAGCTTCCAAGCTGGTATGTTGCCCCCCACGGCTCCCTGGCGTGGGATCACGTGGCTGCTGTCTGTCCATTTGACACACCTGATAGGAACACAGCCAAGGTACAAATGGAGATTTGATAAAAATAACCCAGACAAGTCTCCAATCACCATCTCATAAATATTCGTAGTCTCACTTTTTAAAAAGAGCAGGCAGGAAATCACAGCAGCTATTAAAAACAAAAGCAAACAGACAAAAAAACCTGCCCAGGGTAGAGAGAGCGGGAAGGGGTTGGGGGAGGCCCAGGCCCTACATCCTCCTCAGTCTTCAGGCTTTGTCCAAGGGGCGTCAGAAGAGACTGAAGCAGGGGTGCCCGAGAAGAACCACATTGCCGAGAATGTGGAGAACAGGCTGGAGGGGAGGAGATCTGTGAGATCCGAAAGCCTATTTAAAATGTAACAGTAATTGGGAGCAAGAAACTCACAGTACTGACGTGTCCTCTAAAGATCAATGTAGAACATGAAACCCCTGAAAACGAAACAAAGTCTACCTATATTTAAGCACTTCTATTTAAGCACTTGACGTTGCTTTCTCTCCAATGTGTGAGATAAAGCCTCCTGAGGAGATTCCAAGACGATGTGTGAGGGAGGAGGTCAGGGGCTCTGCGGGGAAGCATCCATGGGGCCTCTCAGGGTGGTCATGAGGCTTCGGTGGCTGTTCACTGGGCACGTGGCCGGACTGCTCTGTGCCCACGGGCCTGACCTCACTTACCCCTCGCACCGGACCTATGAGGTGGGGCTACTGTCACCCTCAACTTATGGGTGAGGAAACCCTGGAGAGGTCAGTAAGTCACCAGGTTCATACTGCCAGTAGATACACAGCCGGTCTGCAAACCTATGTCTGCCTGACTCTAGACCTCACACTCAATCCAAGCCCTTTTCATGGACAAGTGGCCAGAAATCACCTAGGACCACTCTAGAAAGTCTAAAAGGTTTAACTGACACCAAAGCCATAAAACCTGAGATACATGTAAAGAAAATAATGGCCATTATGAAGATTACTTGCTTCTATCAATGATGATGAAATGTTTAGAAGAAAAACCCCAAGAAAAGATTGCTACTGTCTTCAGAAGACAAACTATTGTGAAATCTCATGGGGCCTGTATTTTGCCATAACTGCCACGATACTTGTGGGATATTATTAGCCTGATTCTTTCATTTTACAGAAAAACCTTATATAAATCTTCCTTATTAGACTGTGAGCTCACCACGGTAACAGAAGCAGGCATTCATTGTCACCTGTCTGCAGCCCCTACCACCAGAAGTGTCCTTACACACACACACACACACACACACACACACACACACACAC
>NW_020173666.1:4754176-4891750 GCF_003031525.2 Neophocaena asiaeorientalis asiaeorientalis | reverse complement strand
CACACACACACACACACACACACACACACACACACCACCCTTACACAGAGAACACTGTGGAGAGAGAGAGAGAGGCTCTCCCTGCTCCATGGTGAGCTAACATTTCCCTTTGCTGGGCTGGAGCAGATCTGGGGCGGCAAGAACTACTACAGTGATGAGCTGGCGTGATTACTGGCGGTGGCAGCCATGTTGGAAGATACCCGGCTGGCTGTGAGGAGGTAGTGGGTCCCAGACAGCATCACTGGAGAGGAGATGGGGGTGCTCCCTGGTGGTAGGGGCGCTGGGAGAAGAAAGACACATCCTGCCTGGGTGGAAGGAGGCGTCTGTTTGTAGGCGATACTTGTGATTTGGAGACTGGATATTAAGGGGGCTCAAGTTAATTTTTCTGGGAGAGATTAGAGTGCTCTGGAGGGATCACAGGCCTATAGCGATGTCCATGCAAAAATAATGCTGTGAATCAAAATGAACCAAAAGTCGGATGAATAGAGATGAATATCTTAGTTTCCTCTATTCATGTGTATTAACGATATTTATTTACACATCTTCTAGTTTATTTCAGAAAGGATACAAGATAGGTAACTCATAAAGATATCTTCCACATATCAAAGAAGCACAAATTAAAAACAGGACAAAATATTTTTAAATTAATAAGAAAAATAAAGAAAAAAGGTACAAGGCTTGGGATCTGACATGGTACGGGGAGTTAGAGCTAAAATGCACACCATAAGGAGGCTATTGATGGATTTCTGGTATTCTATTAGCTATGGCAGGAGCCATCTGTCTGAGCCTAATCATAAGATATATGGGGTTGGTCAAAAACTTCGTTCGGGTTTTTGGCGGAAACACCCGAACGAACTTTTTGGCCAACCCAATTGTTAGGAAATACGAACTCAATCACACATTTCCTGTGAAACTTTAATCATCGTATGAAAGCAAGTAAGAATAATAAAAAAGAGAGTATTTTGTTTGACAAAGAAAAATCTGAAGAAGATGGCCCTATAAAATTTATATCAAAAGCACCGTGTAGGCCAATTTTTAAAAAACACTCTGCAGACAAATTGAGGCACCGGCTGATAAAGAACCACTGACGAACGGGGGCCTCATTAGACGCTATATTAAATCAAACGGCTATTCAATAGCTGGAAGTAGCAGAGGAAGATTGGAGAAAACCTATTAGTTCAGATAACATGCATAGTACAGGATAAAAATGTTTCTCTTCCAAGCCTACTCTTAAAAAAACAAGTCTTTATATGCTTCTTACATGGAAATGGTACCTTAAAACTCACTTAAGGGCATCCAATGAAGATTCTGAATGGAAAACCAAAGTTCCGCTGATTTGGGACTACTTCCAGGTTATTATTCAATCATAGAGCAATGGTTTCTTCCCTCCTTACAGATTATTTTGAGCAAACCCTAAGCTCTTCTGGATTTTTAACCGCACGAGGACTCAGCTTCCATTCTTAAGGAAGTGGGGACTCAGTCGCAAAGGGTGTATGCACCAGCAGGCCACAGTTGTCAGAAAGATGGAGAAATGCTTCTTAGGTTGTATCTCAAGGTGAGTTCCACAGTCTACCTGCTTTAGAGTCACATGTTACAAATTCAGATCCCCAAGCTCCACTCTGCCTGCCCCTGCACCAGGCTCTCTCTCAGCTGGAGCCTGAGAACCTGTATTTTTTTTACAAGCTCACAGGTAACGGTTACATGCACGAATGTCTGAGCATCACTGCTGTGGGGTATCCTGAGCAATGCTGGGGGGTTTATATCAGTCAGTGTGTTTATATCCGTCAGTGTGTTTATATCCAGTCAGTATGTGGCTTCAGCTTTACTGAGTTCAAGGGCTATGATGATAACTAATGCATTTTATTCATTAAATATTTACTGAGGGCCTGCTATGTGCAAGCCTCTGTGGACTACCATAGGAGCACATGCAGGTATTCAGGTGTGTAAGATGGTCCCAGCTCTCACAGGAGGGCACACATGTTGGCAGAGGAGAGAGATGCAGATTTTCCAGAAAACTGAGCCAAGGCCTGGGCGGAAGAGCCAGTGAGGGCTGCTCCCCTCGAATCATAAGCAGTCCTTCCTCCCCAAGCCAGTGCTCCAATCTGGAGCCCACAGGGTGACAGAGGCCGCCTGGGGGCCCTGCCAGGACCCGTCTCCTCCTCCCTCCTTCCACTCCCCTCTGCCCTTCACACGCTGCCCAGGAGCCTGGGCCGCGTTACCGGTTCAGATCAGAGGAGCACAGGCACGGGGACGTCATGGGAGCCGGGAAGGGAGGCGGGGAGGGAGGGAGGGCTTGAGGGATTGACCCTAACTGGACAACGTGATGGGAAAGCAAGAAAACATTTCCTCTGCTCCAGTCTGTTTTTTCTGCCAAGGTTGTCTCCTGCTAAATAGCTCAATTAGAATTATTGGTCAGTGAATTTCATGGCCAATTGTAGGCCAAATACAAATCATAACATCGAACTCAAAATCTAAGGAAGGCCTGCAAAATCTAAGAAGTGCTGTGCTCCAATGCAAGGTGTTTGGGGTATGTATGCGGTCAGCCTCGGGGCAGGCCACGGAGTCCCCTGTCAAGACCACCCGCAGAGGTGGAGGAAATGAAGAAGCAGTAGAAGGGAGGGAGGTGGGTTCAGAAGGATGACACAAGTTCTGGGGTCTAAGATCTCCTATTAACTTCCTGGGCTGAGAGCTGCCAGAGTGAGTGCCCTCCTCCCAGCATGGATGATGGAGCATCCAGGACGCAGAGCCATGTCTGTACTCAACTGTGAAACCCAGATGATCTCTTGTCCGTGTCACTACTTATGATGAAACAAAATCAGTGCCAACACCCCATCTCCCTCCTCTTGCTTCCTCTAGCAATTCACAAAAAATACTTAAGGCGAATACGTATTACAACTGATCTATTACAATACAGCATGGTGCCAGGGTTCAAATTCCAGCCTACCTCTTACCAGCACTGTGACTTTAGGCAAGTTACTTAACCTCTTTGTGCCTCACTTATTCCATCTGTAGAATGGGCTGATAGTAGAACCAATTTCATGGGCTGTGAGGTTTAGACGTAAACTACCCAAAACAGTGAGTACACAGTAAGCACCCAATACACCTTACCTATTATTCTTTCCCTTTCCAAAGTTCCTAACAAAACAAAACAGCTGAATAGACCACTTACTTGGGAAATATAAGTGCATGAACGTTCCAGTTTCAGTGGAACAAAGGCACATCCTTCATTATTATTTTTTTCATTATAGTTTATTATCAGATATTGAATATAGTTCCCTGTGCTGTAGAGTAGGACTGTGTTGTTTATCTATTTTATATATAGTAGTTTGTATCTGCTAATCCCAAACTCCTAACTTATCCCTCCCCCACCTTTCCTTTTGGTAACCACAAGTTTGTTTTCTATGTCTCTGAGTCTGTTTCTGTTTTGTAAATAAATTCATTTGTATCATATTTTATTTTATTTTTGAACTTTGATTTCTGGCTACACTGCTCAGCTTGAGGATCCCTGGCCAGGGATCAGACCCGGGCCCCGGCAGTGAAACCGAGTCCTAACTACTGGACCGCCAGGGAATTCCCTCTGTATCATATTTTAGATACCACATATAAGTGATATTATATGACATTTGTATTTCTCTGTCTGTCTGACTGACTTCACTTAGTATGACAATCTCTAGGTCCATCCATGTTGCTGCAAATGGCATTATTTCATTTTTTTTATAGCTGAGTAATATTCCATTGCATATATGTACCACATCTTTTTTATCCATTCATTTGTCATCTGTTGATGGACATTTAGGCTGCTTCCATGTCTTGGCTATTGTAAATGGTGTTACCATGAACACTGCGGGGGCATGTGTCTTTTTGAATTAGAGTTTTCTTCAGATATATATTCAGGAGTGCGATTGCTAGATAGTATGGTAACTCTATTTTTAGTTTTTTAAGGAACTTCCATACCGTTTTCCATAGTGGCTGCACCAATTTACATTCCCACCAAGAGTGTAGGAGGGTTCCCTTTTCTCCACACCCTTTCCAGCATCTATTGTTTGGAGATGTTTTTTATGATGCCCATTCTGACCAGTGTGAGGTGATACCTCACTGTAGTTTTGATTTGCATTTCTCTAATAATTAGCGATGTTGAGCATCTTTTCACATGACTATTGGCCATCTGTATGTCTTCTTTAGAGAAATGTCTATTTAGGTCTTCTGACCATTTTTTGATTGGGTTGCTTGTTTTGTATGTTTTGGAAGTTAAGCCCTTGTCAGTCGCATCATTTGCAAATATTTTCTCCCAGTCAGTAGGTTTTCTTTTCGTTTTGTTTATGGTTCCCTCTGCTGTGCAAAAGCTTGTAAGTTTGCTCAGGTCCCATTTGTTTATTTTTGCTTTTATTTCTATAAAAGGCACATCCTTTTAAAGGCACATCCTCTTTAGAGATGTGAGAGTCTGTTGAACATAGTTCCTAGAGAAGCTATTAGATCTGTGTTCCATTGCATCAGTGGGTACATCTATATAACACCTACATCCCCACACCTGGCTTAAGCACCCATTCCCCCCACACCTACCCTCCTGTACCGGTTTCTGGAAACCATCTTTCACTCCACCCTTCAAATTGGAAGTATCCTTCCTTTTCTTGGAAAAATTTGACTTCAGTTCCCACTTCAGCCTGGCTTTCTTGGATACAATCAGTCAAATTTGTCCTACAACAACAAAAACCTATCATATGCTGGCAATACGTTAGTCAAGAATTTCTCTGCATTTTTATGCATGCCTTTTTTTTAACCTATTTGGATCAATATTTTTTTTCTAGAATTTGGTAATTATGTTCACATAATAGTGGGTTGCACTAGGATACAATTCCATACTATACGTAATGGACATTTATCATTTGTGGCTGCCTGAGATCTTTTGAACACGTTATCAATATTATGACAGCTTTCCGCTGTGTGAACAACTTTTCTTGCTTCCCTTGAAGTTATGGGTGACTATTTAGAAATATACAGAATTCCTTGGTTGGGATTCTGGGACAGCTTCTTAAAGTAGACTGACTTAGCTGGGAGGTAGGCTCTTTTTCTACCTCCTCGCCTCCATTCCTGCTACCAGCCTGAGAAGCACATGTGATGTCTGGAGCTTCTGTGGCCATTTTGGACCACGAGGCAATCTTCAGCATGGAAGCCATGCACAAAAATAGTGGCTCCTTGATGATTATGTAGTTGTGATGCCAGTCTAGAACTGCCTATCTTTGAACTTATCTAATAAACAAGGAAAATAAACTTCTATTCTTGAATAGACCACTTTTATTTTGTCTTTTTATTATATGTAGCCCAATTTAATCTTATATATTTTTATATTATGTATATTAAATATATAATTACATGTTATATATTTAGTCCTATATACAATATTTCACTTATCAAAGATGGCATCAAACTTTGATTCAGATTTCTGAACTCTCATATGAAAGATAACACTGTATTTAACAATATAGCAAAAAAAGAGATAAAACCAGACATTGTGTATGTCTCCTAATGAGATGCAATGGAAAGCATTCAGCACCACCTATAATGTATTCTTACCAAAACACTGAATTGGAATCTGAGTAAGCCTCTGCATCTAACCACCAATTTACAGGAAATACAGAAAGCAGAGTAATATGTTCTATAATACCACAGGAATGCAATCATCAAAATCCATAATGTAGGAAACTCTAGGAAGACAAATGGTTCCGTTTCTTCAAAATAAATAGCAAGGTCGGGTGAGGAAGAAGGAAAAGGAATTTACACATTTAAAGAGATTTGAGAGGGCTTCCCTGGTGGCACAGTGGTTGAGAGTCCGCCTGTCGATGCAGGGGACACGGGTTCATGCCCCGGTCTGGGAAGATCCCACATGCCGTGGAGCGGCTGGGCCCATGAGCCATGGCTGCTGAGCCTGTGCGTCCAGAGCCTGTGCTCCGCAACAGGAGAGGCCACAGCAGTGAGAGGCCCGCGTTCCGCAAAAAAAAAAAAGAGATTTGAGACATATCAACAAATACAGCGTATAGAAACTTCCTCTGATACTGAATTGAACAAACCAACAGAAAACATTTTGAGGCAATCAGGGAAAAGCAAATGCCATATGGATTTCTGATAATATTAAGGTATTACTGCTAATTTTAAAAGTTGTAATAATGGTATTGCAATTACATTTTTAAAGTTCTTATATACATGTTTGTAGTGATACATACTGACATATTTATAGATGAAAGGACATGATATCTGACATTTGATACAAAACAATCCAAGGACGAGGTGGGGGATTTGAGGATATATAGGAAATAAAATAGACTATGTGTCGTTGTCAGGTTGGGCTGCTATAACAAAAATACCATACACTGGGTGGCTTAAACAACAGAAATTTATTTCTCACAGTTATGGAGGCTGGGAAGTCCAAGACCACACCATAGGCTGATTGGGTTCCTGGTGAGAGCTCTCTTCCTGCTTTGCAGATGGCTGCCTTCTTGCTATATCCTCACATGGCAGAGAGGGATATCATTTCTCTCATGTCTCTTCCTTATAAGGGTACTAATCTCATTCATGAGGGCTCCACCCTTATTTCCTAATTACCTCCTAAAGGCCCCACCTCCAGATACCACCGCACTGGGGATTAGGGTTTCATGTATGAATTTTGAGGGGACACAAACAATTAGTCCACAGCCTCGTGTGTTGGTAACTGGTGCAACTGGGGTATGAGCACTGAAGCAATTTTCTTCTAATATGGCAGATTCTTCTCTACAGAAACAATAATTAATAGAATCAGAAGCTTATTTGAACTGGCATAGGAAAGCCAAAGCATTGGAATCAGGATTTCACATTAAGGAATCAAAATCCCAGGAAATGTATAAACTACTCACTGCTTATGGCTTTCCTCTGAAAATCCTTCTTATCATGTGTCCAAAACTTTTAGGGACATTCATCACTGAAAATGAAACTATCTTTTGATGAATTAGCATAATTACATCTACTCTTATCCAGTTGGTTTCTTGGGTCACCCCAATCCTCACAGCAGTTTTCTGGTCCCTATAAGACTGCACAGCTGCAGAATGTAATTACAAGGTTTTATATAGTTCTGGAAGGGAGTCCTGCAGGTGGAGTGGGTCTAGAAAAAAGGCATTCTTCAAGCAACGCTTCCAACAGGTGGGTCAGAACATCAGAACCAATTCAGGTTGGGTGTTTGCACAGGTGCTGCTCTGGCCATAGCAAAGCATTTACAGATTATCCTCGCTTAAACTCTTGGTTTCCAGGTGCAATTTCTTTAATGATGAGCCGTAAAAAACACCGGCATTGCAAGTCCCTACTGGCTCCACTAATTCAATAAGAAATTTCTGCACAAAGCTATTTGAAACACCTAAGTTAAGACTCTGTTGTGTAAAGTGAAACCAGGCACCAGTAGTAGTACGGTAACCTGGGAACATGTTGGAAAATGCAGAATCTCGGGTCCCACTCCAGATCTACTGCGTTTTAACAAGATTCCCCTTGATTCATATGCATATTATCATTTGATACCCGATCTTTCAGAAAACTACATCGGTGTCCCCATCTGCTCTGAAATAATGTGCAGTGAACAGTTCATTGTGAAATGACCATCTACTTGGCATTCTGCAACAGAATTAAATACTTATTCTCCAAAGAGATTTTCTTTTTTAAGTGCCATCCTCTGTGCTTCTCAGAGGGTGATTCATGGAAAGATAAAAACAAAACACAGACTCTCAGGGATAATCTACCACACCTGATAACTCTTTATCTTCATTTCTTGCCAAACAAACTATGAACAGGTTCTGGCAGGCCAGAGAGGAATTTTTCCAATTGCTTGTTTCTCCCTATGGATAAATTATGGCAGCCATTACAAGCAAAGGCAACGGAGATAAGAGTTGCTTCTCCTTGATCCTTGTGTTCTCTTAAAGTATACACCACAGGGTTAGAGTTACTGATTAACAACAGCAAGGCCTGAAATCCCCCGAAGTACAGAATTTAATGAAACAGCTCAGGACTGATGCAGTGATACCACCTTGCTCTCCCTTTGTCCTTTTCTTCTGTTATGGTTACATGCTGTTGTATGTCATCTGATACACAGCTTTGAGATGAAAAGAAACAATTCATGAATTGAAATTTTCATTGATATATTTTCCAGTGAATTAAATGAAATCAGGAAATGCACACAAGGTGCCACAGGGACTTCCCCGGTGGTCCAGTGGTTAAGACTCCACCTTCCAATGCAGGGGGCACGGGTTCGATCCCTGGTCCGGGAACTAAGAGCCCACATGCCATGCGGTGTGGCCAAAAATTTAAAAAAACAAACAAGGTGCCACAAAAAAAGACACATAGATGGGGCATTTGAATCTATTTTTAAATTCTCATCTCTTTGCTGCTAAAAATTTTTGAGGCAGTTGACCACTGTCTTCTCTACCACCCTCCTGCCCCCCAAAAAAGCACAGAACCAATAAAGCAACTAAAACAAGAACAAAAGACCAACAGGTAAGTAAAAAGGAAAGGAGACAATATAGAAAAAGAAGACAATTTCAGTTTCAGACCTGATTATTTTTCCTGAGAATTTCTTTTTATTTTATGTTTCTCTTTTGAGCTTCTAAGATTTCAGTTGTGACCTACTAAGAAAGCTATTTGCTTTGAAAGTCAAATTTTTCCAACCCTAAGTGATCGAGGGAAGAGTGATTTGGAATTCTAAAAGGCGAAGTCTGAAGGAAGAAGACATCAAGTTTATCAACAAAATCAAAGATTGGTGAAGGAATACAGTAAGAGTTAGTTCCTTCCCAAAAGGAGATAAAGGTTTAGTTGGCCACTGAGATAAGGATGAAGAGGGTCAAGATTAGATCTTAGAAGCTGTCTGGCTCCCTAGGAAAAGGTCTGGGCCCCAGCCAAGTGGTTTGGGGACAGTCAGGTTGACAGAAACCACAGATCATTTGTGGGAATCCCAGAGGACAAGGGGCTGGCCTCACAGATGTGTCCTTGGAGGTTCTAGGCCACATCGAGAGGCCAGGCTTCAGACCAAAGCTTGAGCTTTAAGGTGGTGAGGGCTAGAGAGCTACTCAGAGACATGGTCCTGGGACAGGTCACTACGAGAAGTCTTCTGGGGCTTTTCTGAAGCTATGAAACAGGGCCAGAGGGAGCTGGGCTCAGGACAAGGAAGATGCAGCACCCATGGGCTTGTTGATCAGAGGCTCTGGTGAGGCCAAGGTCAGCTGACTCAGATGGAGAAGCAACAGGCTGAAACCAAGATGAGGCCTGGTGACTTGCGACGATCCCTGAGAGAAGACAGCATCTGGACAAGGTGTCACTCCGCTGAGGTCACACAAAACCCCCAGGGAACTTGATCAGCCACAAGGAGAAGGGATGAAAGGAAAGGGAAGGGGAGACCCCTGAGAATTTGATTTCAATTGGAAGAAACTGAGATACCTTTCTGTAATCAGTGGAAATGGGGATTCCTGTGTTAGGTTTACTTATATTAGGAAAAAATCTAAAATGCTACATTTTTGCACACCCAACCTCATACGTTTTACAGGTATGTATAGTATACGGATATGTATATATACTTAAATTTTCTAGAAAGTTGAACTAACTCCGATTGATGGGGAAAGTGGGAGAGAGGGGCCCATCTAACAGTTCTAATTTCATTAACTTTCTTTAAGGTTGTGAGCCTGTGGTTGTGCCTTGAAGAAGAAGTGGGCTGTGGTATGAGGATGGAGATGGCTTAAATTGTCATTCACGCCTGGAACAGAGCTCTGGAGGAAGGAGAGGGGGTATTAGGTAAGAGGGAGGGTCCAAAAATCATTCAAGGTTACCTTAGAAGATTTAAAGAATCTATTTTGATTGTTAAATTTATCTGTTTCCCCAACTCAATCAAATTAGTTCTAGGCTCCATCAACAGGAAACAAACTTCTAAATCATTAAATAAATAGCAGATAACACCCCTCCCCTCTAAATATAGCAGAACAGTGGCCTATTGCTCTTCCTCAGTAAGCTCTGTTAGTTCTTTCTACATTTGCATAAGTAAGACAATAATTTTTAAAATAGGATGCACTATTGATTCTGTGAAAATGGAACTTGCCTATTTGGTCATCTGAACCCCTCACATCTGCCATCATTTTTGATGGGGGGAAAGTACTTGAGGAATTCCTATCTAGCAAAAGATTTTTCTTGACAGGAAAGAAAAATCTTCGACCATAGCAAAGTAATCACTTAGAAGGCAGAAGCGGAGGTCGGCAATTTTCTAAGTGAGAATGGAGGTGGTCTACCAGCACACGCCCCCTCTGCTAATGTGCGGTCCCAAGGGCGGCACTGCTAAACAACACCGCGCGAATAATGCAGATTCTGAGAGCTTCTCGGTAGCTAGGGCCCTACAGCCTCCACTGCAAACACAAAAACAAAATGACAAAAACTGCTTGCCCAAACCTCCTCTGGACACCTGAAATGAAATACCAGTAAAGCTCTTTAGAGTGAGATGGAAATTTTCAATCCTTTTATATATATACATATATGGAAGAATATTAAATCATACATTTTAAAAATCGACCATCTATTTTTAGTGCCATTAGCACAATTATTAGGAAACCATTTCTTTTTCTATGCTTTATGTGGTGACTTCTGAGAAATAGGAAGAGCATTTCTCTCTATGCTGTTGGTGGATCGTTTGGAACTCTTTTTTCCCCCGTTGGCGGACGCGCAGGCTCAGCGGCCATGGCTCACGGGCCCAGCCGCTCCGCGGCATGTGGGATCTTCCCAGACCGGGGCACGAACCCGTGTCCCCAGCATCGGCAGGCGGACTCTCAACCACTGCGCCACCAGGGAAGCCCTGGAACTCTTGTTGACACTTTTCAAGGCCAAAAGCACAAGGGCACTACTCATTTACATACTTTAGCATCCATTACTACCAGAGCTTCTTAAATATAGAAAAGTTGAATTACTTATGGTTAAATTTGAGCTTCTGACAAAATAGAGACGTTTTACTAAAATATATTTATTCTTAAAGAGAACATTATAAGATAAATACAATTTGCAATAAAATAATATTGGAAACACTATACTCATATAACACTTAAAGAAAGTGTTACAAAAAGATAATTCTACTTTTAAAATTGTGAAATATAGAATATATACCAAAAAATGTGTGAATAAACATCTCTATAATCCTTAATTTTGAGTGATTCGTGGCTTTGAGCTGTTAAGTATTTAAGGATCATACAACCATAACATCAACTGTAAATAATTAGATTAAGAGTAAACTGTTGAAAATATTTTTGCTAAGGTTAACGAAAGAAATCCGTGTGAACTGATGGAATAATCTAAGTTCTCAGACACCCCGTAAAGGGATGATTTAGTATTTTCATCAACAGCCTTTTTGTGATGCTGTAAAAAATTGTTCTTCTTTTCAAATATTATATTCCAAAATGTTACAAAATTATTTGGTAATTAAAATAAGAGAAAATTCATCTTTCATTTGCATTTTTTGAATTATATATATGCGGCTGAAAATATATTGTCCGTATAACTCACTCGTTCAAATTACTCATGTTCACATCGAGTCAAAAGAAATTTGATATTTATAATTAAAATATAAAATTATAAGTCTGTGAATACACACTCAAAATATGAAAAGCATAAGTAAAACAATCAAATAAAATAGAAACTCTTATTATTCTGGATAACAATGGTTGACTTTCACACACACCAAGATAAAAAAAATACACCCTCAAAAGTCCAGGATATTGAAATGAAATTATTCTTCTCTGGGACACTTCACTAAAGTGCTAATTGGCCCTGAGTACATACCAATAACCAAGTAGCCCTTTACATTTCTGACTGGATAAAACAATAGCTATAAACGTATCCCAATGTACCACTGCTTAAAAATATAGTATGTATACCTATTAAAACTGCTCAATGACAAAAAACACTTCTGCTAGGGAAAAAAACCCTGGCTAAGCAGGCTGATCTGGCTTGAACCAAACGCCACAACAAATTTATTTAAAACTTTACCCTGAAAGGCCTCAACGGATATTATAAATGGACAGTTGTTAAAATAATATTTACACATATTTAGCAATTCAGATCAGGATCCAGTAAAACACAGTTCATCAATTAGTGGCATTAGGGAACACAACTTAGGTAATGTAAATTGTACTAGGACTGTGCTAAGCATTTTATATGGTTTCTTTCAACCAACCCTTTTAGCAACTCCATCAAATAGGGACTTCTCTCTCTATTATACAGAGGAGGAAACTGAGTAACAGACATTCAGAAATCGGACCCAAGTGACACAGTAAGAGGCAGAGTCTTAATCTACCTGTGCAGGTTCACTAAGCTCTAGAGGCTGATCTCTCATCCACTGTGTCACAAGGGCAATCACACTAACAGTATCACTCCTCAGTGACCACCTGTTACCTCAACAAATTGCGTAATTTTAGAAACATCTACTGGGTAACCCTCATAACTTGTCTGTTAAGTAGACGAATGACAAACCCAGATCAGCTTATTTTCTCCTCTTCTGATATTTTTACCCACGATGCAGTTAACCTGTAGCACAGAATCAAATTCTTAGAATTTGAATTCCAGGGACCTGAAATCCTCATCCAACTAGAGTCTGCACATTTCCCTTAATGCCCTGACATATATTTCTAACGGGATATTCCTTTGGTCCAAGGCAAGAGGGGCATCCAGTTTTGAAGAGGGGAGGAAAAAAGTGGGAAAGGCATGAGAATAAAAGTTGGAGAAAGAAGCGAGTCCAGGCAAGAAGCGTCCGCCATTCCAGGCCACCTCTGATTATGAATACTCTACAGCACCATGCTAAGCTAGCGCTGCACCATGGAACCATGCTGGAGACAGCTTATATAATTGGCAAGCTCATTGGATACCTCTGACCGCCAGATAAAAGGATTCCTCTAGGTACATATAACCAGTACATATCCATTAAACCAAGCAGGATGTATGAAACATGTTCCATGCTCTCAGGGAATTACAATATAGTTGGGGAGATAAAAACATATTCACGCAGGTGACAGTACAAAGTATAATGGCGTAGCTATCTACTGTTACAGGAGCGTATGATAAGATCATAATTAACATCTGTGGTGCTTTATAGTTTTGCACACTATGATCTCTAACAGGGGCTCAAGACTACCTTCTTCTTCATGGAGGAGGAGGAATCCTAAGGTCATATATTTCTCAAGGACAAAATTAGGCCATGGTGGCAAGAAATAATGCTCTCAGGGGACAATATAAAGGTTTCTAAAGTCATCTTGCACTTGGCTCCCTATCCTGTCCTCTTCCTGTTGTTGGCCTCCTTCGCATTGCTCGTTTTCTCTTATGTTCTGTATAGATAATGAAATAAGTAAATGGTTCCCAATTTCCCTTATTGGGGGAAAAAAAAGGCCAAGAGGGAGTCTGGACACGGCCGCAGGGAAAGGATATGGGGAGAGTCCTGCTGGTTCTGCTCTGCTCTGGGTCTTGGGAAAATAGCTATCACTCTCTCTACATCCTCTCACCGTCAGATGAGCGACGTGATAAAAGGTCACCTTCAGATGGTAAAAGCTCAAGGTCAAGATGAGAGGGTGAGCCTGGAAGAGGGTTGTCAGGCTGTCACTCATTCTGCCCTTCACTAGGCTTTAGGCTTCAGGGGCCAAAAGAACCCTGTAGCTCCACAGTCAAGCCAGCTCACCACAGCAGCAGGCCACACTGGGGTTCATTTGTTGGAGGGGATTCCCCTCAGGAACCTGAGAAGAGACAGGCAGCTCCCTGAGGGCTTATAGGTTCGGGAAACAGGCCATCCCCATCTTGACCTATTAGTGACATAGCCAGCACCTTAGAGCTTCCAAAGCACTTTTACAAAAACATTATTTCCTTTCACAAAAATGCCAATGTGAAGAATACAGGAAAATCATTATTTCCATTTTATAAACGAGAAAAACAAAACTCGGAAAGAATAGTTGGCTTTTGCCAGGTCTAAGAACTAGTAAGACCTGGAGCCTGGGCTTGTACCAGGACCTTCAAACACCTTGTTCTAAAGTATTCACACAATAGGGTCTCCAGCTAGGGCAGCCACTGAAGGTGTAGGATTTAAGCAGAGCCCTACAAGATGGGTAATCTGAACAGTAGCAATCCAGTGAATGATTTAAAGATAGGCATCAACAATGACTAAATTGTAAATAAGAGTCAAAAATCACTAAATGATACCCTAATTGGGGAAAGAAGAATGTTCATTTTCTATATATAAAATGAGCGTGATCTTCCTGGATTCAAGAACATCAACTCTGAAACATTAGGCTGTCCCTCCAAGCAACCTTGTTCTCGACCTAATCCAGTATAGCTTTGTCATCCATGAATTATATAAACTTTTATGAGGACAGATTTATAGTTTTGACCTGCACTGTCAACTGGGCACATGAAATCCAGGGGTTTACTATCCTCCATAAGAAGCACGATGTTCTTCCGTTTATCTCTGACCCACCCTGTTTAAGAGATGTGTTCAAGGCCTTGGTGAACAGTTTTGTATTCACTTCAAACATACACTCCTTCCGGCTTTATAGATTTTGATCATTTTCCCATACCAAGGTCTTTCCTGACAAGAATCGTAATCAATTTAGTATTTTCTTCTTCCTTCCAAGATCATTCTAGCTGTTACTCTCTGGATGTACTCCAGCTCAATTATGCCTCTTTTGCTGTTTGTTGATGAAAATTGCATATAATCTTTCGGGTACAGATAAATCATAGCTTGCACAGGGCACAGCTACTGTCTCTGCTGGGGGATGTCCAACATTTTGATGGCCACTTTGGGCTGCAGCATCGTACTAGGTAGAAGCCCCTAGGCGATAGCTGACAAAGGCACTAGGCTTAGCAGATAGTCCTGTGGTTCAGGGCTAGCCCTCGACCCCCGCTCCCCCCAAAAGACTAGAGTACCTGTAAAGCAGAGATTTTTCCGAGCATTTCCTCTTCCACGTCATCCGTAAAGATAAGACAAATCAAACATTGATAAAAAGTGCCTGTTTATACTTATCAAATATATCTATGTCCCCCCATTAAAATTAAAGTGAATTAACTCAATTCAACACATGTTTCTAAGTGCAAGGTCACAAGTCACAAAGGGAACATGATTCTTAAATAGCCAGAAAATTAAGAATATTTCATTAACATGATAAAGAATATCTATCTTCCCTGGTGGCGCAGTGGTTGAGAGTCCGCCTGCCGATCCAGGGGACACGGGTTCGTACCCCGGTCCAGGAAGATCCCACATGCTGCGGAGCGGCTGGGCCCGTGAGCCATGGCCGCTGAGCCTGCGCGTCCGGAGCCTGTGCTCCGCAACGGGAGAGGCCACAGTGGTGAGAGGCCCGCGTACCACGAAAAAAAGAAAAGAATATCTATCTTCAACTAAATGTCAAAATTACACTTGGTAATAAAACACTTGTAGCATTATCATTAAAATTTCAAACAAAACAGAGATGCTTTTATAACCACCATTCATTGATTTGACAAATATTAATGAGTGCTACTGTGTGCCAGGGACATTTTATAAATGTGGATGACATGGTGAGAATACCCAGTCCCCCTCATGGACTTTATATTACTTAATATTATTCTGGATAATGTTATAAAACTTGAAACAGAATTAGGTAGAAGGAGATAAAATGAATATTGTTTGTCTGTTACATGAATCCCTATCAAGAAAAAGAGGAAGAACTGAAAAAGTATTGAAATAAAAAGTTCAGTAACGTGAGTATATATAACGCACAAAATCAATAATTTTTCAGTATTACAGCAGTCAATTTAAAACATAGTAGAAAACATGTTCCATTCAAAATAACAACCACAAAAAGGTAACACATCTTGGAATAATCTTTTGTAAGAAATGCAAAGGCCCTTTATGAAACCAAAGAATGCTATAACAAAGAACATTCAGAGAAGAATAACAACAAAGCTCTCGGTCATTAAAAATATGAGAACAGTGAAGAAGAAACTCAACAGAAAAGTTGGAAGACCAAGTTGAGAAACTCTTCCAGATTGTAGAGCAAAAACACAAAGAAAATAAAAAATAGGAGGGATAAAGATAAGAAATATAAACAACTAGTTCTGGAGGTTCAACATCCAAATAAGAGGAGATCCAGAAAGAGAAAATGCAGAGGAAGAAATCATCAGTGAAAAAAGTCAAGGGCTTCCCTGGTGGCGCAGTGGTTAAGAATCCACCTGCCGATGCAAGGGACACGGGTTCGAGCCCTGGTCCAGGAAGATCCCATATGCCATGGAGCAACTAAGCCCGTGAGCCACAACTACCACCGAGTCTGCGCTGTACACCCTACAAGCCACATCTACTGAGCCCATGTGCCACAACTACTGAGCCCGCATGCCACAACTACTGAAGCCTGCGTGCCTAGAGCCCATGCTCCACAACAAGGGAAGCCACCACAATGAGAAGCCCGCACGACGCAACGAGGAGTAGCCCCCGCTCGCCGCAACTAGAGAAAGCCCGCACTCAGCAATGAAGACCCAACGCAGCCATAAATAAGTAAATAAATAAATAAATACGTAAATAAATTTATTTGAAAAAAAGAGAGAGAAAAGTCAAGCAAATATCCCAGAATAGGATATCAGTTTCCTGATCAAAAGGTCCACTGAGTATCAACAATAGTACCTGAAAACTGACACATACTAGGCACAAAATTATAAAATTTTAGAATACTAGGAATAAGAGGCTGCAATAGAGACAGATTATATTTTCATATAATGGGCCAACAGTTAGCCTTCTCAATAGAAATACCAGAAGCTAGAGTAAAGTGGAGAAGGACCTTAACATTCAGAGGGGAAATGATTCTGAGGCAGAGACACAATGCTCACAGCACCCATGTGCTCTATTTCTCAGCCCTCTTGCACTTGAGCAGGGCCTTGTGACCAGTTCTGGCCAACAGACTGCTGACATAAGTGACACGTGTCATTTCCAGGATGAAGGAATGAGACGTTTTCACGCACACACCCAGCTCCCGTCTGCCCTGCCACAGTGACATGAAGGTCCAAGTTGAGATGGTGAAGCCATGAGATGGAAACAGCCCAAATCCCTTCGTGAACTCCTAAAATGTGCTTCCCTAAGAACCAGTGGACCCACTGGACTCACTGAGGGTCTTATATAAGCAAGACGTAAACTCTTATGTGTGTAGCCACTGAGATCTTGCATCACTCTAGCCTCTACTGATTAATACAGATTCCTAATCTGGAATTTTATCCTGTCGAACAATTAATCAAGGATAGAATAAAGACATTTTCAGAAATGCAATATTTCAGAAAATTTCCATCCCATGCACCTTTTCTCAGTAGGCTGAGGAAAGAGAAAGATAGGCATGGAAGGCAGAATAATGGCCCTCCCACAGAGGATGTCCAAGTCCTAACCTGCAGAATTTGTGAATATGGTATCTTAACATCACAAAAAGAGATCTTTTGATGGGGAGATTATCCTGGATCAATCAAGTGGGCCCAATTTAATCACAAGGGTCCTTATGAGTGGAAGAGGGAGAGAAGAGAGACAGAGTTGGAGATTTGAAGATGCTATAAGGCTGGTTTTGAAGTTGGAGAAAGCAGCCATGAGCCAAAGAATGCAGGTGGTCTCTAGAAGCTGGAAAAGGCACGGAAATGGATTCTCTCCTGGAGCTTCCAGAAGAGCCATGCCCCGACTCCTTGACTTTAGCCCAGCGAGACCCATTTCAGACTTCTGACCTCCAGAACTATAGGGCAATACATCTGCATTGTTTTAAGCCACTAAGTTTGTAGTAAGTTGTTATAGCAGCAACAGGAAACTAATACAGCATGGGATGCAGGAAGTGGGAGCAAACAGAACAGAGTGAAGGGAGCTCCCAATGCATATCTGAGCGGGAGGTTGAGCGCAACCAGCCCAGAGGGAATGGGCAAGAATGCCCAGGACAGACTTCAGCAGCTCAACATTGACAGAATACCAAATGTGTCTGGAGGCACTGAGAGGATATTTCCACAACTGGAGAAGAGTCTGAGATAACCTGGGGATCACAGAAAAGCATGAAAATACATGTACAAAACAAGACAATTACTTGTTACAAAGAAAACAAAAAGATGGACAGGAAAGGAAACCTTATCGTAATGGCTCAGCTGCCATTTTATTATTTACTGGTGTCAACAACGAAAACAGTGAGTACTGATTTAGGACTCGCTAAACAACACACACCCAGTTTAGAGGATGAGGGATGAGGAGAGTGCTTGTGTGGTGGCAGGTGGGCTCCAGTGAAAGACCTAAATCCTCCCGTTCACAGAAGGATGTCAGCGGACAATGCCTAAAGCCGGGGAAATCCAAGAGGAAGTAACACAAGCAAGTCACTCAAAGATATGAAAACTAGCACTAAAGACTCAGTTAAAAGAGTTTCAAGTATCAATAGTTGTTTCTCAAGAGCAGAAAGGAATGGGGAAGGGTGTAGTCAGGGTTCACTTTTTCACAATAAGCTAATAAGCTCTGGTGCTTTAAACTGTGCATTACATATGTGCAGAAGGTCACATACAAGGACTGGCAAACTATTTGCAACAAATGGTACATAAGACTTTAATATTCTTAATATTGTCTAAAGACTGGACAGGATTTTGCAAAACTCTTCATTATGGTTTGCCTCTGAGTGGTGGCATTCTGGGTGATTGTTTTTTCCTGCTACTCTATAATTTTCTGTACTTTCCAAATCAAAAAAAAAAATAGGAGCATGTATAATTTTTAAAACAAAAAAAAACTGATCAGATGGTCAAGGAAGAAATAAAACAAATAAAAAGAATTAGGTAACTATATTGGGAACTGCTAAGACGATTAAGTTACTACAACTTTGAAAATCCCAAGGCCAACTGTTACCCTGCCAAAGAATGGCAGCATGGGTTTTCTTCATTTACTAAAGCAATTTCTTGATTAAATATGCTTGCCAACAAGATGCAGTTTTGAAATTTCATGCTTCATTTAAAGCCCTTCCTTTTTGTAAAAGGCAGCCCAAATCCAACTACTAAGTCCATGATTGTAACGGGTGCTGGTTTGGATAAGGTTTGGAGAACATCTATCTTATCAATGATAACTGGCCCTTGGGCCTTGGGGAGTGTGCTGGCGCAAATGCTAAAAGAACAATTACATAAACCACATATTTTTAAACCTGTGGTTTTACAAAAAAAAATTTTAATTAAAAAAAAAGAAGTGGAAGATGTGTTTAATAGCACTAAACATATGTGGAAGAAGAAATGGATTCATTATGTTCTTGGGAAAAAGAGAACACATTACATGCTCATAAGATTGATAAACTTGCAAGTACTGTCTCTGAACTTGGACACAGATCTCCAGGGAAAGTTGAAATCTCAAGAGGCCGCTAGCTGGGCCCAAGACTTCCACGTTAATGGTTGAGAACTGTGATGAGTGCAAAGGAAGAGTGAAGCAAGAATACAGGTGACTTCGGGATAAGATTACGTAAGGCTGATTTTTCTTTAACCTTCTAAGCTATTGATTACCCATCTTAAACCAAATACCAAAGCGTGAAGTTCTTTATAGCACACGCTGAGCTCAGACACTCTTAAGAGTTATTCAAAAATAAAATACTCAAGTCATTAATTTTCCTATCATTTGCAATGATCAACAAAATGAGGGTGGAAGGGATGCCTTCAAGGTCATGCGCATCAGAGTGAAACTGATTCCTGACTCTCTGCCTCATTCTGTCCTGCTAGTTCTTTCTCTAAACCTAATATATTTACCATGAATCATTAAACACAAACCTATTACCCAGTACAATTGATTTGTCCATAAAATGAAAAATCAGCTGCACTTCTGTAGTTTTTCAAAGGGACTTTGGGTAAGGTCAGGTGTGGACACAGAGAACAATACGCGCTTTAAGAAAAGCTAAATGGCAAGGGGATGGTGGAAGGCCTTGCTTGGTGTGCTAAACTAGCCCAGGGAATAAAAGAAGGGATAACCACAGGACCTGAAAGTTTCCGTAAGTTAAGAGATGGTATCTGGGATGCCAAATGACATGTAATTAATTGCTTTTAAAAATCCAAAGAAAATAAGGTTGGGGGTTGGGAGTGAGGCTTACTCTACATTACAGCAAAGTGAGCTACCAGAATTTGTAAAAGGCCTTTTATAGTATATAGTACTAAGGACCCAGTGCTGGGAGCTCACCTGTGTCTGGCATCATGCTAAGTGCTTTCCATTTATCACAGTTAAGCCGCACAGCTCTAAGAGGTGGATATAGCTATCCTCTTTTAGAAATAGAAAACTGAAGTTCAAAGAGGTGAAGTTTTTATTGTGGGGTAACTAGGCACATGGCTAGAATCTGAACTGAGGTCCGACTGCAAAATCCATGCTCCTCAACCTCCTGGCCGCCAAGAGTAAATACGAAAGTCAAAATGAAGAATCTGGCAAATTAAAAGAGTAACGTGTTTGAAATCTAAGGGGCAGGCACATTGGATATATGAGGCATATATGTATTATTTGTCTCCCTAATTTTTTGTGTTTGGAATATTTCATAATTTAAGAATGACTCTAAAGAAACTGCATTGTTTCTGCCTTAGATAAAAATAAGAAGATACAAACTTCTGGGAGAATGCCGATTTTTTCCCCCAAAAGAAAACCAGATAACGGGGGTCTTTAACCACATCCGATGCTATTTACAGCAGGACAAAAAGGGGGGCCCTTTTCTCAGCAGCAGTGGCTCCAGCAATTGTGGGAATGGAAGCAGGCAGACAAGGCAAGCCCAGCACACAGCCCAATTCTGTGCCAGAGATTTATTTGCTTCTTGCAGGTCCTCATAGACAAGAGGAAAAAGCAAGGTGGATGGCCATGCCTATACCCTGAAAAATAGCTTTGGAGGTTTCGGGGGAAGAAAAACAAGAAATTACTGTTCCTCTTGAATCTCAGCTCTACTCTTCCAAGTAAAAAGTGATTCTGACCAAAGGAGACTGTAGGTGCACATAAATCTCAGTAACCAGCCTTCAGGGAAAGGGGGAATTTTGGATGCAGAAACGCTCTCCAAGTTGGCAGATGTTTGGCCAGGACACCTGAAAGTAATTGTACTCCCAGTATCCTCCGGAAGTCACTTACCTACTATGATTACCAGATATGTGGGTTTTCCTTTGTAGGCTCCAGAAAAACATGGTTTCTTCAGTAGAAAACATTAAAATAGCTTCTTTCAACAGATGTATCTCCAAGTTGAAAGGAGTTATTGAAAGGGAAAAACAAACCTAAACAAATATGCAGTCTTTCTTAGGGACTCAGTGGTAGTGGTGTTAAAGGGCAGCTGAGACATCCCCGATAGAAATAGGGACATATTTTTTGAAGTGCAACGGACTTCTGTACTATTTTAGCTTCTTGCTCTCATAGCTCCCTGGTCCTGTGAAAATAGGAGGTTTCCTTTAGGTAACTTCCTAAATGCATTGCCGCTGAGATCCTTTCCAGAAAAAAGTATGATGCAATATAAAATGATTTTTGAATATTAAAAAACACAATTTGAACAGCAGAAACAAATGTCAAATAGAAGAATTTGGGGAGAATACTGGGGACAATAAAATAGCTAAGGCATGGGAATTACAAAGAAAAAAATTAACAAAGTGAAGAAGGAATGTTGGGGGAAGATGTGAGTAGTACTGAATGTTGAAAAAAATATGAAAATGCACTTAAATTATCCCAGTGAGAGACATGTAAGGATCGTTTCAATGTTTATTAAGTCAAACCAAATAATGCCTAACAGGGCATAATGCAATGCTATCCTGGTAACTGAAGATATTAAACTCAATGTAGAATTACTTTCTAGGGCTGCCATAACAGAGAATCACAAATTGGGTAGCTTAAGGCAACAGAAATTTATTCTCTCACTGTTCAGGAGGCCGTGAGTCTGAAATCGAGGTGTCAGTAGGGTGAATTCCTTCTTGGGGACTCACAGGAAGAATGTGTTCCCTGCCTCTCTCCTAGATGCTAGTGGTTGCCAGCAATCATTGGTGCTCCTTGGCTGTGACAGCATAACTCCAATCTGCCTCCAACGTCACATGGCATTCTCCCTGTATGTCTCTGTCTCTGTCTCTGTGTCCAAATTTCCCTCTTCTTATAAGGACATCAGTCACATGGATTTAGGGCCCAATGTGACCTCATCTTCATTACATCTGCAAAGAGCCTATCTCCAAAGAAGACTGCATTCACAGATTCTGGTGGTTTGGACTGCACCAGGTCTTTTGAAGGACCCAATTCAATTCATAACACCATTCAGAACTGAATTTCTCATTTGTCACTCCTTTCCTACTAGTCAAATTTTTCTACTATACAATTATGCCAACATGGTCTCCATCTCTTAGGCTGTCATTTTTTTCACTTTTTCCTCTTAAAGCCAAGCTCCTCAAAGCAGTTCATATCTCCATTTTCCACCCAGCACACCTCGAATCCCAGAAACGAGGCCTGTCCTTCCTCACCCCATCCATACCAGACTCTTTGACTTGGTTCATTCACCTTACTCCATTTTCAGGACTCTCACTTGGAAGGAAGGTCAGGCAGAGACTCCTGGGTTCACCCTTATCATAGCGACTAGCCACCTACTTAATGTATTAGAGTGGCCTGTTTGCTAGCCGGTCCTTCCCACTAGACTCTAAACTCCTTGAGGGCAGGGACTGTGCCTTCTGCAGCCTTATAGCCTCAGTGCCTAGTACAGAGCCCAACACAAATTTGGGGCATAGTAAACACCTCAATGAATGAATGGTTGTCTATATACGGTCATTTAGACTGAAGAATACATCCACCGCAGAATTATGTGCTCCCACAGTCTTTGCCTCTTTGAAACCTTAAAATGCAACTAGATTATAAAGTATTAGACAGCAGGGGATTATTTTCAAGTTTTATCATGTCCTCCTGATCCCTAGCACAAAGTAGTCACTCATTAATTAATTGATACTAACGGGAAATTAGCTTCTTGGGGGTGGAGAAGAAGGACTAACCTTTAATGAACAATTGTTCATTTCCAGACACTGCTAGGTGCATATAAATGTCACCTCAATTAATATTACCACTTATTCATTTGGAGGTTTCCCAGCATAATAAATTGTAAACCCCCTTCTAATGAACCCCTTTAAAAACAGAATTTCGAATACTAAATTTCCTAGCACATCACTTTATATACAAAAATAACATATAAGTATTATATGTCAAAATACATTTGCATACAAATGCAGACATGAGTAATATATCTTAACCCTCAGTATACCATCAGGATTCCCTGGACTCAATTTTAGTGTTTTAGGTTTTTTGGGGTTTTTTTTGAGCAGTTCTAACCATTTGTATGGATTAATATTTCTTGACTTTATTCTTTCTTGGAGATGTTCCAAAGAGAATGTACGTTTTTAAAACAAAGAGAATAAAACTCATCCTACCTTGTAATTACCATATAATAGGTCCATATAATTATAATTACATAATAATAATAATAATATGTAGTATGTAATATAATATAATTACCATGTAATAGGATCTACCGGCCTCTTTTAAAAATTTAAGATCCATTATGGAATCTTAATGATTTTATTTTTCCTGTATCTTGAAATGCTTTGCTAGTTCATCATCTTAAAATAATTACCTACCAGTTATGCATTAATTACTCCCAACTATGCTTAAAAAAGACTAAAGTAACAGAAAAATGGAAGGATGATGGAATAGCTTAGAACTACACTGCTGTTCAGTGATGACTGAAATGTTTTATTCTGTGTTGTTCAATACAGTTGCACTAGTCGCACATGGCTACAAAGAATTTGATATGTGGCTAGGGCAACTGAAAAAGTGAATTTTTATTTTTCGAATTTTAATGAATTTAAATAGCTACATGAGCCTGATGGCTGTACTGAACCTGATGTACTGAACCATGCAGGCTTAGAACGATTCATTAGGGAAATAAATTGTCACTATTTCATCACTCTTCATATTTTATTGTGCTGCCTGAAGTGTTACATCATCTTTACAAAAGATATAGCAGAAGACTGGAGATACCATCTTTGTAGTTTGTTTTTAACTTTCTTTTTTTTTTTAATTTAATTTTTTATTTATTCATTTTTTGGCCATACCGCACAGGTTGCGGGATCTTAGTTCCCCGACCAGGGATTGAACCCAGGACCCCTGCAGTGGAAGCATGGAGTCTTAACCACTGGCCGCCAGGGAATTCCCTGCTTTTAACTTTCATTGACCAGAGTGGAGATTCAGAACGTTTCATTCCTGCCTATAATGACAAAGAGAAGAAAATCGACGGAGGGAGAGGTTTCCCAGGCATTAGAAGAATCAGAGACAAATGTTTAGAGTCAGAGAGCAACACTCAAGACCCTGATGGTGATGATCAAATGAAATTAATCATGAAAGTGAAACCTCAGACCATGAGTCTTCCAATGATGATATTCTAGCTTAACTCTCTCAAACTCAAGAGTCGATGAGGAAACAATATTTTTTTCTAAGGTCAAAAAGAAAACATGGTATTCCCATGCAGTTAGTCGTCCAGGGGAAGGACTTCATCAAACATTATTTTGCAACAAGAACCTGGACTATGCCATTTTGCTAAATGAATGTGGGACAGTCTTCTTTCACCTTTGATGATGTTTGTACATCAAAATTTACTCTGTATACAGTATGTAAATGAACAAATGCCGAAGGTGGGTATGTATAGAAAGGTGATTAGAAAGAAAAAGATGAAAAAAAAAATCTCTGGATTGATATTTTTAAAAAGTCCATTGGACCTAACAGTAAATGATGATGACTATTTTTTTTTCTGGTATTATACTGAGACTTTGTGTACTGTACTCGTTAAAGTACTAGAGAACTTATATAAAAGGGTAAAACTCCAGAAATAAGGTAAAAAATTGTTGTCTTTACATTAGCTTAGTAATCTTGGAATGGTTAAAAGCGTGAACCTTGGAGCTACATACACAGCCTTGGGCTGGGATCCCAAGTCCAATTCTTAGCAGCTGGCAAGTTACCCAGCCTCTCTAAGATCCAGTTCCCTCATCTGGAAAATAATGGTTAAATAATTACTTCCTCTTCTATAGAGTTTTATAGAGACTAAACTTCCATGCGAAGCGCTTAGCAGAGTGCTTGCCACATAGGAAACGGTAGACATCAGCGATGGATAGTGATTTTATTTTCCTTGAGTTGCTTAGAGCAGCTCTCCTTATCTATCGGATCTGGGAACCCAACATATGTGAAATAGTAACTGTATTCTATCTGCTACCTCCGGAATTTATCATTGCCGATGCCAGCAACTCACATCAGAGACCCACATCCTAGGCAAAGTGAAGCCAGGAAGGAGAAGACATCACCTCCAGAGGTCAGGCTGCTCTGGGTGGGGTGGACGGAACCACAGGTGATGCTGCAGAGGCCAGAGCACCTCAGATTTTTCAGCCCAACTTTAATCTTCTCTTACACAGTATTTCCCCACCACCACCACCGCACACACTCTGATATTTAGATTGAGCAAGTATGACTTTAAGAAACTCAAATTTACACAGAAAATAAGGGAATGAGTAAAAGCCTCCTGAAGTCTCACCATCCGGAGTAAACATCATTATCCTTCCAGGCTTCTCTCTGTACACACACATACATATGCACACAAGTTTTAAAGACATAAGATCACACTATATTGCTGCTTCACGCCTGTTTTTGTACCCAAGAATATCTTTCTCATTCATTCAATAGCGATCTCCACGTCAGTCTCAGTAGGGTTCTAAGCTTAAACCGCTAAGTTTTGTGTACACACAAAGCGGTCGTAAAAAGTGGTCGACAAAAGAAAATATTAACATCCGCCTTTAAATAATGACTTAGATCAAAAACTGGGGTGAGCTGTGAGGTTTAAGTAGATTTGAAAAAACAAGTAAAAGTCAGAGGCATTTGGTTCTTTTTCATGAAAATACTGGAGAGAATGAAGACCTGGGCTCTGGATGTGCTGTGGGGCACACACCCCATTCTCTAAATGGCTATTACTTGTGGAATGTGAAACTTGTGGAACTGAATCTTCTAATAAAATGAGAACTTGCCTGTAAACCTCAGTCTGTACATTTTCAGGGTTTAAAACCTTATTTCATCTAGATCACAGCTCTTTCGATCTTGGCATCAAAAAGTTATTTCTGAGCGCTAAACAAATAGGAAAATTGTGGACCTGGACTCAGTCTTGCTTCTCACTGCCAGGCTGGGGGTTCACTCCGGAGGCCACACACGTGTGAGTCCTTATCCCCTGGGTGCCACCGTGTCCCTGAATACACCAGTGGTCTGTAGATTTACATAACCGAGGCTTCACCTCGGGCGACATTTAAGGGACCTTCATCCGGAACCCTGACCTCATCACTTCTGGGGTTTGTTTACACCCTGCCAGAAGTAATAAGCATGGATGAAAGATGTTAACATACCAATATTATTTTTACCTATTTTTATATTCTTCTTATTATTTTGGCTACTGCTTAGAAAGTTGAGTGTTTTTGCCACTCCACCCCTAGATAATCACCATCGCTTGGGAGCTTGTTAAAAATGCAAATAGTATTGCTATTATCTGTGTTGTAAGAGAGTTTGGTATCAGCATCTCTTGGGAGCTTGTTAAAGATGCAAATTCTCAAGTCCCACCCTGGACCTACTGCATCAGACACTCAGGGGTCTGGGCCCAGCAATCCATGTTTTAACAAGCCTCCAGGAAATCCTGGTGCAAGCTAAAGTTTGAGAACACTGGCCCAGTGGAAAGAACCTGGGATGGGAGCCAGGAGACCCGATTCAGATTCCAGCTCTGGATTCCATGGTTCAGTTCAGTGAGAATTAATGAATAGTCACGATGTGCCTCTCTGTGTGTCGAGGCTAATGCAAGGATGTGAGGATACTGAGATGAGCTAGATGAAGTCCTTATCCTCAGATGGTGTCTAACCCTCTATATTCCTTTGTTTCTCCTGGGTAGGGGCTACCTTATGGTTATCCTTGTTTTGTTTCATATTTGTATTCCTAGTGCCTGCAGCATCGCAGGCACTCAATACGTATGCAGTGGGCCAAGTGGTAAACTATTCACCACTGTGATAAATACCACTGTACCATTCATCAATAATCTTAATGCTATTCCAGTCGAGTTAACACTATCCACCGTTTATTTAACGCTTATCACATGCCGGGTGCTGAGTGCTTTTCATATATCAGCTCGTTCAATCTTTTTACATGTCCTGTACTGTGGGTCATATTTTTAACCCCACCTTGTACATCAAAAAATTGAGGCTTGAAATATTAAGTAATTTGTCTAATGTCATATACTTACAGTGGTAGAGCCCGAGATGAACCCAGAAATACCTTATTCCAAAGCTCATGGTCTTAAATGTGGTGGAGTTCTTCAAATCCCACAAATGCAGAAGCCAACTTTAGGGTAAATTTCCAACCTCTAAGGTTACTGGTCGATTATCTTTTCACTATGTACTTACAACCGCACTTTGCAGGCATCACCTTAAGTGGTCAAAGAGTGTCTGTGTTTTTCCTCATTTTTCAGTAGATTGACATTTGGTTTTCATTGCACTCAAGAAAGTAGAGGGCTTCCCTGGTGGCGCAGTGGTTGGGAGTCCGCCTGCCGATGCAGGGGACACGGGTTCGTGCCCCGGTCCGGGAAGATCCCACATGTCGCGGAGCAGCTGGGCCCGGGAGCCATGGCCGCTGAGCCTGCGCATCTGGAGCCTGTGCCCCGCAACGGGAGAGGCCACAACAGTGAGAGGCCCACGTACCGCAAAATAAAAAAAAAAAAAAAAAAAAAAAAAAAAAAAAAGAAAGTAGAGAGCGGCGGGGGGAACTCCACTAATACTTCACTGGACTGTTCTGACCCTTAAAAGTCAGACCAAAATTGCTGCTAAGAACAAAAGTGATCGTACAGGCCAGGCCACGGCAGACTTGCAAGGGCACTGGCAGAGAAGGCCGGTTCCAGAGGGCTGAACCTTGTGTGGAGTATCCCCAGTAAGGCAGGCCATGGAGAAAGGGGCAGAGGTTAGGCTAGCCCAAAGCGTGAAGACATGAGGAGGCTGGGGTGTGGACATCACATCACAGTCCAACATGGAGAGTAAAGGCAAAGGAGGCAGCAAACAGGAGACGCAACCAAAAGTCTGAAGTCAGCTTGAGGCTCCCGTGCCTGGGATAGCTTCAGCTCCTGATGAAATGATACCTCTTGCTCCCTCACCATTTAGGCTATCTTTGTGCGCTTCCTTCTTCCACCCACTGTTAGTCAAAGATTAACTTGACATCTGCTACCTACTATTTTCTTGTGAACAATTCAGGGCCCGGAGGGATCTGGCTGGGGTTACTGAAGGCGGTAGGTACTTAGAAAAGGAAAAGGGGATTTATACCACAAGCAAAGGTCTTACCTTACTAGGAGGGGGTCCATGGTCATCTAAGTAAGTGGAATTTCCTAGGAAAAAAGAAGAAAACGTTGATGAATTAACAGTCTTAAACCCCAAATGAATTTAGTGCAAAGTCACTGAAAATAAGTACTCTAGATGTATTTCTATTCAGACAAAAGTCCCAAAGGAAAATGGGTAATTAATCTCCAGTTTGGTGGGACTCTGCTGATACTACCAGGCTTGGTTAACAGTTTCAGCAGTTACAAACAGTCTACCCATGTGGGTACGTATGCACACGGACATACACATGCAGAAACATGCAGCATCATTCTCCACCCAATATCTGTTGAGTTTACTTTAGACCAGTGGTTCTCAACCTTCAGCGTGCATCAGAATTACCTGCAGAGCTTGCTAAAACACAGACTGCCCGGCCCTGAGGTTCTGATTCAGTAGCTCTGAGAATTTGCATTTCAAGCTCCCAAATGAAGCTGATGCTATGGGTCCTGAAACCGCACTTTGAGAACCACTGCATTGTTTCTCCACTTTGTCTTGATTGTCAATTTCCCTTCATCTTTTCAGTCTAGCTTGCTTCCGAAGCTCGCTTTGTCTTCCCTAATAGCCACTTAGTGGCATGGGTGTTTTTTCAGAGTGCGTGGTTATTGTTTCCTGATGAATAAAGACTCAGGGGGATTCTGACCGGAACTAAAGCTTATTGAATTCCTTCTCTGCTAAGTGTTTTACAGGTATTTATTCACTTAATTCACATATCAGAGGTCAGTTAGAATTACCCCTATTTACAAAGAAGAGAATAGAGGCCTGGAGAAATCCAGTAGTTTGCTGGCAGCCACACAGCTGTTAAGCTGCCCAGAGGAGGGAAGACTGGTTTTTCCAGAAGGTGCCCCGGCATCTGCTCATCTGAAAAGCCCACCTGGAGTGTTGCCATCTCCACCTTTTGAGCAGCCCGGGCGCCAGCAACTTTACCAGCTGGCCACACGTTTGAGTTTGATCCTGTAGGGGAGCCAATGATGTGGTGAGTTTAGGGGAAAGTGAAGATGACCAGACTTTCTAACAGAGCAAAATGTGGGAAATATTTAAAGCAAAAGGAGGCTTAGAGAAGACAGTAGATTAGGGAATAGGGTTAATGAAAGGAGACCTTTTTCAGGAGAGAGCAAAGTAACTTAAGAAATAGGAATAAAAAAGGGAAGCAGAGTTTAAGCCAGGGACAGTTCAAGTGGGGAAACTTATCCAAACGTAATAAATAAGTGTATTTTGGCTTATAGATTTTTTTTCCATACTGAGGCCTCATCCAACCCCTTTTTCTTCATAGTCTTCCGATTTATCACCCACATGATGTGCGCAATGACCGTACCCTGGCTGTCTGTGGAAGGCAGAGGGAAAATGAGGTCCAATTTTCATGTACAAGACACTCACACACAAACACCTGGAATGCTCGCGACTGGGTTCTTTTCAGTAACCTATGAAATGTGAACATGAAGAACAATTTGTAGTTCTTAAGTACTGTGCTGCACTCCACTGGGAACACACGTGAATAGGAAGTCGATCTATATCTGACTTGGTAAAGAGGACGTGCGATGAAGAATTCAGAAAAATGGTTGCCTAAGTCTAGAGAAATCCTCAGAACGAATTCCACCGTAATGCAGTCAGGATAGCTGCAGAGGGTCCTGTCTGCTCATCGTGTGAACGTGTCTTCCCCGGGAGGGATGTGAGAAATCCCAACACACTCCAGCATGTTCTCCAGGTATTCATCCCAGGAATCAAAGGGAGCTCAAACAACTAAATGTATCTAAAATAGTAAAAGTTTCCATAAAGCAAAGTTCCCAGGAACTCCTTAAAAGGAATGATCTCAATGCCTGACTGCTACCTCAAACTCCAGACATGGGTATCCCCTGACTCCTTAGCACCTCAGCTTGGATGCTTGGATGTCTGCAGACATCTCACACCTCACCATCCAGACAGAACTCTTTATCTGCTCCCATTCCATCCCCCAAATCGCTGTCTCTCCTGTCTTCTTCATCAGGTTACACAACACGTCCCTTCCCCGACAGGATCCAAAGCCCAGAGTCATCCTTGATCCATCCCTTTCCCTCACCCCATCCGTACCAAGCCATTTGCAAGTCCTGTTGGCTCAGCCTTCAAGATATTCCTCAAATCAGACCATTTCTCACCAACCCCTCTGGGCCACCCGCAAGAGCCCTCTCTTCGCTGATCGCCAATTTTATCCCTTACCACACAGCAGCCAAGAGGGATCTTTTAACCTTATTAATCTGGCCATGTTGGCCCTCTGCTTAAAATCTATTTCTCTAAGAACAATCCCTTCCCCGACAGGATCCAAAGCCCAGAGTCATCCTTGATCCATCCCTTTCCCTCACCCCATCCGTACCAAGCCATTTGCAAGTCCTGTTGGCTCAGCCTTCAAGATATTCCTCAAATCAGACCATTTCTCACCAACCCCTCTGGGCCACCCGCGAGAGCCCTCTCTTCGCTGATCGCCAATTTTCTCCCTTACCACACAGCAGCCAGAGGGATCTTTTAACCTTATTAATCTGGCCATGTTGGCCCTCTGCTTAAAATCTATTTCTCTAAGAACAAAATAATCAATTCCTTACCATGGTCTCTAACCCTGCATGACTCAGGCCCCGCTCCCTGCCACACCTGACACCAGCACAACAGCCCTCCCTCTGCTCCAGAACAGGCAACCTGTTGTCGGCTAGGAACCTTTTTTTTTTCTTTGCGGTACGCAGGCCCCTCACTTTTGTGGCCTCTCCCGTTGCGGAGCACAGGCTCCGGACGCGCAGGCCCAGCGGCCATGGCTCACGGGCCAGCCGCTCCGCGGCACGTGGGATCTTCCCGGACCGGGGCACGAACCCGTGTCCCCTGCGTCAGCAGGCGGACTCTCAACCACTGCGCCACCAGGGAAGCCCTAGGGACCTTTTGAATGGGCTCTTTCCTCTACCAGAAAAAGCTCTTTCCCAACCCCTTCACCCAGGCTCAGGTCAAACATCCCTGCTTTCTCAGCTCTTCCTTCCTTCCCTCTCTCCCTTCCTCCCTCCATCCCTCCCTCCCTTATCCTAAAACATCACTTCTTTCTGCACAAAGAAAGGACCAGGGCTGACCAGCGTTGGCACTTGTGCCATAGACCCCATTGTTACCGCCACCAGCAGATCCCTGAGCTCCCATCCACAGCTGTGTTCCTGCGGTTTATTAGAACACAGAGGCTACAAGGGCCTCGCACTTGTAGCAGAGGCACGAAAAGGGAAAAGAAAAGCTACACAAATAAAAAGTATTTCTTTAGCTGGAGACGGCAAGTTTTTATTCCCCTAGGGTATAACCGTGTTATTTTTTGGTGTTTAGGTAGAGCTTTTCATCCTAGGATCTTACATTTTCCGAGTGCAAAATAAACAAGATCGTCAGGATTTTCAAACCTGGAGTTGGTAACTTGTGGGCTGTGGAGATCAAAGGATGAGCGAGCCGAGCGCTCTTATCAAAAGGAGCTCCCAGGCATCAAAGAGGCTTCTTGCTGCACCGTCTTAGGGAGGATTCTACGGAAGGTGTCAAGTGGTGGGGAAGGGAGATCAGACCCCAGCCCTTGGAGCCTTTGAGCTTAGAGCTCACAATGCAAATTTGAAAAGAAAAGGCGGAGGAGGGCTGACGAGGGTCTGGGGCCAGGACAGAGGACAAATGCTTACCTGCCACCCCTCTCCACTGCCCTGCGAATGTCCACTTTTGATACCTCAGTCTCTGATCCCTGTAATTTTTGGAGGCCTGGAGGGGTGTATCATTTCATTTCTTTCCAGAAACTAACCTACACCTTTAAAGCTCTGATTTCAGCCTCCTCTTCGTGTCTCAAGTCCTTCCTTTGGGGATCAAGGATTACAGTATCTTGTCAAGTTAGAAAAAAAAAGAAAGGCATATACCCCACATGGGTCCACTCCTACCGTCAGTCAAACTTTCAGAAGGGCCTGTCTCCAAACTGCCAAGAAATCACTAGCTCTGGCTGGCATGGAGATAAACCTCTTACAGAACGTCAAGCTTGTGGAATCTGCTGAGGTGGGTGCAGGAGGCAGGGTGCTTACTGATTTGAAGCAACACTCCAGCCCTCTGAGCTCTATGCACTGGTCTATATCCTGATGGTGGTAGTGCTTACATGGCTCTATCCATGGGTTAAAACTGATCAAGTTATACACCAAAACCACCACCAACAAAAGACTCGTGGTTTAATGGTTTTAAAAATGCCCTCCCTAGAAGGCAAGTGATCTCAGACTAAATTATAACACATTCTAAATCTCGCCCTGCCCACCTAGCTCTTCCTGGTGGAGACCTCCCAGCGAGGCTGTTATTATAACATGAAAGATCATATGTGAATGTGCAAAGATGTTAGGTCCAAGCACATGGGAGTTACTGTTTGTGTGCTTACTAGAGCAGTGATATGAAAAACCAGATATAGTGTACCTAGATGAACAGGTTTAAGTCTCACTTTTGTAGCAGAGCATATCCCCAAGAAGTGTCATTTCACTCTGAATAAACTGCTTTACCTCCTCAAAGTTTCCCGTATACATATCTGGAGAAGTGAAATAAGCTCATAGGTCACTGTAAGGAGGACACGAGGGTAACCTCATTCTATGAAAAATGCCTAGAACAATACCTGTACATACCAAGCACCTAGCAAGTTGCAGCAGTACGAGCTGTACCGAGTAGCGGCAGCAGTGCAAGGCCACCCCTTCACTGCCTCTCCATCCTCCCAACTCAATAGTCTTCCACCCCCGGTGCACATTCCACTGCCTACAATAATTTTTAAGGAATGTGGATGCCAGGCGCCAGCCTTAGCTATTCCGATTCAATTATCTGGGGACAAGTCATTTGACAATCGGTATTTTCTCGAGTCCTTCAGGTAATTCTAATGTCTGGCCAAGGCTGAGAATCACTGAGCTAAAAAAAACACAGATTAAAGTTCTTAATTCAGGCTGAATCTCATTTTCCAGAAATAAAAAGTAACAGATCTTATTCAGGCGGATCTTAATCAGAGGTCACCTCCATCGTTTCTGGTGAGAGATTATACAACATGAGTTTCCCATCACAGGAGGATCGACCTGGCAGTTCCAGTTAGCACCTGCTCCAGGGGGCCGGGCCGGCTCTAGGCACAGAGATTACACTTTAAGCCACACGGGCTGCCCAAACCTTTCTGGGACTCCACAGATCTTTTGAAGAATAATTTTCTGAGCTTACACTTTCAGAACATATTTGTTCCTGCACAAGTACGTTCCTGTTCACATATATTGTTCTGCTGACCCTCCTGTTTCATGGTAAAAAAGGGGATAAACGCATAATTCTCCCTCTGCCCAGAGCCTCTCCAGACCCCACTTGACTTAACAAATAGGGGGTGTTCCATCAGTCTGAGAGACACCCATGTTTGTTCCCTTGAGGGAACCACAAAGATCTAAAAGGAAAAAGCCTCTAGAAAATCTGAAGCACAGACACTGGCTGGTCCAAGCCCACTGAGGCTACCTGTCTTTCCAGGCTGGGGGGCTTGGAGTGAAGCGGAGGTGAGGGGACCTGGCCAACACAGAGGAGCCCACTGTCACTCCCATGTGAATCCAAGAGAGACCAACACAGCCAGATAAAGAAGAAACTGCCAGAAGCACTGACGTGAAAGCACTGATACTGAAGGACTACTGAAGAGAGTTACCAACGTGCCCTGTAGTGCTTTACCTAGCAATAGTCACTCCAATGTAAGAGGAAGAGTCGAAAGGAGCCCCAGGGCAATCATTTAATGGGTTCAGGAAGACACTGCTAATGGAAGTGACCATCGCTGGTAACAGGGACAGAAGCCCAGGGGTGGCCAAGGGATTACTGTAGGAGCCAGAACAAAGAGACCTGGATTCAAATGTCAGTTCTACCCCTTACTGGTTGAGTGACCTTGGAAATATCACTAAATTTCCCTGAGGGTTAATCTCCCCACTTGCAACTGAGGACATTAATAACAGCACCTAAGTAATAGGGTTGTTATGAAAATGAAACAAGACATGTATAAAGCACTTAGCATAGTGCCTGCCTGATACATATTAAGCCCTCAGTGAGTGGTAGCTACTTCCTCATCTTATATTACCCAATTGTATCCTTCATATTCAAGTTTGTAATATTATTTATTATTGAGGAAATCAAAGAGAATCCTCAGGCCAGGGGAATAGTTTATCGTATCAAGAATGAATATTACTATAAAATAACTATTTGATATTTTCTATTACTTTCCAATACTGGCTTGATATGTCCTCCAAAACATACAAAAAATTCTTTCCCAATTGTCTGAAGTACCTTTAGCAATGCGCACATGAACTTAGGGACCCTTCAGGGGATGTAATTTATTCTTGACTCTAAGTCGTGCATTAGCAGATCTATTTTTGTCTGAATTGGTCCCTGAAGAATAAAGCTGTTTTAATTCGAATTCCTCTTATAGAAACCATAACATGCATTAGTGTCAATGTCAAAAAAAGCCGCCTCTACACTGTCAATTTTGATCAAACACCAGCAATTCTCTTCAGAGTCTTTCTTCCAGGGGCCCTTTTAAAATCATAATCATAAGCAATTGAAATCCTTTCTTTCTTTATTCAGAAGTGGGCATTTCACACAGGATCTTGGTTACCTACAGCAGAGTCATGTGGCTGCATCTCCCCCCTGGAGTCTGGGTCTCTGATGAGACACTGTTAATGAAGGAGGATAGAAGGCAGCACTGCAGCCCCAGCTCGGTCCTTGCCAAAAAATTATGCTAATGCCGCACTTTCCACCATTAACCGCGGGTTACGTTTCCCTAAGAGGCAGCTGTCAGCGTACAGCAGCCATGGTTAACAATGAGGAGTTTGTGCACTGCGTAAGCATCTCTAATAGCTCCACTTCTTACAATTAACGTAGCCCCAAAGACACTGTAATGGAGGAGAACTGCTTGCACAAATTTATTTAAGCCTTAATAAAATTATTTTCCACTAAATTAAAACAAATGGTTTTGTTAACTATCAATACTTATTTACAAAAATACCTTTACAAAATATTGAATGTTCCACCCAACCAGTTAACAAAGGCAAAAAAAGCCTGAAAAAATTTTCTTGAGCCTAAATGATAAAAATGAGCATTCCAGACTATGACAAAAAAATCCAAATTGTTATCAGTTATGATTTAGAAAGTGTCTTCCATTTCTAATTAATTTAAAAAGCAAACTAATGCTTTTCTCTGTGTATTTCAGGCTCAAAACCACTGCCTTGATTTTTAATACCTCGCTTTTTTTCCCATTAAATCTGAGTATGCATTATAGGATGTCGAGGGTATATTTGTAGAAAGAAATTACTTTTGAAATCAAATGATCAGTGGAATATTGCTGTAATTACAACCTGAATATAAATATGAATTATTGCCAAATTAGCTCAGGAATTCATCGCAATTGTATTATATGATATATGCAGGTAGAAATAAAGTATCAAAGCGAGATGGAATCACTTAGGTTTCTGTTTCACTCCATCAGATTTTCCTCTCAAAGTAATTACTACAGTCAACTGATCCCACCTTTGCGACTCTAATACACCCATTAACAGAGCAGCCCCAGCCCAAGGCTGCACACCCCAAGGCTCTAACCCAAACCCGATAATCTTCTTCTATTAGGACCTAGCCACCATGAGGATGGACACTTTCCAACAGATGCTTACTGCATGAAGCACCCCTAAATGTAGTGGAAAATGTAGTGGAAGATGGGCAGGACGAAGACGACCAAGAGTCTACGCTGGGAGAAACAAAACAAGGCCAAAAAAATCCATACCTTCCTTATCATCCTCGATGGTTCACATCCATGCTGACCTAAGCTCTGTGCTAAGCACTCGACAAACCTCATCCCATTGCGTTCCTACGACAACCTCTGAGACAGGACTTCTCTTATCCCCATTTTACAGCAGAGGACGCTGAGGCTGGGGGAGGTGAAGTGACCCGTACCACCTCATACAGCTCATCAGCAGGCGCTCCTGGATCTGAATCCAGCTGCCTGACTCTGAAGCCCTTGTGCTCCCCACACACTCCCTGCCTCGCTCCGAGATTCCAGTCTGGGAGCCACAGGTGCTTTGAGATACTGAGCCTGTTAGCTCTCAGGGCTCCTCAGGCTGATCGGTCTGGGGCTACTCAGGGATGAAGCAGAGAGGGGTCTGAGCTCTCTGAGCAACACCCAGGCAGGATACTCACTAGTTCACCCATCAAATACTTCTCAAGTGCTTCTTCCGTGCCGGGCACTGTACGTGGGGATATAGGCATGAGTCAAAAGATATGATCCCTGTTTGTCTTAGTCAGTTTGGGCTGCTATAACAAATTATAGACCGGGTGGCTTAAACAATAAACACTTATCTCTGACAGTTCTGGAGGCCAGAAGTCCAAGATCTGGGTCCATCGTGGTCCAGTTTTCCTCCTAACTTGCACACGGCTGTGGTCTTGCTGTGTCCTCACATGGTGGAAGAAGACAGTTCTGGTCTCTTCCTCTTCTAATTAGGACACTAATGCCATCATGGGGGCCCCATCTTCGTGACCTCACCTAAACCTGATACCACATGAAGTCCCCACCTCCAAATGCCATCAAATTAGGGGTAGGGCTTCTATATGTAGCTTTTAGGAGTGTATAAACAGTCCATAGCACTAGCCCTCTGAAGTCTGCAATAAAAATGGATGACAGACATTAAACAAATGATTATAAAATAAGTATTCAGTTGTGTTTGTGATGAGTCTTCTAAGAAGTAAAGTACAGGGTGGTATGAGAAGGAACAACAGAGGCTCCTTAACTCAAGGAAGAGAAAGAGTAGGTCAAAGAGGATGGTGAATCTAAATTAAGGATGTCCTGTGACCTTGAAATCAAGACCCAAAGATAAAGTCTCATTTAAGAAGCAAAGGGAAGTTTGCACAAAGATTCCAAGGGCTTTGGGGCGCATCGGAAGTGAGCTTACGTGTGTCTGGAGCTCTAATATTCTCATGCATCTTCTCAGCAGCCCACACCCCCATCAACCCTGGGAGGTCAGCAGGACAGAGTGAGTGAGGGTCCCTTTCCACAGGGAAGATCTGAGCCCAAGGTCACACATCTGGAGGTGTCAGAGCTGGACTTGAACTTGGGTTCAAGCTCATAGGAACCCCAGTCCACGCTTCCTTAGGGCTCTATGCAAGGTGGGACAGTGGGCAGATGGGAGAGTTTCCTGCGGCTGCCGTGTGTGCAAAAACGACACCACTGTGAGTCTGGAGGAAGGCTGAACCCAGAATCCAGATGGAAGAACTCTGTGAGGTCTAAGTAGGAAAACACCATGGGAAAGTCATTAGCGGGCCTTGGTGATGTCCTATGAATGAGATAATTCTTGCTGAGTTATGGATCACTACTTTCTGAAAGACTGGTGTCAAAGCATACATATTTTTTAATGGATAAAAAAAAAAGTATGTTTCTAGTTCTGTCTGCTGCTTGATGGTTTTCTGGGCCATGGCCTGAGGCCACTGGTAAATGAGCATCTGTGTCCTCTATATTCTAAATGAAACAGTCATATGTTTGACAGAGAATTACTTGTCACTTGCCAATTCTTTTCATGCTGTAGGGAAATTAGTATGAAAGAGCATTCTATGGGGTGTTTCAAATAAACTGCACTAAAATGATATGCATACAAACAAGAGATTTGAAGAGTTGCTCATAAATGCTGTTTGGATGAAATGGATTTCATGGCGAAGTCAGTCTTACACAGATGTTGTAATGCAGACAGAGCTATCCCATCTGGGATTATACTTTCATATGAACGTTCAAGTAACACAAGGAAGAGATCATAGTTTCTTGTTTATTAGGTCTTCAAATGTAAAAGAGGATTTTTAATAGAGCAGCAGAAATTATTGATGTCATTCAGAACAGTAATCCTCCTGAAATTAACTAGCAATCGAACGTACGAGCCTGGCGGTGTCTATTTAAAAAGAGTAGGTTTCAATAAATTCAACATTGCTCCCTTTTCTATCATCTCTCTAGTTCTATTTTGTATCAGATTTAATAGGATTTAGGTGAGATTTTGTGGTTCATGGAACTATAATATTGGAAGATAAAAGAGGGTTCTTATATCACCATGTTACTCTGTAGGCACAGATAAACACCCCTCCCCCCAAATAGAAAAGGACAAACAAATAAGTAAGTGCCTAAAAATCAGATATTCTTTGCCAAAGAAGAGCCGAAGTACAGAATGCAGGAGAAAGGATGTGGGCTTTGCAGCAAATCAGTCCAAGGTGGCAATCCACTTATTGAATGTGACCTTGGGCTAGGTCTTGAAGTTCCTGGGTTTTAGTTTCTCCACAGGAAAAGCAGGAAGAATAAAACTTACCTGATAGGACTGGGGGGATTAGAATTACATTTATAAACTGCCTGGCATGCATACAATAAAGTGTAGCTCTGATGATTATATTTAAAATAGAGCTAATTTAATGACACGGTGCGTTAAATAAAACCTCTTCCAAGTAATCACATACATAAACATCAGTCCCAGCACTGAAATATGCATCTCTCATTATGCGCTAGAATGGCCTGTCACTGTCTTGCTCCACAATTTCCAGGATTTATGATGGGAGGTTATACCTGGGCATGAATGAAATGTAATTTTTAAAAACCTGGCAGAATGTGGCTATTCGTATGGTTGCGTTATTCAGAAAGATAAAGTATACTGGAGGTCATAAATACTCTCTAGCACACAGCAGATTGGTTTCTTTTCTAGCAAAGTCTTAATCCTGCCTTTCAACAAAATGAGCTGGGGAGGTGTGCTTTCTTATATCCAGCAAGAGGAGTCTTTCTTAAAAGCCTGGCTGCCTTGAATCCATCATAGATCTGGAAATATTAATGGTCTTTCAAAGTTACAGGGTGTCACTCACTTTTCTGAACCACTGAAGGACTGAGTCTGAGGGTGGAGACAGATATAGAACTTGGGAGCAAAGACCACCATGAGCTCTGCTGGAAGAAAATTGGAGTCCTTCCTTCCAGCAAAACAAACAGCTAGTTTCCTGGTTTTCGTGCTCATGAATTCCAAATATACGCAAGCCTACTTAATATCAATTTGCTTATTGGAAAATACTTCTTAATAAAGTTTTCCCCAAAGCATCAATCAAATGAATGCACGCCCACCCAAAGTAACTTAATTGTATGGTGCAAAGGGAGCCTCTGCTCATCAAGACAGAACTTTCAGTCTGAAGAGTCGTCTGAAGTGGAAATGGGGCCTCAGAGCAGCATCCTTCCAGAGGCATTGCTGAAGCCATGCTGACCAGACCCTGCCTGGCGTCAAGGACAGGATGCCTTCGCTGGATGGAAGGAGGTGCAAGGCGACCTCTCGACCTTCCTTCCAATTCTCAGATTCCCTGAAGACCCTTTATGGCAGTGGGCAAATGAAACTGCTCATCTCTCAAAAATCACTTTCTTCATCATGTAGATTTCAATCACCCGTGTAAGTGTGAATAATATCAAGAACAGAGATATCAATGATACCAAGAAGACATTTTAGGGCTTCCCTGGTGGCGCAGTGGTTGAGAATCCACCTGCCAGCGCAGGGGACACGGGTCCGAGCCCTGGTCCGGGAAGATCCCACGTGCCGCGGAGCAACTGGACCTGTGGGCCACAGCTACTGAGCCTGTGCTCTAGAGCCCACGAGCCATAACTACTGAGCCCGTGTGCCACAACTACTGGATCCCGCACATCTGGTGCCCGTGCTCTACAACAAGAGAAGCCACCGAAACAACAAAGAGTAGCGCTCCCTCCTTGCCGCAACTAGAGAAAGCCCATGCACAGCAACGAAGACCCAACGCAGCCAAAAATAATAAATTTTTAAAAAAAGACATTTTAACATGGGCACAACTCTTTCTAGCACAGAATTTGACATACGAAATGGCTTTTTCAAATTTACATATATATTTGAAACTTCAATATATATACTGAACTTCAATCCTGCAAAAGAAAGGTAGGAATGGAAGGGAAAGCTGGTGAACAAAAACTGTGTTTTTCTTTTAGGAACAACTTTATGCCAAGCAAATGACATAAGTATCACAGATTTTTCTCTGTTGTGAATGCCAGGCAGGCATGTCCTGATTTATGCCCACTGAAGTGGTAGGAACTGGGGCTGCATGAGGATGAGACAGTCTAATTTCAAGACAAAGGACTGAAGTTAGAGTTGAGTACGGGAGAACTGAAAAGTTCTTGTTAAGGATTTTGTAGCTAAGGTTTTACGAAAGAAGCCATAGGCCAGGCAACAATAAGAACAAGACTCCGGTTTGTCTAGAGGCCTTGAACACTTCAGACTCAAGCAAAGCCATTACAAAGATGAAATTTAAAAATCATGCTCTTTGAGAGCTGTGAAAAGATAAATCATAGGAGGGTATGTGAATGCTTTTCTACATAACTGAGGACAATTGAAGAAATCACTCGGCAATGGAGAAAATATATTTCATGACAGTGCAAAGAGGCACGGGAACAAAAATAATTTGTAAGGATTATAAAAATAATAATGTAGGGTTATAAATAATAGGAGAAATTGAATATGCTAATGAAATTGTGATGATGAAAATTAGAAATAGAGAATTAGATGATACTAGCTAATAGAAATATAAAGCGCTGGAAAATGGATTTTTAGGTAGGGATGTCTTGATCCTTTCCTGAGGTACAGAAAAGTAGGGAAAGGAATGAATATTTATTATGTGCCAATCACAGATTGTACATTAGGCAAATCATTACATATAGCTCTGCCATTCAATCTTCAGGTAGATATTGTTTTCTGAGGAAACAAACCCTCAGAGAGGTCAAAAAACTTTCCTGAGAAGGAACAACTAAACAAGGGCAGGGCCAGGACGGAGCAAGACCAGTCCACTTCCAGAACCCTCGCAGATTTTTCTTGCCACTCAGACCCACCACGCACTACTGGCTCTTCTGCCTGCATACCACCCGTAATTTAATAAAATCAGGGATTTTACAAAGTCTTTCAAATCCATGAAAGAAGTAAGGTTGGGGGCCCATCATAGGTTTTTAAAAATGTTATTTTATTTTTTAATTACTACATAAAATAACTAATGTTGTCATGGGACATAGTAGGAAAGAACTTTAAAACTCATCTACACCACACATATATTCTAAAGTTCAGTAAATGATGTCGCACAAAGCTGTACATATATGTAAAAGATATTTGTCTTGGGAAGACATTTGTCTCAATTGAAAAGACTCATTCTATTTTTAAATAAATTCCACGCACATTCCCTAAAACATTTAAGTTTACAAAACCTTTAAGTCAAGTTTACAATGGATAGTTTTTGTTGTTTTCTCATGTAAAGTGTTTGTTTTGTTTTTTTAATGCCCAAGAGCACACATTTAATACTTGGAAAATCCAGGATTTCTTTTTGCCACTAAATCTCATTTGTATCACAAAGACATTCATTAACTGACTGAAAGCATGAGAATTACATGGTCAGATTTTCAACTTAGATAAATCTATGGAGGAAAATATGGGAATGGATCATGTTAGCCATAGGAAGATCGGATGAGAGGCAGATAAAATTCTAGGTGAGAGATGACACGAGCCTCGCCAAAGGCGGTCTTCACCTAAAGTATTTTATCACCACTTTTTATTCATCTAAATTTTAGCCATTCGAGCCCCACCTAACTTCTTTCATTAATTCTATTTTTTAAACTCAGCTACACTCATCTGTGTCTTATCTGAATTTCCACTATTGGGGCGGGGGTAGGGGAAATATTCTTCTACCTTTAACATCTATCCTCTCCACCCAAGTGTCGCCCATTTACACTGTGATCTACACCATCCACATATTAACCTCATTAATGAGGAGACAGAACCTTTCTACCCCCACCCTCGCTCCTTGTCCCCCCTGATATTTCTATTCTAATGCAACATCTGTCTAAAACTTTGTTGTACTGACTGCTCCCCAAGCATGGTGATATTCAAACCAAGATATTTCAGGAATAACCTCTTCCTGAAATGAAACACCAGGACAAAACCAGTCTCATTACTAACATGTTAGACAGCATAGCACAGTGGGGAGAGTGTAAGTGACTATGAAGAAAAGCACATTTAGACAAATTGTAATTCTCAGTTCTGCCAGAGGAGAAGAGAAAGTGTGGGCGAGAGCTTTTGGAGGAAATAGGACAGTCTTGAAATAGACTGGGTGAGTTCCTCCCCAGCCATACATTCAAAATCACATCAGCCCTCCATGTCCTTGCAATGCCCAAGTCCATCCCCTGATTTTGAGATCCCACAAAGCAGACTCAGTAGTACAGAGGCCAGTGGCGGGCTCCAGGCCACATGGTGGCAGAGGGGCTGTACTTAGAATGCTCACTGAAGTGTTTCCAAGTCCTATTTCTATAATCCAGTCAAAGTGGTCCTATCCTGAAGACCAGGATCTTATACTGAAGACCACAGGTTTGCTTTTATCTAAAAATTTTGTTTGTTTGTTTTTTGATCAATTACCTGCCAGGGGTTATCAGACTTAATCATGTATGGTATCTGTTAGGGTATAAAGAAAGGAGTTCGTTACATGATGAAAAAGTTGCACATTTTGGTCCTTATGTATCTAGCGAGTAGAAATTGTTTCAATGTCACACCAAGGTTTTGGGTATGCAGGGTACATGGCAAGGGTGGCCCTGGGAGTAGGAAGTGTTAGCAGCACCCAGCAGGTCCCCACTGGAGGACAAATGCCTTTGAGAAGACGGGCATCCTCATTCACTGAACAGATGTTTACTAAAATCCTAGGGCAGGCACTGTCCCAGGTGATGTGCTTCTGACCCTCACCAACCATCCGCTGTAGAGGGATAGAGACAGGGTACAGGCAACCACAACCAGGTGTGACAAGTGGAAGGATGGAGAAAAGCAGAGAAGTAACCAAGTCAGGCTTGGAGGGCTCAGCAAAGGCTTTCTGGGAAAGTACTATCTGTAATCCAACGAGAAAGGTAAATAAAAATTAAGATATCAAGAGCGGTTGGTGAGAGAGAAGCACATTCTTGGCAAAGTTGAACAGAGCTCTCTGGGCAACTCCCATCTTACATGCACTGGAGGCAATTTCTTGTGCTTCCAAAGTTCTGAATGTTATGATACGAACATTTCTTCATACAAATGGATGAAGAAAAAATGGATTTAGTTTATATAGGGACACACAGTAATATCTATTTCAGTAGAATCCCTGGGTTGAAAATCAATAAATTTGAGGATAGGAGCCTCAGTGTAACATAAACAAAAAGACTCTTTTCCTGTGCTCTAACAGTTCAAACATACATTCAGTTCCAGGACATGCACCCCAGGCCTTGGCAGCAGAAGGGTAAACAAGAGATTAGCATTTAACCAAGCACAACATGTGTTTTTAATAGATTCGGTATAATTTGTTTATTTACATGGACTGTCACTTTTTCCCAAAGGAAAGATCAGTAGACTTTGTCCACGTCTGTTTCTAAACATTTTAAACACAATGGTCCTGCCTCTGTTTTGCTTTAGGTCCTTTCTTAATTACAACACTGGCATTTATCACAGATTCATAACACGAGTACAGTTAAAACCGTCCTTTCTGGAGAGAGATGAAAGAATCTAGTTGCTGGTGTGCTTGATTCTTTTTGCTGCTAACTAAAGCAGCACCAGCCATCATCCCAGGATTCCTCACATCTTGTAGGAACAAGAGTAAAAAGTCATCATTCAAAACTTTTCCCAGCCCCACGCAGCGTGTGCCTCACTCTCAAGACCTTGTCAGGGCCAGCTCCAGGGTCAACACCACAGGCAACGCTTGTGAATATCAACCCCTCTGTCTCTTCACTTGCTGGGCCCTAAGTGACCAGCCAGCGAGCTGGAGGGCTCCTCCTGGCTTCGCTCATGCCCTTCCTCGTACTTCCACATTCCATGTCCACATGACGTTTTCAAAGATTTAAGAAAATCTGCACATGACCAGCTGTTCTGATAATTCTATTCCCAGATGTCTCCTTACCTTAAGAAAGCCTAGTCACAATATTCTTCTAACTTCTACTGACTACACTGATGGTTTGGATCAACATATATTGACCATGGGAATTCCCCGGCGGTCCAGTGGTTAGGAATCAGTGCTTTCACTGCTGTGGCCTGGGTTCGATCCCTAGTGAGGGAACTAAGATCCCACAAGCTGCTCAGCTCGGCCAAAAAAAACTACCTATCTACCTACCTATCTATCTATCTAGATATATACACCCTGAAAGACCTCCACATAACCTTACTGGGTGGAAAAGTTTACCGATGGCCTTCTTAGGATGAATAAATTCTCATACAAGTGTATGAGTATTACATAGCTATATATGGATAGATATTTGCCTGAAAGGGTGTTTAAATGTTAATGTTCATTTTTTAGTAAATAAAGCAATATCTGTGAGTGGCTGGATTTTAGGGGATTTTTACCTATTTACTTTATAAATTTCTGTGATGTTTGAATCGTTTTTATAATGGGAAGGTTTTATTTTATTGTCAGTAAAAACCATAAATAAATATGTACATGTAAATACTATAAAGTTTTACATAGATATATTTATAAAAACCATAAATATGTATATATGTATGCCGATATTTATATATTTATTTATATGTATAATCACACATATTTATTTATAGTTTTTTTTTTAAAGTGAAGTAAGCCAGGGTAATCTGAAGGGGCAGCTGGCTAGACTGTCCCCAGGCTACATTCCAGCGACAAATGGTGTTAACTGTCAACGACAGTAACTGCTTCTGCAGATGTGCGCGAGGAGTCAGGCCAGCTCCAGCGGGGTCCACATGGCAGGTTGAGCCTTCCTCTGCTCTCACTGCTGTCTCCCCCATCAAGTCCTCCGTACAAGGGCAGGAGGCCCTGAGCTGTCTGCTTTACAAGGATAAGTTCCAGAATGGTACAATGCCATTTCAAGGCCGTTTTGATATGGTAGGCTTCAAAGGAAGAAGGCTCTGCTTCCCCTCCAGCCCAGGAACACCCCAATGCCATGCAAGTCGTCCACAGGCTGTCTATGGATGGATCGAGCAGAAAGTCATCCCTGGCTTCCGAATGTGTCTCTACGGAAGGACTCTTCAGGGCAGGACAACAGGAATTGGGGTGGGGGTAGGTGTTAGTGTAGAGTCTATGACACCGGCCAGGCCACACTGCTCTTCAGGAACTACTCACCTCTCCTCGGCTGCTCTATAATCCTTATGTCAACCTGGAGACCACGCTTCAAGATACCCATTGAGACTTTTCGTAGAGCTCCAATTATTCCTGAAACTTTGGGGGGTGGTTTTTTAATCCATTTGGGAAGCATTTTATATTGTCCTTCAGAATCATAATTAGACCATTATCGTTGTGTTTATTTTTTTTTAATAGTGAAGTACGGGTTTTTTCTTAGATTGCTTGTCCTAACCCAGAGGCTTGGACCAGGCTGGAGGGAGTGTGCTTCTCTGGTTTGTTGGTTTTCCTTAAGCTGGAATGCACTGGTTTTTCTTGGAGTCTTTTGTTGATTCTGCTTCTTTAGTGTTGGTAAGGGTGGCCATGGCCTATGCGTGAAAACAAATTCCTCAAGCCTGGGGAGACTGTGACAGCTAACAGCAGAGACTCCCTAGTTCTGGCTGCTGGAGTTTGAATGCTGGTTCCACCGTGGACCAGCTGTGAAGCCCCAGGCAAGCTGCCCAACTTCCTTGTGCCTCTTTTGCCTCATCTGTACACTGGAAATAATAATAATACCTACGTCATAGGATTTATCAAAGCATAATTTTGAAAAAGTTAAAACACCACTCTCAAGAAAATATAAAGTGAGCATGAATGAAATATTTATTTCACTCATTAATAAGAGAACGACCAGGAGGAGAACACTGCTGTCAAAGAGAATAAGTAGGGCTGGTATACATATATTTTGGATTTTTTAAATAGGTGGTTATGAAGATTAAATCAGTATATATAATTTTTACATAGATATATATGTGTATATGTGTGTATATACTATATATACTATGCTGAGTAGAACTGTACCTAGCACATAATAAACCCAATATAACTGTCACCATTACTAGTATTTTGTAACTAAACTAAAATTGCTCTTTCAATGTGCATCCATCAAAAGAAGCTTTTTTTTTTTGCTTTCAATGTAAAGTGCCTAGAATGTGGCAAAACTAGTTTCCAAATGTCTATTAACATTGTCTTTTTTTTTTTAACTAGAAGAGATAAATACACTGTTTTCCATTTTGTTGAAATGATTCATCCCTATACTTGAGGAAAGAGGTTATACAGCTTACTGAGGAGACGAATTGTGAAACAAACTTTTTTTTTTTAAGTCTAGCTATCTGACCTTTAGTTTCCCAAAGCTTTCTAAACAATTAAAGGATTATAATAATGTTTCCCAAAAGTCTGGAAATGAACTTTTGTGCTTGTTTTAAATTTGGAAAAACATTTAGGGCACTCAAACTCCTTAGTGATCAAGGATAGGCAGGATAAATACCACATGGTCAAGGTTGGACAAGGCTCTCCTGTCCTCCTTGACTGTCTAAACTCTCCAGAGCTAAGGGTTAAAGCCTGAACATCTTCCAGGTATCGTTTAACAAGTAAAATATTTTGTTTGCACTGCTCTTCTTTATACGTGTGACTTACATTTTTAATCAAAAATAATCTCCCCCAAAGTATGGCAATTTAGTCTTTTTCTGTGTTTGATCTGAGTCAATCATTCTATTCCAGATAAGCAAATTCATTGCCAAAAAGTTTGGCTTCCCACACTGGGGGTACAGGCGTCACTCTGCCAATCTCTCTCCTTCTTTAATCCATGGCAAATCTCAGAGCAGAAGCTCTGTCCAGTAGCAGGTCATAGAAAAGACTCAATTCATCTACCCTGAATGAACCCACTGAGAAGTATTTATCCAGACATCACTTCATGCTTTCCTATCCATCAGGACAATAACTGCAGATAATTTATCCAAAACAGGGTCTCTCTCTGTTGGGGTAATGTTGGAGCCTCTGAATCTATTCATTAGAACAGTGAAAAAATTTAATGCCCTCTTTGGATCAAAACAACTATTTTCCTCATAATATCTGTATTTTTCTTTTTTTATAAAGAATTTTAATTGACCATCTGTGGCAGACACATTAAGATGGCCTCCCATTATCCCTACCAAGGTATTCATGTCCTTGTGTAATCTTCTTCCCTTGAACGTGGGCAAGATCTATGACTTACTTGCTTTTTACCAGCAGAATGTTGCCAAGGGAACAGGATGTCATTTCCATAATTATATTGCATAAAATTCCAACATCCATCTTGCTAGGAGTTGCTCCCTTGCTGGCTTTGATGAAGCCAGCAGCCATGTCAGGGAAGCCCACATAGCAAGAAACTATGGGTGGCCCGTGGTCAAAAACTAGCAAGGAACTGAGGCCCTCAGTCTACCAACCCACATGAACCTGAATCCTGCCAGTGACCACGTGAGCTTGGAAGCAAAGTCCCAGCCAACACCTTGATTGCAGTCTTGTGAAGCAGAAGACCCAGGTAAGCCATGCCCTCCTCATCCACAGAAACTCTGCAATAATAAATATGTGCTGTTTTAAGCTGCTAAGTTTGTTGTCATATTGTTTTGCAGCAACAGTCCTAAAAGAATGCAGGTCAGAAGTCAACACTTGTGCTTTCAGTGATGTTCAAGTAGACTTTCCATGTCACATGTGCCTAGGGCTGAGGCACAGACTCCCAGCAAAGAGTGGGACTCACCAGGCCACCTCATTCAGGACAACAGATGCCTGACTGGTCACTCCCTTTCTCAACAGGGATCACCAATCTCCACCTCCCTTTGGAAATGCTGCTACCCTCTGAAGAGAACTGTCCAAAGCCCTTTCAGATAAAACCATCTGCATACCACATGGCATCAGGTTAGAATTACAGATTTTCATTGGTAGAAAGGACCATGACAACCATTTCTGCAATCCTCAAAATTAGTTTCACATGCATCAGATTTGTGCCAGACACTGAGTTAAGCCTGGATACAGAAATAATTGGCACCTATCTTCTGACCTTCAAAGGCTCACAGTTAAGTGGGAAAGAGAGCATATTAAAAGGTAGCATAAAACTTCAAAAGACCAACAGTATCAAATGTTGGAGAAGAAATGGAAAACTAGAACTCTCAGACATGGCTAATGTGAGTGTAAATTGGTACGGCCACTTCGGAAAACTGGTAGTTCCTTATATAGTTAAACATGTTTCCACTCCATGACATAGCAATTCCACACTTAGGTATTTACCCAAGAGAAATGAAAACATATGCCCTCAAAAACACTTGTGGGGCTTCCCTGGTGGCGCAGTGGTTGAGAGTCCGCCTGCCGATGCAGGGGACGCGGGTTCATGCCCCGGTCCGGGAAGATCCCACATGCCGCGGAGCGGCCGGGCCCGTGAGCCATGGCCGCTGAGCCTGCGCGTCCGGAGCCTGTGCTCCGCAACGGGAGAGGCCACAACAGTGACAGGCCCGCGTATCGCAAAAAAACCCCAAAAAAACACACTTGTTTACAAGAATGTTTATAGTAGCCTTATTCACAACAGCCCAAACCAGGAAAGAGCCAAATGCCCAACAATAGGAGAATGGGTAAATAAACTGTGGTTTATTCATAACATGGACTATTACTCAGCAATTAAAACGAAGGGACCGTTGATACGGTAGATATCATTAGATACCATGACATGGATGAATCGCAAAAATATTTTTTTATTATTTAATTTTTATTGGAGTATAGTTGATTTACAATGTTGTGTTAGTCTCAGTATACAGCAAAGTGAATCAGTAACACATATACATATTCAAAAATATGTTGAATGAAAAAAGTGATAGACCAAAAAAAAAAAAATATATATATATATACTCTCTAGTTCAATTTCTATGAAGTTCAAGAACAGGCAGCCTTAATCTTGAGTGGCTGGAACTGACAGAGAAGGGGCATGAAAGAATTTTCTGGGCAGTGAAATGTTCTGTATCTTGATGGGTAGACAGATACACAGATGTGTGCACTTACCAAACTCATCAAACTGTACACTTAAGATATGTGTACTTCACTGTGTGTAAATTTTGCCTCAATTAAAAATAAAAGAATACATTGAAAGCACAGGCTTTAGGAATTCGTTAGATCTGGGTTCCCACTGCATCTCTGAAATGCACTCCCTGAGACGGAGGGCAAGTTATTTAATCCCTCTGAGCTTCAGTTTCCTCACCTGTAATATACGATAATGATGCCTAAGGTCTGCTGTCCCCCAGGGTTGTTTTGAGGATTAAAAAGAGATAACAGGGACTTGCCTGGTGGCACAGTGGTTAAGAATCTGCCTGCCAATGCAGGGGACACAAGTTCGATCCCTGGTCCGGGAAGATCCCACATGCCGTGGAGCAACTAAGCCCGTGTGCCACAACTACTGAGCCTGCGCTCTAGAGCCTGTGAGCCACAACGACTGAGCCCACATGCCTGGAGCCCGTGCTCCACAACGAAGAATAGCCCCCCACTCTCCGCAACTAGAGAAAGCCCGCGCGCAGCAACAAAGACCCAACACAGCCAAAAATAAATAAATAAATAAATAAATAATTTTAAAAAAAAAAAGAGATAACATTTGTATTTAGCTTCATGCCTGGCATAGTGCACAATAAATAGAAGTTAGCATGATCATTCTTTAAAAAAAAAAAAACTACATGGAAGTATATATAAAGTACTAAGTCATACCCGGAAGAAGAAATTCTGCCTCAGTGACAAAATGAGTCAGAGAAAGCTATATAAATGAGAGGATAGCATGTACTGGCCTTTGTTATAGGATTTTACCAGGTAGAAAAAAAGGTGGAGGTATTCCATCTCTGTACCTTTTCTAACCAAGGTTACTCTGACCCCTGTAAGTTAAGCAGCTTTCATGGGGCTCAAGGTCCATGAAAATGGATTGATTCAAGTATTCATTAATTATGTGCTATATACAGCACATCACGCTAGGAATTATAAATGGGAGAAATAACAAAACACAAAAATAAACCAAAAATACCTGGATTATACTGGAAGTATGATTAACTTCAGGTAAAATGGAAAACTCAGCCACATTACAAATGTATTTGACCCTGCGAGGCCCATGTCACATTGAATCATGGCTATCAAAGTGTTTTGGGGAGATGATACAGTTTTAGGCAGACAAGCTGGGATTGGAATCTGGAATTGAATACCTACTTACCCTGTGGCCTTTGGCAAATTGTCTCACCTCTTTAGAGTCTCAGTTTTTTTTACCTGGAAAATACCTAAGAAAGTTATCTTGGAGATTAAATGAGATAGCCTGAGTGAAAACATCTAGGACAGTGTAGTATTTAGTATAGCAGAGACTTGAAAGACATTAGCTGACTTCCCATGCAAATGGCTACCAAAAAAAAATCTAAAGACTTGGGTTAGAATTTATCCACAGGAGAAGGGGTGTCTCTTAACCTCAAACCGTGATAGAATTGATTGGCTCACTGTCATTAAAAAATCAGTCCTTCTAAAAGAAAAACTTATTTTTAGATCTGCATTTTAAGTCACAAAACAATTCCACAGTAATGGTCTACATCTTACAAGATGGCCAAAAATCTCCTAGTGGAATATACGTGACGATGACCTGGATGGGGTGCTCTTCAGGCTTACTAACCGTAAATGGAGACACTAAGGAGGGAATGTTGCTTTTGTGGGCACCTGTCTCTCTCAACATGTGCTCCCTGTTTCTCCTACAATCAGTCAAAACGTTTTCAAAATATTTGATCTAAATAAGACACTTGAGATAGACATTCTTTCCTGAAATTTTAATCTGGGAAATTATGTTTATCTACAGAATCTTCAGGTGCCTAGACCACATTCAAATTTAGGGCTTCAAAATTTCATTTCTGGCAATAATTACATAGGTGTGTTCTTTATTTTATTGAATATCTCTTTCCTGTGTTTTATTTAGCTTCCAGAACCACACTGAGTATGTCATCACCCCCACTGAGTGGTTTGTAAACCCTCTAAGTGCTACTCACCAGTATCGCCAACAGACCAGCCCTGTTATAAGAAACCTCTTAAAATACACAGAATAGGGCCCCGCTGTATTCGCTGCCTCCAAGGGTATGAATTAAGGCTAAGTGCAAGCATATGCCTCCTGAGGAAATGGTCTTACACTTTTTAAACATATCAAATACTCCAGCAAAATAAAGTACAAGGTTTAAATAATATTCTCACTTTGTTAGGATAACCACAGAAGAAGGGACATGCAGATGGGAAGAAAATCCCCACAGCTTTCCTCAGGCTACTCACACCTTTGGGGGAATGATACCTGTTAACTCCCCTCCTGGAAGGCTGCACACCATTCTCCTTAACAGAGTAAGCCAGCAGCCTCCACAAGCCCTAGTGATTAGAACCAATATCTCTTTCTTGCTCTTCTCATTTGTAATTACCAAATAGTAATTCAATCACGGCAGAATATAAAATAACATCTATTAATTATCTACTGGGATTTTCTCTCTTCCTAGTTCCAAAACATAAATATTCTTATCATAGATGGAAATTGGGACAGGGTGAAATTCTGGCAGGAAAAAAAAACTATTTCAATAATTTCTTCTCTTTGTAAGTATTAAATTAATCATGAGAGAGGAAATTATGTAAATAAATGCAGGTATGCGAATTCGTTTTACGGATACAAATTAACTGCTGATACCATAAGAAATTTTCTAACTTCATTTTTTTAACATCTTTATTGCAGTATAATTGCTTTACAATGGTGTGTTAGTTTCTGCTTTATAACAAAGTGAATCAGCTATATGTATACATATATCCCCATATCCCCTCCCTCTTGCGTCTCCCTCCCACCCTCCCTATCCCACCCCTCTAGGTGGTCACAAAGCACCGAGCTGATCTCCCTGTGCTATGCGGTTGCTTCCCACTAGCTATCTATTTTACATTTGGTAGTGTATATAAGTCCATGCTAACTTCATTTTTTAATGTACCACTTAATAAGAGGTGATCTTTCTCTGCTTTTTAAAAATGTTTTCTTCACAAGTTACGAGAAAGACAATTTTATTCTATTTTAAACCTCACTCGTCTTTATTTTGCATCTGTCAAAATATCTATCCAAAAATCTATCAAAATCTATCAAAATAGGGCTTCCCTGGTGGCGCAGTGGTTGAGAGTCCGCCTGCCGATGCAGGGGACATGGGTTCGTGCCCCGGTCTGGGAAGATCCCACATTGCCGTGTGGCGCAGGGGGGAGAGGCCCCCACACCCAAAAAAAAAAAAAAAAAAAAAAATCTATCAAAATAAAATCTATCAAAATCTATCCAAATATCCGGACGAGCCATTATACTTTTACAGTTCTTTTCTTTCTTTCTTTGCAAAAGTTTCTTGGTCACTGAAGAAGTTCAATCAAGCTCAGAAGACAGGCATGGTCAAGCACAAGGGCAAGTTTTCACTAACAAACACCAGCAGGGACAGCATGGTAAGCACACACACTGCACAGCAGAGAAAGGGTAAAATCACCAACCAAGGGAAGAGACAGTGAGCACAGGGCGAAGACGGGGGACCTGGCGGCGTCCATCACCTGGGCTCAGCAAGTACAAACGCTCCATGGGGGTAGGGCTCAGAGCAGAAGAGGGTCAGGCTCTAAATACCAAAGAACAATACCTGCTTCCTTTTGATGGTGACCACTAGGACATGACCAATAGCTAAAAGTTGCAGTGTTCAGAACATCATCTATCATATCTTTTTGCATACAGAAGAGGCGCATTTTAGTAAATATACCCTTCAGACAGAATGCATAAGTCAAACCCCACTTGCCTACCAACAACCCTTTTTAAACAGGGCTTAGATTCAAGTGGGGTTAGGGTTTGGGGGAAGCATGGGTCCAGTGGTTGCAGCATGACCACAAAAGACAGCATCTCTGGCAGTGCAGTACCAGATGCAAGTTCATAGTTTCCAGCCCAGGACCATGACGGTTTCCTGATCTCAGGGAATATCCTTTCCTTTTGTCTCTTCGGCAACAGTTTCTTCCTTTTTAGCCTTCTGCAACAACCGTTTCTTCCCTTCTGTTCCTTCTGCAACTGCCCCTTCCTTTTTTCCCTCTAGCCCTCTCAGTGCCACTTGAACCAATCACCTGTACTAGATTCCCTCTGTTTGAAATACCTGAGTTTCAGTTTCCTAATTGGACCCTGCCTTATACAATGTTCCCCGCAACATCTAGCACAGTGAGCTTTGCCCAAAACAGGGAAGTACGGAATTAGTATGGTACTATGAAAAAAGCACTAAATTTGGAGTTCGAAGAACTAGGTTGAAATCTCTGCTCTATCATTAAACTGGCCATGTGACCTTGGGCAAGTTAACTAGCACCTATTTACCTCCTCTGTGCAATGGGAACAACAGTACTAGCCACCTCCCCAGAGAAACTGGGTGACCACGGCTAGCTCTGAGGGTCTCGGCCCTAACTACACATTAGCATCACCTGGGGAACGTCGGAAAAAAATACACGTCTGGGCTTCCCTGGTGGCGCAGTGGTTGAGAGTCTGCCTGCCGATACAGGGGACACAGGTTCGTGCCCCGGTCCGGGAGGATCCCACATGCCGCGGAGCGGCTGGGCCCGTGAGCCATGGCCGCTGAGCCTGCGCGTCCGGAGCCTGTGCTCCGCAACGGGAGAGGCCACAACGGTGAGAGGCCCGCGTACCGCAAAAAAAAAAAAAAAAAAAAAAAAAAAATACACACCTGGGCTCCTTCCCCAGAGAGTTTGAAGATTCATCCTGTGTGATCTAAGCACTGGTAGTTTTAAAATTTCCCAGGTGACTCAGTCTCATAGTATGATTTGAAAACCACCGGGGTAGAGCTCGGAGTATGCTCTGCAGACAAGCACTGTCAATGTTGCCTGTTAGGAAAGCAGACTCCCAGGCCCCACTTCAGACCTATTAAACCAGAATCCACATTTTACAAGATCCCTGAATGATTCCTAGCTACATTACAGCTTGAGGAACACTGATCTGGAATATACTAGGTACTCAATGAACAATGGTAGGAGCTGAATATTAGCCTTATTGAAATACTTATTGAAAAATAATAAATACTTATTGAATTTGAATACTGGGTTGCTGCATATTGGGGCACATATCTGTGCGATACCCTTGAGTTGAATCTACTGGAACCTCTTTCGGGAGTATCAGGCCTCAGTCACACGATCTGAAATGTCTACGCCCCTGTGCGTCCTGCAACAGCTTCACGCTGATCTCCCTGCTTCCACTCTTAACCTTTGCAATTCATTCTCCACCCTCCACAGGGCCAAGTGATCTTTTCAAGCATGATTGAGAACCTTGATACTCATCGTTGGGTCCACTGAACCAGCAGCAACAGCATCACCTGTATGCTGTTAGACATGCAGACTCCCAGGCTCCACCCCAGGTCTAATGAACCAAAGTCTTCAGTTTAGCAAGTTCCCCAGATGATTCAAAGGAACCTGCTTAAATACTCCGGTGGCTTTCTGTTATACCAGGAGGAACCTGACTCCCAGATGACCTGGCGCATCTTCCTTTCCAGCCTTGCATCCCACGCTCGCTGTGCTCACACACACTGGCCTTCCTTCTGCTCCTCAAGCCACCAAGCCCATTCCTGCCTCAAGGTCTTAGAACAGGCTGCTCCCCTAACCCTCATCCCCAGGCCCTCAGGTCGTCCGTTACCTCCTGAGAGCGGCCTTTCCTGTCCATCCTCTCATGGGTCCCTTTCCCTCACCCCATTCTTAATTGTTCTGTCACATTATCTTGTTTTAATTTCTTAGGAATATTTGAAATTATCTTATTTCTATGTTTATTATTGCCTCATCCCCCAAGAGTGTAAGCTCCGTAAGAAGAGAGACCTTGGATGTCTTGTTCTCTGCTATATCTCAGAGCCCAGAAGAGTGCTGGCTACTTGATAGGCATTTGAGAAATACTTGTTGAATATATACTTCTCTCATATTTTTCAACCACAGTTCCCAACACTACACCGAGTCTGATGCTAACTCTCAGCAGTGTCGTTTTCTACATCTTGGGACCCAAGTGAAGGAACTGCAGCCAGAGAACATTCCTGGTCCGACCTCTCCCAAATTTTTTTAGTGACTTGTTTGATAGATGAGTTTTGGAGAAAGTAACTGAATATTTCCAGCTTTTGGAACCAGCCTATCTCCTCAATTCTGATACCCTCTGCCACTCCCTTCTCTTAATGGCATGGGCTTTGTCCCAGTAAGAGAACATAGTGCATGTTCAGGAGGATATCTTCAATTTAGAGGAGAGTTAGCAAGCCCATGGGGATGCAAACTGAAGCCATTTTGATCTCGAATTGCCTGTTTCCAATGGTTCCCAATTCGTCTAAAATTCAGAAGAGGACTAAAGCTGTGTTATTTATTAAGCCACCTGAAACTCTAACACATATCACTACTCATGCCAGGTATACTGATAATACCTATCAATATAAATGGGTATTTTTGGAGAGCTAAATGGTTTTCTCAAATATCCATGAAACGATCTAGAATTCTGTTTTCTCCTCCAATTTAAGCCCTCATGAGTCATCAACTGAGGAAAAACTCAAGTGGTTTCCCATTACTTCTGAAGAGAATTGTTAACCTCTTCTTCGTGGCATAGTAAGCCAGTCTCCAACATCTCAGTGCAAGCTATTTCACCTGGGAAGCACCTTGCTTTCTCACCCACCTTGGGGGGAAGTTCTTGCCTCCCCAGGGGATCACCTGTGCACTCCTCAGACTGCCCACCCTCCCATCCTGGATACTTGGTGGACCCAGCGTCCATCTTTTTGCAGGGCCTCTCAGTGGTACCAATGGCATCTGAAGATGGTAACAAGTCTCAGAGAGTTGCAAATTCATCCTGGGAACAACTACGTTCATCAAACCCTTCAGAACTAGAGGGAATTTAGAGATTTTCTGACTCAATCCCTGTATCAAGACTCCAATGCTCAGAGAAGTTAAGTGATTCACCCAAGGTGACTCAGCTAGGAGCGTGGCAGGGTCTGAACACACTGTATCAATTCATGATGAGCCATCTTTACTATGAGTGTCAATAAATAAATTAGGTAGTTGTGTGAAACACTGCCAGACGCCAAGTAGGTCCTATGAACTTTATGTTTGTTTGGGTTTTTGTGACACGGAGTTAACACAAGCTAACATGAGCCAGACATAAGAAAAAATGATGAAATGCTGCCAAGTTATTACAGCACCAATGACAACTATAGCTAAGGAAAGTAACTCATGGCTCAGAATAGATAATTTCCACGCACATTAGCTTCGCAGTGCCTTTTGGCAAGAACACAGCCGAGCTCAGGGAGCTGTGCGGATTAACTGAGAAGGCCATCAAGCAGATGCCCCCCCCGTGCGTGCCGGGGACCGCCCCTCCCTCTCCACAGAACGTGAACTCTGCAAGTTCAAATTCAAGAAAAAAATAAGACTCCCAAAAGCTCTGCTTTCAGTCACCACAACCCAGACCTGTAGATCAGCACTGCTCATTTCAGTCAGTTATTGGCTAGACAACAAAAAAGGATGGTTTCTTTTAGTCTTTACTGAAAATAATTATGTGCCACCATGAAAGGAAAACACATACTCATCTTTAAACTAACTCAAGTTTCTAACATCCCTTTTTAAAAATAGCCATGAAATTGAAAAGGAAAAATATTTTCCAAGGAGAGCTGATTGCTCTGAACTTCCTGCCCTACACACTCCCATATTTTTACACAGATGTCAATGCTTGAGATTCAGGAATGAATCAACTAGGCGTCATCTTGGAAAACCATACAGGCCCCCAACTAAGCATGCAGGCTGGCCAACACTCTGGGTGCCAGTGAGCTGTCTCGCTCAGTGCAGGGGGGCGGGGTGGGGGTGGTACCCATTTGGAACATGTCAAATGGTAAACTAGAGACTCAGAAAATGATGGTACTTGAGCCCTTCATGAAAAGACCACTTCACCAATAAATCGATTAAATCTTAACAAGCCCTGAGGAGAGCTAACCAGGGACCAGAGACGGGCTTGAGTAAGCTTATTACCTTTCTCCCAACTGAAAAATAGACCATTGGCCACCTTCCCTTATATTGCACAGGGATCATAAAATGTTTTGTAATTCCTCTTTAATTCAATAAAAAGTCTTTGAGTTTCCTGGAATGGAATTCAGAGTTGGTACCAACATACTACCTTAAAGATTGACTATTTACCTATATACTATAGGCACTGCATGTTGACCGGTCTTATTAAATGGCTGTTTTCCAATAAATGCTGGAAAGGGTGTGGAGAAAAGGGAACCCTCTTGCACTGATGGTGAGAATGTAAATTGATACAGCCACTATGGAGAACAGTATGGAGGCTCCTTAAAAAACTAAAAATAAAAAAAATAAAAAAATAAAAATAGAGTTACCATATGACCCAGCAATCCCACTACTGGGCATATACCCTGAGAAAACCATAATTCAAAAAGAGTCATGTACCACAATGTTCATTGCAGCACTATTTACAATAGCCAGGACATGGAAGCAACCTTAGTGCACATCGACAGATGAATGGATAAAGAAGATGAGGCACATATATACAATGGAATATTACTCAGCCATAAAAGGAAACGAAATTGAGTTATTTGCAGTGAGGTGGACGGACCTAGAGACTGTCATACAGAGTGAAATAAGTCAGAAAGAGAAAAACAAATACCGTATGCTAACACATATATATGGAATCTAAAAAAAAAAAAAGTTCTGAAGAACCTAGGAGCAGGACAGGAATAAAGATGCAGACTAGAGAATGGACTTGAGGACACGGGGAAGGGGAAGGGTAAGCTAGGACAAAGTGAGAGAGTGGCATGGACATGTATACGCTACCAAATGTAAAATAGATAGCTAGTGGGAAGCAGCCACATAGCACAGGGAGATCAGCTCGGTGCTTTGTGACCACTTACAGGGGTGGGATAGGGAGGGTGGGAGGGAGATGCAAGAGGGAGGAGATATGGGGATATATGTATACATATAGCTGATTCACTTTGTTATAAAGCAGAAACTAACACACCATTGTAAAGCAATTATATTCCAATAAAGATGTTTAAAAAAATGGCAATCTTCAGTTGAAATTTACCTTTAAATAGTGTGAATTCCATGACAGCAGGTTCTGTATTTATTTATCCCCACACAGCACAGCCGCTAGCTCACAGTACTCCCTCAGTAACTGTTTAATAAACAAAGAACTAAATGAATGAGTGGCTTATTTATGGGAAATAGTGCTGTTTCAGCAAAGATAATGCTTTCTCAAAATGGTTTACTTTCACCTAGAAAATTTAAAGGTTACCTCCTAGTAAGGGCTTTCCTGAAAGAAGTGACTAAATGATAATACACTGTTTTTTTTAAGGTAATCAAAGAAGTATTTTATTTTGACATTGGGTATTTTTTTTCTTTTGCTTAAATGTATTGAAGATTAAAATGAAATGAATCTTATAACTGTACGTGGTTCTTTTTTCCTCTTGTATCAGTGCTATTCTTTGGAAGTCCCTTTAAAAGCTGTTAAACAACATAAAACCATAAAGAGAAGAGGTGGAAAAAATTACATGTTTGAGACAGATGCTCACCCATATTGTTTCAATAACAGCACCAATTTCTGAACAAAAAACAAGAGGAGGTAAAGCTCAGCATGGCAAGTGTTTCTCTCAAAGTCAGTCATTTCACAGAACACTCACATCGATAAGAAAAAGACCTTGCTCTTTAACCATCAAGATGTTTGCAGGCCCTTAAGACTGTGCTTAAATCTGGAAAAATATATTTTCCTTTAACCTTTTTTGATGAAATGGCTGGTTTCAAAGGTATGTTTTTAAAAATTAACATTCAGGTTTGTGCCTGTTGAATTTCAGTCACTCCACTTCTCCGAGCTGTAGATCTCCACAGTAGACTCCATGAAGTTTATAGGTGGGTGGCTCCCTGGAAAGGTGACAATGTTTCCAGCAAGGTTAGAACATCTAAAGCCTACTTGTCTTTCTCCTAAATTTCCTGGACCACAAGGTATCCTTTCATCTTGGACACACACTTTTTCCACTGAGAACTTTCTTGTTCTCATTTCATAAAACCAGGGTTGTCTTTTTTTCCTTTCTTTCTGTAGGCTCCACAATTTTAAAAAACATGTTTGTGATGTTTTCCTATCACTGCAAATAATTGTTTTGTTATGCCCTACCAATAACATCTTCACAGAACTAAATGAAACAGTGTGAGAAGGTCTCCAATAGGCTGGTGCTTTTTGTGGGGAGGACAAAAGGGTCAAGAATGATTCCATCAAATGGTGCTGGAGAAGGGAATTCCTATACCTTCTTTTCTTCTTATTAACATCTCAAGATGAAAGCTTTCTTGCATCCTTTTTTACTGACTATTTGTTCTGACAGTTATGACAAAGAAAAGACAGAAATACAATACTGACTTGGCACTTCTTGCTAGTTATAAGATGCAAGTTTAAAAAAATCAAGGAATATAAGTAGTTCATTAGTTTTGAATCCTTGCCTACATATCAAATAAAATTTATCTGCCAAAACTCCTAATATAAACCGACTACATTTCTCCAATAGGTATCTCAACTCTAATAAGGTATAGGATTCTGCTATGCAATTGGATTTGTGTTTTCTGATTCGCTTTCCTGTACAAGTCAGAGATTACTTTGACTTTTCTCCTGAAAATGCTCCTCAAAACCACTAAATCACCATAATCGTTATCACTAATGCAACATGCAAGAGTCTCACCTTCATTTCCCTATCACCACGTTACTGTAACAGGGCAGTGCAGACCTGGGGAAGTGCTATATGTTGTCCTTTCCCTTTGTGAGATGCTGACTAGTTTTTAGGTGTCTCTCAGTTATACCTTTAAATTAAATTTGCACTGTACTAGGATCCTAAGGGCTTCACACTAAGATGTGGAAATTACATCCATAAGCAATATATTCAGTTTATAGATTTCTTAAGGACTAAAGAAAATTAATATGCACAGTATTGTTGTCCACTGCCTATGTCCCCGCAAAACTCATACGTTGCAGCCCTAAGCCCCAATGTAACCATGTAAGGAAGTGGGGCCTTTAGGAGATACTTAGGTTAGATTAGGTCATGATGGGACCCTCATGATAGGATTAGAGCCCTTATAAGAAGAAGGCAGAGAAATCTTACTCTCTCCAGGCACATACACCAAGAAAAGGCCATGTCATCACACAGCAAGAAAGCAGCTGTCACAAGCCAGGAAGCAGGCCCTCACCAGGAACTGAAACTGCAGGCATCTGGATCTTGGACTTCCCAGCCTCCAGAGCTATGAGAAATAAATGTCTGTTGTTTAAGCCACCCAGCCTATGGTATTTTGTTATAGCAGCCCAAGCTAACTAAGACACTCACCAAATCTTGGCATCTAATTATGGCTGAGTTCGATAGGGATCTAACAATATCCTTAGACAGATACATCCCTGAGTTTTTTTTAAAATGCATTTTATGATGTCTGGTCTAATGTTAACTAAAATTTAATCAAATGCATTTGTATGTATCAGACCCACTAGTTATAACCAGGGTAGGTAACTGAGTTTAACTGTAATGAGTCAAAACTGAATTTTAATCCACCATGTACTAGCTCTGTGACTTAGAGCAATCTGGGTCTCAGCGTCCTTATCTTTAAAATGAGGATAACAATTATACCTATCTCTTAGCTTTATTATAAGAATTATATGAGTTATTATTTGTAAGGCAGTTAGAACAATGCCTTGCTCTTAATAAGCACTGTATAAACGTCTGCTAAACGAAATAGAAAATATTTACAATGCCCGGCATTAGAAGGGATTCAATAAATGAGCTAAATCTGAAACCAATAGCAGTACAGCCTTAATAAAACAACATTAAAACTATAAAGCCAATTTCCTGTAATAATGGGCATTGCATAGTCAAAAGAACACTCTCCATGAGTCATGAAATGATTGTCCCAATCACAAATACACCCTGTGATATTTGGATAAGACACTTCCTCTCTGCATCTGAATTTTTAATCTGCGAATGAGAGAACTGTACTATGTTAATTTCTAAATGCTGGTATGTAGTTGTGAACCAGTCGGTGCCGATCCGGTCTGTGACAAAAGGAGAAAACAAAGGACAACGAATTGATTTTTTTCCATAAGGTTACACTTAATTGTTTTAAAGGAATATTCTTTAATCTGAGATCATTCCTCTCCTTTCCTTCCCCCTCCCTTTTATTCTTTCTTTCCTTGTTTTTCTTTCCTTTTCCTTTCTTCCTTGCTTTTTGATGTGAAAACATCCTTTCTTTTAGGCAACAGTTATGAAAGTAGATGGTAGATTATTTTAATTGTGATAAAGTATCCATAATATAAGATTTAACAATTTTACGTGTGCGGTTCAGTGGCATTAAGTACATTTACGGTATTGTGTAACCATCCACCATCCATCTCCAGAACATTTTCATCTTCCCAAACTTTCTTTCTCTGTGAATTTGACTGCTCTAGGTACCTCACATAAGTGATATCATATAATACTTGTCCTTTTGTGTTTGGCTTATTTCACTTAGCATAATATCTTCAAGGTCAGGCTTTTTTTCTAATGTTCTTACTTGGCAGTCCCCAAGCAACATTCTTACCAGTTTCTCATCCAAAAGCTTGGGAACCATTGGACTAGAAAACCTTCAACTTCTCATCTTGCACAAATATTCCACAGTTCTATGATCAAGGGCAATGGTCGCATTTTCAATAGACCGCACGTTACAGTGGGTGCTCAATAAACCTGAAATAATGTACTAGGACCCTGGGGCTACTGCTCAGTGGTCCCTGCAGGGGGAGAATCGGACAGAACCTATGTTGGGTGTATCACTTCCTGTATTAATTGCCATCCCTCTTTCATGCTCTAAACCAGTTATGCTACAAATGTAAAAAATGAGTGACAATACAAAATACTATTTTTAAACATATACCTCATGTTGCCAACAAAACCTGGCCTACTTGCCATAAACTGGCAAAAGGAGATTGATAGTTTGGTCCAGTTTCCAACTAATTCTACAAAGCACCTCCTCGTGTCTGCCCCCAAATAATTCAGCAAGTTGCTTTATTAAGGGAACTACATTAGGGAGGCACTTGTTCCTCAAATTACCTTAAAAATTATAGATCTTGGGCTTCCCTGGTGGCGCAGTGGTTGAGAGTCCGCCTGCCGATGCAGGGGACGCGGGTTCGTGCCCTGGTCCGGGAAGATCCCACATGCCGCAGAGCGGCTGGGCCCGTGAGCCATGGCCGCTGAGCCTGCGCGTCCGGAGCCTGTGCTCCGCAACGGGAGAGGCCACAACAGTGAGAGGCCCGCATACCGCAAAAAAAAAATTATAGATCTTAAGTCTTGCTGCTTTGTACTCACACTTCTTGAAGCACTACCCAGCCTCACAGACAAGATGCTTTAGAACTCACAGCCCTTTATGCAGCAGTTAATCATACATAAAATGTCAGTGCCCAGTGGTTTTTCAATGTTTTGGAGATGGTGCGAAAGCCTTTGCCCATGCTAACTCCAGGATGTCCTTGCTCTCTAAGTCATAAACTGTGAAATTACTAAAAATAACAGCTTCCAAAATAATATTCCTTAGGTCATACCAAAGTAAGTAGAGAAATACATAATGATGGGTGTGGTAAAATTGTTTCATTTTTGGAACTGAAGCTACGAGTCACTATTTAAAAGAAGAGGAATACAGAGAAGAATAAGAAAACGTCTTAAAATAAATATTTTTGAATTCATAAAATATCAACCCCCCAAAATTCAAAATAATCAGGGGGTAAAAATAACTAGTGAAGACAAAGAGAACAAAAGAGACTGTGAGGGAAAGGTTGGTACAGAGCCCAGAAAAGAAGTTATGGACTGAAAAACAGGCAGGTGGAGATGCAGAGAACAGGAAAGATTCAAGATGAATCTTGGAAGCAGACTGAACAGAACACAGCATATTTAATAATACTTGCACCTGGCCTTTCACATAGTACACTGTTATCCCATGTGCCCTCCCAGCTTCACTATGAGGTTGGGACATGGCTGACAATTTCTGCATTTTCCAGATTGGGAACTTGGCATGGAGAGGATCATTAGAGCACAAGTGCCCTGCTCCAGTAGTTGGGTGGAAGGGGCAGAACCAGGTAACATGCATTCATGGGTTAAAGGGAATTTGGGAGCAGAGGACGCATATACATATTAAGCCCTAAGTAGGGATCTATTTCCCCTACCACTCTTAAACATGTGTGGTCTTACATTTAACAACTAAAAAAAAAAAAAAATCCCAGGGTGTAACTTGAAATATCCACTTTGTCCCTGGGAACCCTCAATTAAATAGATCAGGGACATACGTCTTAAATGAATTTTCCACTCCTTACTTCAAGAAATTGGTGGCATTGTGTTTACGGTGGACGACATATATTTTGAGTAATTTCTGCTTACTCCCTGGCAAATAAATAGCATCTGCTTTCTAATTTTTAAGAAAGAGGAAATTCTGGTTTTAGTTGGCCTATTCAAATGGAGTACTAAGAACAAGTTAACCACAATATGCTACTGGTTATGAAATGTCATCGTAACATTAAATTCTTTCTACTGTCGAGCTGATTAATTTCAAGATTCTTTTCAGCCTTGAAAAATGCTTAATAAAGATTATTTATTTACTGCATAATCTTGCTGTAAGGCTTAAATAGAATCGTCACCATTATCATCGCCATGAGCAGCAGGAGCACAACAAATACTTTGATTCACCTACTACGGATCAGGCATTTCTCCAAGTGCTTTAGGTACATAAATGTGTTTAGCTTTCTCCTCCATTTTACAGATGAGGAAAACGAAGCCAGGTGGAGGTAAAGAGACCTGCCCAAGAACACATATCTGGGAAATGGCAGAGCCAAGGATTTCAACCCAGACAGACTTGTTCTAGAGTCTGTGCTCTTAATATCTCATTATCCTGCCCCTCTTAAGCAAAAGAATTTTTTATTTTAAGGAGCATATGATCACTTAGATGTAGTCCCAAATATTATAGTCCAATAACTCACTCTGCAAGCTTAATTTTTCCAACAGTAACATGACGGCATTATTAGCTTATGATATTGCTCTTTCCAAGCTCCTTCTTTATATAACTCTTGACTTCAAATCTGGTGATAACAGACCTACTAGAGAATGGACTTGAGGATATGGGGAGGGGGAAGGGTGAGCTGTGACGAAGTGAGAGAGAGGCATGGACATATATACACTACCAAACGTAAAATAGATAGCTAGTGGGAAGCAGCCGCATAGCACAGGGAGATCAGCTCGGTGCTTTGTGACCACCTAGAGGGGTGGCATAAGGAGGGTGGGAGGGAGGGAGATGCAAGAGGGAAGAGATGTGGGAACACATGTATATGTATAACTGATTCACTTTGTTATAAAGCAGAAACTAACACACCATTGTAAAGCAATTATACCCCAGTAAAGATGTTTAAAAAAATCTGGTGATAAAATAAGAATCAGATTTCTAAACAATCATGGTTTTGTTTAAAATAACACATAGACTAACAAAGTATTTGAGAATATCAACCTGTCACACCAAAGTTAAACAAATAGAAATTTAGAAGTCAAAACCCTGTAGGATTATCCAAAATCCAGAAAGTGAATAGTTCAAACTCACTTGTAAGTGCGTGGAAACAACTGACAACCTCTACGAAAAACTTTCTGTCTCTCAAAATAACAAATGAAAATGGACTGCTATAGACTTTCCCACTCTCCTTAATCCAATCATTTCAAAAAAGGTATAAAAACACTTTAAAAAAATATATGCTTGAGGGTAAAATGTTCCTATCCTATGTTTTAGAAAACTACATATGTTCATCTAAATATCATGTCAACATTACTATTTTAATAAATAAAGAGCAAGTTCTTTAATTAACAATTACATTTCTTTTTACAAACTAGAATAATTTAAAAATTGAGAACATGTCAAGATGACCAGGATCATGATGAATATTCTTGTTGAGATCATCTCATTTGAAGTTTAGACATTTTTTGTTCCAATAGGACGCCACGGACTCCTCTCTCAGAATTAAAGAACAAATCTCATGTAATTCTTTTCATTCAGAATCTTGTTCCACTCTATACGCAGAATAAAAGTTGAATCTGTTTTGATGATAATTGAAACGTCCAAAAGTCCATTTGCCAGCAAACCAGAAGTACGTCCTGTTAATTGCTCACACTGTAGAGAGACGAAGATCATCTGCATTTAGCCATTATCAGCAATGCCCTTATTTTTTGGTATTTGTTGGTAGGCAGAATAATGGCCCTTAAAGATATCCATGTCCTAATCCCCAGAACCTGTGAATATGTTACCTCACATGGCAGAAGGGACTTTGCAGGTGTAATGAAGTTGAAGATCTCGAGGTGGAGAGATTATACTGGATTATATAGTTGGTCCTGATGTAATCACTGAGAGAAGCAGAAGAGAAAGTCAGAGAAGGAGTTGTGACCACCAAAGCAAGGTCAGAGGGATACAGTAAGAGAAGGACACAACCTGACATTGCTGGTTTGAAGCTGAAGGAAGGGGGTACGTCTTGTGCTATGATTGAAGCCAAACAAGTGATTTCAAGACAGCCTGGCCAATAAAATGACTTCAGGCTCCAACTAGGGTGCCAGAATATACTGGCCTACCATTAGGGGGGAACATATTAGTCAGACCAACCTGCCAACCCACATCTCTCCCACTTTCAGTCTCCTAATCGTCCAGTTGCCTTTCAAGTCTAGAAAGGAGACGCTGTACACACACACCAATAACATTCTGCAATGATTCAAGTAACCCAGACAGCTGTACTGACCAGATTCTGGTACTAAGAAAACACAATCTAGATAGACCTTGAGTCTGTCATACAGAGTGAAGTAAGTCAGAAAGAGAAAGACAAATACTGTATGTTAACACATATAAATGGAATTTAAGAAAAAAAATGTCATGAAGAACCTAGGGGTAAGACAGGAATAAAGACACAGATCTACTAGAGATTGGACTTGAGGATATGGGGAGGTGGAAGGGTAAGCTGTGACAAAGCGAGAGAGAGGCATGGACATATATACACTACCAAATGTAAGGTAGATAGCTAGTGGGAAGCAGCCGCATAGCACAGGGAGATCAGCTGCTGGGTGCTTTGTGACCACCTAGAGGGGTGGGATATGGAGGGTGGGAGGGAGGGAGATGCAAGAGGGAAGACATATGGGAACACATGTATATGTATAACTGATTCACTTTGTTATAAAGCAGAAACTAACACACCATTGTAAAGCAATTATACTCTAATAAAGATGTAAAAAAAAGAAAAAAAAGAAAACACAATCTATCCCCATCAAGTTCGATCCAGAGATAGTGAAAATAAATGAGGAGAGTACCTTCTAGCAAAAACCATCTCCCAGTAGCCCATGGTCCCTTCAGTGTATCAATGTTCTCTAGTGTGACAGTGATTGGATGTTTTCAAATAGTACCCACCCCATCCATCCAGCAGAAGTTGATCTCTAAAGCCCTCTATTAGTATTATATTGCATAATATAAGCCTTCAAAGAAAATTTGTGTTTTGTGTCAAGTATGTTGGCCCTGAGTTTGTCAAGCAGGAGGCTAAGGAATTGCCTCTTACTATATCTGTGATTGCACAATCATCCAGTAGCTATAGCACAGACCTTGGCCCAATTCATCTTCTTTTCAGAGCTAGAGAACAGCCAGGTTTATCCAACACATTCTTGTGATTCATCCCCTAAAACCCAACTTCTTTGGGCCATCTGAGCACACTTCATCAACATAACTTGAACTTAGAGCTCCAGAATTATGATCTAAAGTTCATGAAGCTAAATAAGCTCAGATGCTCCTAACAGGCCAAAGATACCGGCTGTAGTGGAAAAATACTCAGAACATTAAGTACATCTTCAGATTTCCCTGGTGTTATTGGTCCTTCATTCTCATTTCCTCCCTGCATTTTAGCTTCCTTCTGTTATCTCCTTGTATCCGTCAAAACCATCCTCAGACTTCCAAATCTTCTCTTTAAACTTAACGTGAATTTTTTTTTTCTGATCATTTATAAGTGATAGGATAATTGCTACAGACAAGTGGTGAAAGACTAGAACTCTACCTTGAGAAATAAAAACATCAAACATAAGCTAATCATCACTTGAAGCTGTATTTGTCAAGTTTTTCCTCTTTCATCCATTCTGAATCTATTCTGTCTAATATAGGTATAGCTCCCCCTGTTACCTTTTGGTTTCCATTTATGTGGAATACCTTCTTCCATCCCTTCACTTTGAGCCTATGTGTGTCTTGGAACCTGAAGGAGTTTCTTGCAGGTAGCATATAGTTGGGTCTTATTTTTTTATCCATTCAGTCACTCTGTGCCTTTGGGTTGGATAATTTAATCCATTTCCATTTAAAATAATTATTGGTAGGAAGGACTTACTATTGCCATTTTGTTAATTGTCTTCTGGCTGTCTTGCAGTTCCTTTGTTCCTTTCTTCCTCCTTGCTGTCTTCCTTTGTAAATTGATGATTTTGACCCAAAAAGGTCCTATTTTGAGTCGCTTCTCTTTATCTTGTGCATATCTACTATACATTTTTGTTTTGTGGTTACTGAGGCTTACTTGAAATAGCTTATAGATATAACAGTCTATTTTAAGCCAATAACAAAACTCCAATTGCATACAAAAATTCTACCCTTTTACTCCCCCCTCCACGTTTTATGTTTTTGGTGCCACAACTTAAATCTTTTTATATTGTGCATCCATTAACAAATTATTGTAGCTATTGGTATTTTTCAAGCTTTTGTCCTTTAACCTTTCTACTAGAGTTAAGTGGTTAACACACTACCGTATTACAGCATTAGAGTATTCTGAATGTGACTGAATACTTACATTTACCAGCGTGTTACATATTTTCATGCTACTAGTTAGCATTCTTTCATTTCAGGTTGGAGAACCCCTTTCAGCATTTCCTGTAAGGCAGGTTGAGTGATGCTGAACTCCCTCAGCTTTTCTTAGGGAGAACCTTCATTTCTGGGTAAAGTACAGTTCACCTTTGAACAATGCCGGAGCTAGGGTTACCAACCCTCCTCTCAATCGACAATCTGTGTGTAACTTAGAGTTGGTCCTCTGAATACGTGTGCCCTCTGTATTCCCGGGCCGTCCATATTCATGGTTCCGCATCCTCAGATTCACCCAACTGCAGATCATGTAGTACTGTAGTATTTACTATTGAAAAAAAATCTGTGGATAAATAGACCCACGTAGTTCAAACCTGTGTTGTTCAAGGGTCAACTACGGTCTCGGTTGATGGTTCTTTTCTTTCAGCATTTTGAATATATCATTCCACTCTCACCTGGCCTGCAACGTTTCTGTTGAGAAATCAGCTTATAGCCTCATGGGAGTTCCTTTGTATGAAATAATATTGTTTTTCTCTTACTGCTTTTAATGTTCTCTCTTTGATTTTAGATGTTTTATTATACTGTGTCTTGGAGAAGAGAGATTTGGACTGAAATTTTGGTGTGACATATTAGCCTCCTGAAGTTGGATGCCCGAATCTCTCCCCAGGTTTGGAAAGTTCTCAGCCATTATTTCTTTAAATAAGCTTTTAACCCTTTCTCCCCTTCTTCTCCTCTAATACACCAATGATGCATAGATTGCTTCTCTTAATGGTGTCCCATAAATCCTGTAGGCTTTCTTATTTTCATTCTTTTTTCTTTTTGCTCCTCTGACAGAATAATTTCAAGTGATCTGTCTTCAAGCTCACTGATTCTTTCTCGTGCTTGGTCCAGTCTGAGGTTGAAGCTCTCTATCAAATTCTTCAGTTCAGCCACTATAGTGTTCAGTTCCAAAATTTGTTTGATTCTTTTTAAATGTTTTTTAAAATTTTTTGTTGAACTTCTTATTTTGTTCTTGTATTGTTTTCCTGATTTCTTTGAATTGTTTATTATCTGTTCTCTTGTAGCTCTCCAAGCATCCTTAAAATAATTATTTTGAGTTTTTTGTCACGTGATTTCTGTATCTCCATTTGTTTAGGTCAGTTACTGAAGGTCTGTTGTGTTCCTTTGGTGGAGTCATGTTCCCCTGAGTCTTCATGACCCCTGTAACCTTGTGTAGATGTTTGAACATTTGAAGAAGCAGTCACCTCTTTCAGACTTTATGGACTGACTTTGTTAAGGAAAGATCTTCACCTGTGGGTGGGGCATGCTAGAGCATGCAGTAACCCTCAGTCTAGGGGTGCAGGGCACTAAGTGTGGGGGAGCGTGGTGGCTCCAGGCCCAGGGGGACATGGTGACTCATGCCCTGAGGCCACTAGTGTCCACACCATCTACAACTGTGTGGTGGTTGGTGAGCACCGTGAGTGATACACAGAGAGTGCAAAGGCTGTTGGGATGAAACCAAAGCATGTCCTTCACGTGGTGCCTCAAAAGACTGAGGGAGCTGGTTACTCACCCTTTCCCAGCAAAGCAAACTCTTTCTATCTGGGGAGTTCCCTCTTCAAATTGAGGAATGCCGGCTTAAGGGATGGAATGAGGCAGGCAAAATGAACCCATTCTTCCTTCCCTTTTGTGTGGTTACTCTCAAGTTTTTTGTTCCACTGTGTTGCTCAAGTTTCTTAAGTGGACTACAGAGCTCTCCCAGAGCTGGTTTTGTTTGTGGATAGCTGTCTCACTGTTGATCTTTGTGGTGGGGTCAGAGCTGGGGTCTCCTACTCTGCCATCTTGGTTACATCACTTCATTCTGAATCTAAAATCTGTAAAAATCCCTCTCATTCCAGTCTACAGTACACAAGACAGAATCCACCAGAGAGTAGTGTTAACCGAAACTCTAAACACACTAGTTAATCTTTCTAATTAAGGAGACAAGTTTTAAGAAAGCCTTTATTTCCCACCCTTCCAAATTAAGTTGTACTGCTACCAATCTTAATATCATATTTCTTTTTCTGTGCTATCAACTGAATAATGAAAAGGAAATAAGGGTAACAGAATAAGGCAGCACCAGTAGCTAATAAATTAAGGAAGAAAATATAATCCTCCGCTAAATTATGTTTATCACAAAAGTGCACAGTTCCTCTTTGGCTTAAAGCACAGGAGGGCAACTGTTCTCTGTAGGCAATCAGATTACTATTGATTTCAAGAATACCTGATATTAGCTGGAGATACAAAAGGCTTTCTTAGAGCAAAGGACTGCATATTAACTTATAGATTACCTTTTTTCCCCAAGGGTAAATTTTATATAGTCAGCGATAAACCTCTTTTTTTCAGCTTGCTATATTTAGGGTTTTTTTTCTTAAAAAAAAAAAAACTTTTCTAAATCATGCTTTCGGGTTTTGTCATAAACTTTTACGCAGTCCGGAAAAGCATGCCATTACGTCAGAAAAAGTCTCCCCAAATCAGCATTTCGTGTCATATTTCACATTTTTCAAGTAAAAGAACGGTTTCTTGCAACCGTCTCTTCTAAAACTAAAGGAAATTATCTATACCTCTCTGGTGATGCGAGAAGATGTGGCAAACTCACCCTCCTCTCAGCGTGTGCAAGTACATACAGGTACACCCAGCCACTCCCACACGCACAAACACAAACACCCATGAGTCTTGTAAGAGCCACAAATACTTTGCATCAGCTCCTTTTAATGGTGAGCTTATTTAACTAGCTTATTAATAAAAACAATTAAAATCTTATTTGCTCTTTCCAAAAAAACTGTTTTCTACTAACCACAGTATATAGTTTGCCTTTGCAAGTTCTTCCAGTAAGATTCTGACTTTTGATGCAAAAATAATGCCTTAGGCTTATATATTTATTTTTTACCTTTAAGATTACAAACCCCCTCCCAAAGGAAAGAAAATCAGTTTTGCTCATATCATTTAAGAAATACCAAGTTACTCGTATTCCCCCACAGAAGTGTTTCATGGGCCATGGCTACTTAGGCTCTATATGTCAAAAACCTGCCTTGAGACCGTATACCAGGCTTGTTTTTAAAGACTGTGTGCATTATTAGATATAGATAGATATAGAAATTGGTGTAGAAATGTGTGTGTGTGCGTGTGCATAATGTCACATATTTTCTAGCTCTGTTCATTCACTGATGGCCTAGAAGCAATGACCTTCCAGTAGCAAAGTGCATACCTAGCACCTAGATCTTGGTTTTTAAATACTATTCTCTACTAAAAAGAACCAGATACCATTGGAGAAAATTTTGATTCCAGGGCAGGGAAAGTACAAGGTGAGTCTGGAACATCCTATTGGATCATAAAAAATGATCACTAAGAATGATGGGGATATGTCAAAGGACACAGAAGCCAGCTTGACGGAGCGATCGCTGGCCAATTCTGGGAAATAAATAATGATAGTAATGAGTTATAATCCACTGAATCAAATAAGACTTCATGAATCTATAGTTAAATAAATAAAGAAGAGGAGAAAATTCTACCTTATAGTGGAGTGTCAAACAATGAAAGTAGAAAAAATGAGAATGTAGAAAATCACCGTTGGTACCAACCTGGTAATAACTCAATACATTTAGTAATAATTGATTTTGTCAAGACTTGTCAATGGATATTAAAATAAGAGCATAAGAATCTGATGAAGAACAGAATATTTATATAATTTTCAATGTCTCCTCATAAAATATTTATTAACTACTTATTAGCTAACAACTACATGATACTTGTTATTTAAATTTATATGTAGAAATCCAGCAGGTGCCATTTTATTGAAGTGCTAAAAGTTAACATCACCAGTGATAAGACAAGTCAACATAATGTACCCCAACATGACGCACTAAGAACTCAGAGTCACTTCTCTGGTATTTATTCCCGTCTCCAAGAAAGCATAACCCGAATCCAACCATGAGGAAACATCAGACAACCTCAAATTAAGGGACATTCTACAAAGTTATTGATTTAGAATTGGAAAAAATTGCTACAGAAAGGCACTAAAGACTCATGACAGCTAAATGCAATACATGATTCTGAACCAGATCTTGGACCTATAAAGGACATTATTGGGAAAACTGACAAAATTTCAGTGGGGTCAAAGCATTTACTAGTAGAATTATATCTGTGTTAATATTCTGATTTTGATGGTTGTTCTGTGGTTGTATAAGAGAGAACTCTTAATTTTTTAGGAAATATATATTAAAGGTTTAAAGGGTAAAGGGACATTGTGTCTTCATCCAGCTCTCAAATAGTTCAGAAAATTAAATAACATATATAGAGGAGATACATGTGTATGTATACATACACAGACATAGAAAGAGAGAAAGAGCAAGAAAGAGGGAAGCAAGTGCGGTTAACTATCAATTTGGGGGAATCTCAGTGAAAGGTATATGAGAGTTTTGTTTTATTCTTGTAACTCTTCTATAAGTTTGAAATCATTTCTAAAGAAGTATTTTTTACAGGAAAAAGATTCGAGATTTTAATATACTGATACCTTCAGATGGTGGTCACTGAGCACCTATTTTTTGCCAAGCTCTGCAACACACTGGGAATATACAAAGAAACCAGACCTGACCTTGAGGCTAATGAGCAAATACATGCAATATGATGTGAAACACCTGAGACTAAGAGATGGAAGCCACCAGCAGGCACAAATGGACTGCAAGGGCATTCTAGAAAGAAAAAGCAGCACATGGAAGAACACTGAAGGGTAATAAAACCCAAAACAGCTGGGGAATAAGAGTTTCATGGAAGGAGGCATGGATAACAAGGCTACTCTTAATCAGAAGAACTTTCAGTGGAAGATGCTAGTTTTCCCTTTTCATTCACAGAGAGGTTCCAGGCAGCCTACACTACATTTGGTGCAATGAAAGAAGAGACTATCACTAATCTTGACGATCACACTCACTATTCATGAACATAAGTTACAACGAACACTGCTACGGAATTGGTCTACTAGACCTGCGCTGGGGTCCTAGCCTGGGCCGAGACCCCTTGTCTCAGCCAGGGAAGTTCTTCTTCCGATCGGATTTGTGCAGCCAATAACGAAACCGATGCTGAAACTGGAACAGCACAAGCTTGATTCAATGGGCAGAGAATGGAGAAGTGGGAACCTAGCTCGCAAATCAACATCTCAACCCAACTTGGGCAGAGACACAAATGTATAGGACGGTCAAGGTAAAAGTGAGGGAATTGGAAAGAGTGGAAGGAATACTCATGAGTTATCCAAGAACAAGGCGTGCTTTGGACCCGGAATGAATGCGACACTCCTTTTTAGTCCTTGTTTGGGCTTTTCCGGTTATTGCCATAGCAACTGTCACGGTCAAGTCACCGGTGGGTATGTTATTTAGCATGCCCATGTATTACAATGAGCATATAATGAGGCTCAACGTCCACTGGAATCTTCCTCCATCTTGGGCCTAATTGGTTCTAACCAGTTCTTGTTTTTTTCTCTTTGCAACTTCCTCCTGAAACTTAGATAAGAGTAACTGGTTTCCATTCGAGGGAGGGGCAGGAGTATGACTCTGGGGCAAGATCCTTGGTAACAATACAAATACAAAATAATGCTTTTTAACACCCACAACATATTGACTTTTGAAAACAATAGGCAAAAAATACAACTCCAATTCTTAACTTCCTTAAGAGCATAAAATGCATTAATATCCACCTGGATACCCTGCTATCAGAAAACGTACAAAGCCTGTATAAGTTGTCAGTAGGGAAATAAGAGAAAGTAAGGTAAGAGATTCCAATATCTTTCTATCTCTAAGTCAATAGCTTTACCAGTCCAATTCAAGTCACAGTCTTGATTGCTTTTGTAAATGTAAGAAGTATGAGGTAACAGGCTAGTTTTCTGAGCCCAGGGTAACTACACAGCGAACATTATGTCAAATCATATTTTGTTCTACTGAGTAATGCGAGAGAGTAAACCAAGAAGCTACAGTGGTATTTTACAGTCTCCTTTAACATTTAAGCCATACTCGCTTTGCATTTCATTACTATCTCTGCTAACAGGATCAGCGATTGAATTCAGACTATTTTTCAGGCTGAAAAGCAACCTAAATTGAAATCTACTACCTTCTTTTGCAAATCTCCCCTCTCTTTGTGATGTGAGGTTCACTCACAGAACCCAGCGGGACTCTGCTTCAACTGTAGCCTCCCTAAGGAAGTGAAAATTCAGTGAACGTATTAACCCTTCATTTCTTGGGTCCAAACTCATTCTTCCCCCATCCAGTGGTTTTACATTACATAAGAACCCAGATTTTGATTACCCCCCAGATAGAAAACCAAAATTGGACAGAAAGTACTATATGGGTCTGAATACCTTAACAGTTAGGCACTAGAAGATAGGAAAAGAGAAACAAAACCATTTCTTTCCTTTCTCATTTCTCTCTCTCCTTCGAGATAATCCCCTGTGTATGAAATGCCAGCACAAATACACACATATGCATATTCACAAATATATAATTTGTATGGACTCAAATGATGTTAACTTATATCCCAATCACACTCAATGAACAACATAATCCTGTCCCCAAATAATATAATATTCCTTAGAGTAGTTCACATTTTTCTTAATATTTGGCAAATACTCTTTGAACTTGGCTACCAGCCTACAACTTCCTTGCAATCACAGAATTTGCCCCAGGGTTAAAAGCCAGCCACCCATGTTTGAAACATTTATGTCTGAACCTGCAATTTGCTGGCCACCCACACTCGTTTATTAAAATGTTGGAACCAAATTTGCTTTGCCAGCTTAATTATCAGAGCCAAGAAATCCATTTCCTACTAACTGAATTAATGACAGTGTTCTCTGTCAATGGAAAAATGAAGACTTCTGTGTTACCTCCTTCTCTAGGTTAGTTAATGCACCTGTCTACTTCCAGTGAAAAGTGAGATGAGAACACAAGGAGAGTCACACCCAGCAGGGGGCCAGGTATATATATCCCTTACTCCAAGCCATGCTTTGGTAAGTGACATAAATCATTTATTTCAGTGGCCTGAGGCCTATCTTCTCCTTCAAGTTCTATGCCATTTTACTTTAATCGTATATTTCGAATTTACTGCATTCTGAGTCTTTTTAATTTTCCTGACTAATGGAAACAGACTCCCAATTTGCTAACTAAATATCCCAGTCTTCTGGTGAAGGTCTTATTTGTTCTTAGGGAAATATATGTAATACATTGGGTACATGCTCGTCCTTTAACATGGTGGTCAGCAAACTTTTCCTGTAAGGGGTGAGATAGCAAATATCTTGGGTTTTGCAAGCCATTTTGGTCTCTGTCCCAAACACTCATCTTTGCCCCTGTAGCGCAAAAGCAGTCACAGACAATACGTAAACCAATGGGCATGGTGGTGTGCCAATGAGACTATATCTACACAAATAGGAAGAAAGATAGATTTGGTCCATGGGCTGTAGGTTGCCGACCTCAGCTTTAATAGTTCTTGGCTTTGCTCTACAGTAAAACTTAGCCTTTCTATAGAAAAACAATAATAAGAAAACAACAGAAACACAAGAACAGGGTTTCTAAAGGAACAGTCCATACATCATCTGCACCCAAATCTCCCAGCATGTCTGAAGAACGTTCATATTCCTGGGTGCCAATCCCAAGTTCCTGAATCAGAATCCCCAAGAGTGAGGCCCAGGAATCTACATGTTTACCAGCTTCCCAGTTAACCCTTAGAGCCGCGACTTCAAAGTAAGATAGGCTATAAAATTCTGCATCTACTGGGGGGTGATGGTGTGAGAATAACACAGAAAACTCTATTATCCAAACCTTAAACCCAAAAGAGAGATTCACTCTCATCTCAAGGACCGTTTTTTACCCCACAGATGGGTAACATTTTGCTGTTTGTTTAAGAAAACATTTAAAATACAACAAAAAGGAAATAAATGTTCCATATTCTCTTCTCTGTTTCTCCTATATAAAAGCCATTTAATATCAGCTTTGGTTTTCTTATATGTAAATAACTGGATGTAAACCTTAATTGCTTAATACTTTACAATCCATTCTTCATACATCTCTGTTTATATACTTGATAGCATTGCTCTTTTATTTTAGTTTGGTTTTGGTATCTCAAGAAAATTTTTTTTCAACTGGAAATGGCCATATAACATGTATAGACAGTTGCATAGAAGTCTATTAATTCCCTTAACACGTTAGAGTTTGTACATAAGTCCCTACCAGGGGTCACAAAGGACGTTTCCTTTTTATCCTATCTCTTCCTTCAGTAATATACGCTCAATTTGGAATTTAATTATCTTCTTGTTCCAGAGTGAGAAAGTCCTCTCACGTGACCACAAGGGTCCCCTCTGCACATCTGCTTGGATGTCATAGTCATATTTCACCTGAAATGTGTTGAATTCTCCCCACACAGTGACGGCAGAGCCGGAATGCACTGTTTGGGACCAACCGGGGACTGCGGCGCATAAGTCATTAGGTTACTTTTCTTAGCCTCTCTTGAGAATTTTTACTCAAGTGTGTGAAACTGGGTGAAAACAACACAATATGCAATTTCAATCCCTCCATTTACATCCAAGCTATCCCAAGGTACCCAACAGTCCCCTGCATGGCAGAATCATGGCGCCTAGTAGGTCACAGTCAAGCCCCCTTAAAGAGTCTACCATCTGGGGCTTCCCTGGTGGCGCAGTGGTTGAGAGTCCGCCTGCCGATGCAGGGGACACGGGTTCGTGCCCTGGTCTGGGAAGATCCCACATGCCGCGGAGTGGCTGGGCCCGTGAGCCATGGCTGCTGAGCCTGCGCGTCCGGAGCCTGTGCTCTGCAGCAGGAGAGGCCACAACAGTGAGAGGCCCGCGTACCGCAAAAAAAAAAAAAAAAAGGAAAGAAAAAAGAGTCTACCATCTGGTGGGAGGCCCATCAGGTCTGCCACTCATAAGCAGTGAAATGTCAGACAGGGAAATAGGGAAGAAGGAGGGAAGTTGAGTGGAAAAAAGGAGACTCAGGACTCAGCCTGCCTGTAACTACAACATCTATAAGCACCTAATTAGTGATAAAATTCTCTCATTCTATAATTTAAGTTCACATAATTAACTATTTAACTCTGACAATAGGGCTTTACACAGAATAGGAAAATTGTTAACAAACATTGATAAAAATATGATTCCAAATCCAAACTCCTGACCCAGACAACTTTTCATTCTGAATTCCGTTTTTTCTTTTCCTGGCCAAGACAATTTTCGCATTGAACAGCATTGATTTTTAAGAATGTAATATACACTTTAAAATAAAAATGAACGGTGATTTTCCACGTGGTATGTATTTTTCAGTTAACAATATTTTTTAAGATCTACCATGCACCAAGCACTGTGCACTGGGAACATAGAGGCAAAAGAAAAAGGGAGTAGAAGGGGCTTGGTTCTCTGCCCTTCAGGGATTGGTTCACTTCTGCCATCTTTGTTACAACATTGTTTTCTTTCAATATATTTTTTTTCATCTTATTTACTTGTTAAGATTCAAAAGGCACAGAAAGCTATACAATGAATAAATAGTACCCCTCCCATTCTGTCTTCCAGCTAGTCACTTTCCTCCCTAGAGGCAACCAATATTATTAGCTCATATATAGCCTTTCAGAAAATGTTATACTACTCAAGCAATCAAGTATTATATACTCTGTCTTTCCTTTACTTTAAATACAATAAATACGTCATTTATATGCTCTGTATTGCACTTTGCTTTTTATACTTGACAAGACTTGGAGTTCATCCCATATTGGTACCTCCTGTTTACAGTCGTGTCGTATTCCACTGTGTGGATCTACCACAATTTATCTAACAAGTGCCTCTTTCAATCTTTTATTATTACAAACTATTGACATGTATTCTATCATTCACATACACACACACATTCTTTTTTTTTTTTCACGCACACATTCTGACACATAAAGCCATCCTTAATGGGGTTACTTGGCATAGTTTAGTCCTTGCATATGCAGGCACTCTCCAACCCATCAGCAGCAACAATGGGCTGACCCCGACCCCTCCATATGGGTGAAGCCTCCACCACCCCTAAACAGAGATGTCAAAGAGAATGCCATTCAGATACTGGTGTGCTATGTGTCCTGGAAAGTTTCCTTGTGAGAAAGAAAAAGTGAAGAAATCTAGTAGAGATGCTGGAAATCTGCAAATTATCATCTTCTTTTCGTGAAGTCTACAAACAACTAGAGCAAACTGCATCAGGCCCCAGTGCAGCCAGAAGTTGACCAGATCAGCTACAGGGTTAAGGGCTTGCAAACTGTAACCCTTGTGTCACAGATGGAGTTCAGGCACCGGGTGTCATAAACCTGTAAGAATGTCTTGGTCAAAGGCCCTTCTGGCATGATTTTTAAAATTCTGTTAAATGCTCTGTTTTTCTTTATCCGTCCACTCAGCTGCAAACTCTACTCGCTTGCATGCCCCTACAGGAAGGCAAACTGGAGTGTTTCCTTTTAAACCTTTTAAATCAAACACCTTCTATAGGTACTCTGGCATCTCTTCTAAGTCTTTAAAAGCAGAAGGGGGCAGAGAGAGGACCACACACACACAGCTTGGTTTATTCGTGCAGCATAACCCTCACTGCAAGCTTTAAAATGCAGCCCTTCCTCACATACGCCTCTTACAGGTAGGTACTCTTCCTGGCCCCTCGGTGGCCCGGACTTCATTATAAATGCAAACCTTGTCATTAGTGTAAACGACCAGAGTTCTATCCTTATTACCCCATCATTTAACTTGGTCATGGCAATTTATTGAGAGCCCACAACATGGAAGGTGCTATAAAATTTATGAAATTTTGAAATGATTGAAAGTACATCATGTAAATGAATCCAATGCATTTCTGGAAAAGCTGGAAAGACTTTTACAGACATGAAAATGAATCAGTTATATTTTATATAAATGGCGAAGGGAGGGGTGTGAACTCACAAAACGTAGGAGTATTCATTTATAACATATTAAATTAGTTCACAGATTGTAATAAAAGCTTTAAAAATCACCTGACATAGAACAGTCCTTTCAGTACCCTGGTCTGGAGCACATTTCTTTATGCTGTCTCAGAAGTGGTAAAGATAGCAGAACTATCACAGCCTAAATGGTGAAGAGCATGTTCTATTTTGTAATGGTCAAGTTTCTTGCCAATTAAAATTTCTTCCATTAAACGAGCTATTAATGGCAGTGGCTTGGCCTAGTTTATGGAAACTAGGAACTAAATTTAAAAGAAAAAGGTATTGGGAGATGATGCACCAGCAGTTCCCCCCCTTATTTCTCTTTTTCTCAAATCAAAGCTTACTGAGGGCACCAGCAGCTAAATGCTTTGTAAAAATGTTCTGAAGTATTTTGTGGACTCATTTAAAATATAAGAATAATTGCAATGCAATTAAATATAAGAATATCCTACAACACAAAAAATATTTATAAGAATACTTTACAATTTTTTTCAAAAGGTGCCACTGAATTGTTGATCTCTATGATCTGCTAATTCCACACTAGGGGGATATACCGAGAGTAAATTTCTCCTTTCCATTCATCAATAAAAAGCAATCTGTGCAAAGATGTTTACAGCAATGTGTAGTAAACAAGCTCCAAGAAGACCCCACCAATGACCCCCATCTCCTGGCATTCACACCCATCTGGAGTCCCCTCCCACACTGTACCAGGGTTGGTCTGTGTGATCAACAGAGTAGGATAGAAGTAAAGGTATATGACATTCAACACTAGGTTATAAAAAAACCTCGGCTTCTATTTGGTCAGCATCTCTTTCTCTCTTTCCCTTTCTCTCTCTTTCCTTCTCTCTCTCTCTCCCTCTCATCACTCACTTGGGGAAGTTGGAGGCCATATCTTGGGCAGCCCTGTGAAGAGATCCAAGTGGCCAGAAACGGAAGCGTCCTTACAGCTGCCAAGTGAGTGAAGATGGAAGTGGAATCTCCAGCCCCAGTGAAACCCTCAGATGAGACCACAGCCCCAGGCAACAGCTAGACTGCAACCTCATGAGAGACCTCATGAATGACCAAGCCATTCCTGGGTTCCTAACCCACAGAAGCTGCATGAGGTAATAAATGGTTATTGTTTCAAGCCACTAAGTTTGGGGGTAATTTGTTACATAGCAATAGATACCCAAACATGGGGCCATCAAGTTAGTGTAATTGTAAGTAACTGAGCTACCTAAACTGGGAAACTGCTAAGCCAATTATGCTAGTATTAGCTTGATGAATTCCTAGATAATTAAAATAAACATTACAAGCATTTTTTTGTCTATAAAATAACTTAAAAAACTAAAGCACAAATATATACACTAATTAAACTATGTAGAAAGTACATATGTATGCATTTTCTCAAAGATCATTGAGAATTTGGAATGAAGTAAACAGCTACCCTTAATCATTTCTTGGGTTACTTTATAATATACAGAACTATACAAAATAAGAAATCTGAGTATGAAAATTGTAAGTGCACTATTTAATAGGAATGGTGAGTGCTAAAGATGTAAAGATCATAGTACTGTGACTTAACATCACAGAACCAGGGAATTGATTTCTCTCCGTTGAATAACTGCTATAGATTTGTGGAGAGTTTTAAACATGTCTGCAAATTCTCCAGTACTTCTTGCACCAAAAGGTGAGTCTATTTCACCTCCACTTGAATTGGGCTGATATTAGTGGCTTGTTGTTACCAGTAGAAGGTGCTGGAAGTTTAGACATGTGGTTCCCCAGGCTACATCAGACAAGGTCATTCACCTTCCGCCTTGTTCACTTGGGATACCACTCTGAGGGAAGCCATTGTCATGTAAGAAGTCTGACTACTTACATGTTGGAAAAGCCACACATAGGCATCAACTGCTTGCCATGTGAGGGAGCCATCCAGGATGCCTCACTGAATCTTCAGATGACTGCAGACCCAGCGCCAGTGACTCCCAAATGAGAACAGCCAAGCTAAGCCCTTCCCAAATGCCTGAACCACCAAATCATGAGCAAAATCAGATATTGTTTTGTATCACTAAGTTTTAGGAAATGTGGAAAAGCAGTAGTAACCAGAACAAGTTGATTGTAAATTTGGTGCCAATTCTCACCAATCCCCTTATGCATACTGTTTGCTATGTGACATAAAGAAGTAGAGTCTCTTTCCCCACTTTTGAACCTGGGCTTGACTTGTGGCTTGCTTTAGCCAACAGAATATGGCAGAAGTAATGGTATACTGGTTTCAAGCCTAGGCCTCAAATGGCCTTCTGCCCTTCACACTCTCAACATCCTGCTACTGCTAAAAGAACCAGAAGATAAAAGTCCTTGTAGAGGTGAACCCAGTGGTCCTAGGTGCTCCCAGGCAAACCAGCTCCCAGCTGATTCACCAGCTGACCACAAACACATGAGTGAGCCTTCCATGCCAGACCACAAAAACTGCCCAGCACTCATAAATGTATCTTTTTGTATGTCAGTGAGTATTTTGTACTTGTTTGTTACACAGCATCGTGGCAATACATAACTGATACAACAATTGCAGAAAAGCAATGTCTTTGATAAACCTATGTACCCTTTACACAACGCGAAAATGCCAGCTTGCAAAAGTTCAGTAATGCTATATTACATATGTCAAAATTTCTTTCATGACTTAATGCACACTAATTAGTATACAACACTCCCTACTTTGTTTTAAGAATTATTTTGCAGCTTAACTGTAACCTGTAAGTCATGATGTATATGAAGGAGTACTGGTTTAAAAGAAGTAGGTTAACCCAAGAGTAAGGATCACTGGCAAAGCAGTGCTGGGAATAACAATTTGGTGAGTTGGGGGGTTTTTTTAATTGCTTTTCCTCTCTGGTGACACCTCCTATTGTAGTTTTTAGAATTGAGAGAGAAGAGTTGAACTCACCTCCAAAAAGGCCAACGTCAGAACTATCCTGGTATTTATTTTGACCCCCACATTGCTTAGCAGATGGGCAGTAAGGTTCAGACATAACCAAACATCAGGGTTGATTTTACCCACACAATTTTCCTAATAATAGCCATGCGGTAATTATGTGCATGGCAACCATGTACCAAACTACTACGGTGATCTATTTAAGTAATAGAAACGGAAATCTCTGCATACAATACTTATTACTCATAGGAAAAGACAAACTTAAACACTATTTACATCAATTCAGATAATGCACTACTACTAAAGCCAATAGCAAACCATATAATGAAATGTCGAGGACATTTTTTGAGCCATATTTATGGCCTTTATTCTAATCCTGATCCATGGCAGCTTACCAAAAATTTCCAAAAGCAGCTATAATTCTAAGCAGACTAAAAATACATTGCTCTTCAGTCCGCCCTCCTTCTAACCTTTTAACCTAAAGATGGTAAGCCATAATGTTCAATATTATGGTCAAAGTTCAAAAATCTTAATGTTCAGCTTACTTCTGGCTACTGACTTTTCTCTTCAAGCTACTAATTTGACTCAACTTCATCCTAAAATTGACTCCGGCAATACATTAATAAAATGTGGTAAAAACACAAATTCTGCTGTCTGCTCCCTGTCCTCCAGCACAGAACACTCCTTCCCACTCAAACTGATATCAAATTTTCTGTTCATGACATTGCTGTGGACACCAATTGACATACACCAGCAAAGCTGGGCTAAGGATGGACATATATACACACTGGGCTGAACAATATTAAGATTCAAATAAAAGGTCAAGATAACCGTTGGAAAGATGCCACAGGGCAGAATGTGAATTTGAGAATAAAATGCAGGACTGGACAAAGTGACATATATGGGCTCTTCTAATCCTGAGACTCACTAATGAGTATCCACACAAATAGGAAAAAAGTTTGGAAGCAAGAGAAACTTCTTTCAGGCTGAGATATTCAAGGAAAGGAAGACCTTCTAGGAACAATGCTGCCACAGCGGACATCAGCATGCCTAGCTCTTCGCTTTCAATTTCTAAACACTATTTCCCAATTCCATTCTGCTTGGAATATACAGAGCTACAAGAGTCTATCACTTTCACCCTAACAATAATAAAAAAGAGAAAAAAACAATCCATGAAGTCATCATTTTTGGAGCCCATTAGAATGTTGAGGTCAGATCAGGAAACTTGCACAAGCCTCTTAGATAGCCTCATCCACCAGAGGGCAGACAGCAGAAGCAGGAAGAACTACAATCCTGCAGCCTGTGGAACAAACTCCACATTCACAGAAAGATAGACAAAATGAAAAGGCAGGGGGCTATGTACCAGATGTAGGAACAAGATAAAACCCCAGAAAAACAACAAAATGAAGTGGAGATAGGCAACCTTCCAGAAAAAGAATTCAGAATAATGATAGTGAAGATGATCCAGGACCTCGGAAAAAAAAAGGAGGCAAAGACCGAGAATACAATTATAAATATATATGCACCCAACATAGGAACACCTCAAGACATAAGGCAACTGCTAACAGCTATAAAAAAGGAAATTGACAGTAACACAATAATAGTGGGGGACTTTAACACCTCACTTACACCAATGGACAGATCAACCAAAATGAAAATAAATAAGGAAACAGAAGCTTTAAATGACACAATAGACCAGATAGATTTAATTGATATATATAGTACATTCCATCCAAAAACAGCACATTACACCTTCTTCTCAAGTGCACATGGAACATTCTCCAGGATAGATCACATCCTGGGTCACAAATCAAGCCTCAGTAAATTTAAGAAAACTGAAATCATATCAAGCATCTTTTCTGACCAGAACGCTATGAGATTAGAAATGAATTACAGGGGATAAAACATAAAAAACACAAACACATGGAGGCTAAACAATATGTTACTAAATAACCAAGAGATCACTGAAGAAATCAAAGGGGAAATCAAAAAATACCTAGAGACAAATGAGATTGAAAACACAACAATCCAAAACCTATGGGATGCAGCAAAAACCAGTTCTAAGAGGGAAGTGTATAGCTACACAAGCCTACCTCAAGAAACAAGAAAAATCTCAAATAAACAATCTAACCTTACAGCTAAAGGAACTAGAGAAAGAAGAACAAACAAAACCCAAAGTTAGCAGAAGGAAACAAATCATAAAGATCAGAGCAGAAATGAATGAAGTAGAAACAAAGAAAACAATAGCAAAGATCAAGAAAACTAAAACATGGTTCTTTGAGAAGATAAACAAAATTGATAAACCATTAGACACACTCATCAAGAAAAAGAGGGAGAGGACTCAAATCAATAAAATTAGAAACGAAAAAGGAAAGTTACAACAGACACCGCAGAAATACAGAGCATCCTAAGAGAGTACTACAAGCAACTCTATGCCAAAAAAATGGACAACCTGGAAGAAATGGACAAATTCTTAGAAAGGTATAACCTTCCAAGACTGAACCAGGAAGAAATAGAAAATATGAACAGACCAATCACAAGTAATGAAATTGAAACTGTGATTAAAAATCTTCCAACAAACAAAAGTCCAGGACCAGATGGCTTCACAGGTGAATTCTATCAAACATTTAGAGAAGAGCTAACACCCATCCTTCTCAAACTCTTCCAAAAAATTGCAGAGGAAGGAACACTCCCAAACTCATTCTACGAGGCCACCATCACCCTGATACCAAAACCAGACAAAGATATTACAAAAACAGAAAATTACAAACCAATATAAATGATGAATATAGATGTAAAACTCCTCAACAAAAAAATAGAAAACAGGATCCAACAACATATAAAAAGGATCATACTCCATTTAAAAATAAACAAATGGGACCTAATGAAACTTAAAAGCTTTTGCACACCAAGGAAACTATAAACAAGACGAAAAGACAACCCACAGGAGGGGAGAAAATATTTGCAAACGAATCAACGGACAAAGGATTAATCTCCAAAATATATAAACAGCTCATGCAGCTCAATATTAAGAAAACAAACAACCCAATCCAAAAATGGGCAGAAGACCTAAATAGACATTTCTCCAAAGTAGACATACAGATGGCCAAGAAGCACATGAAAAGCTGCTCAACGTCACTAACTGTTAGAGAAATGCAAATCAAAACTACAATGAGGTATCACCTCATACCAGTTAGAATGGGCATCATCAGAAAATCTACAAACAACAAATGCTGGAGAGGGTGTGGAGAACAGAGAACCCTCTTGCACTGTTGGTGAGAATGTAAATTGATACAGCCACTATGGGGAACAGTATGGAGGTTCCTTAAAAAACTAAAAGCAGAATTACCATATGATCCAGCAATCCCACTACTGGGCATATACCCAGAGAAAACCATAATTCAGAAAGAGTCATGTACCACAATGTTCATTGCAGCACTATTTACAATAGCCAGGTCATGGAAGCAACCTAAATGCCCATCGACAGACAAATGGATAAAGAAGATGTGGTACATATATACAATGGAATCTTACTCAGCCATAAAAAGGAACAAAATTGGGTCATTTGTTGAGACGTGGATGGATCTAGAGACTGTCATACAGAGTGAAGTAAGTCAGAAAGAGAAAAACAAATATCATATATTAACGCATATATGTGGAACCTAGAAAAATGGTACAGATGAACCGGTTTGCAGGGCATAAATTGAGACAGAGATGTAGAGAACAAACGTATGGACACTAAGTGGGGAAGCGGCGGGGGGGCGGGTAGTGGTGGTGTGATGAATTAACCGATTGGGATTGACATGTATACACTGATGTGTATAAAATGGATGACTAATAAGAACCTGCTGTGTTTAAAAAAAAAAAAAAAAAAAAAGGAATGTTGAGGTCAAAGGCAGCTAGGTGAACTGTGCCCCAAAGGGTGGTCAGTGCCTTTGTGGGGAGAAAGGACACATCAGCTGTCTTACCTTTGATAAAGCCTGAAAGAAAGGGGTAGCAGCCAGAAAAGCAGGTGAGAAACAAAAAACTGAGATTTTAACAAATTCTGTGTAGGTTAGTGTGATAGTTTAGGGATCCCTGGATTCCTACAAGGGATAACTTTTTCCACTGAATGCCCATGAGCAACTCTGGGGACAGAGCCAAGACCTGACGGGCTCCCTCAGTGCTCAGAGCTGCTGAGGTTTGAGGCGGGGAGCAGAGGGAGCTGGGGAAGCCCACGCATGCTTTGGACCCGACACAAATACAAGGTGGTGAGCAGCTGCAGATGATGGGGAAGTGTCTCAGGCAGCCTGCACTGCTATAACAGAATACCACAGACAGGGTGGCTCAAACAATCAACATTTATTTCTCACACTTCTGGAGACTGGAAAGTCCAAGATCAAGGTGCTTACTGGTGCAGTTCTTGGTGAGGGTCTGCTTCCTGGTCTCTGTCTCACTGTGATCTCATAGGGTGGAGAGAGAAAATGGTCTGATGCCTCTTCCTCTTCTAAGGACAGAAAGACACTAACCCCATCATGGGGGCTCCACCCTCATGACCTCATCTAACCCTAACTGCTTCCTGAAGGGCCCACCTCAATACCATCATAGTGGGGTTGGGGGCTTCAACATATGGATCTGGGGGTTGGGGGAGACACACAACCATTCCAACCATAGTAGACAAGCACAAAACCTGCCTCTGTCCCGACCCGTCTCTAATGGCAAGCAAAAGCCATCTGCTGCTGTGCAGGGGCAAGAAACTGCCCAAGTTGCATACCTGACCCGGTTTTGAGGGGAGGCAAAAGCAGCATGCCACCGGAGAAGGGGCAGGAAACCTTCCCACCCACCCTATTGCCATCCCAGGTAAGGAGAGCTGCCTTGGGGGAGGGGTGGAAAGCCCCTCCCCTCACTAGGACGGGGCAAAAGCCATTTCCCCTTGGGGATCCTGCACCAGTACAAAACAGAAAAGAAAGAAAAGGCAGGACAACACTGGCCTGTGAGGGTGGAAGACTAGGGCGCCTGTTGCTCTTGCTGTCCCCAAAGCCAGGGCACATGAGTGAGAGGGTAAGAAGACTTAGTGTCCCCAAGGAGACCCTGCTCATTCACAGACACTTGGTTCCCTCGAGGCCTGCCTGAAACACCCTTTCTATGAGTTGACACTCAGGATTCAAGCATTAATGCTCCTTACACCAGTCTCCCTAAAACACCCATAGAAACTCCAGCCCCCTCGAGAACAAGGGTGCCTGATCTTTGGAATTTCTCGCCCCTGGTACTAATGGCTCTGACCCCATACCAGCCCAGCCCTGCCTGCCATCCAGGCTTCCCACCAGCTCCTGCTTTCACCACTCACAAGTAAGCATTCATCTACCAGGGCCTGTAGCATGGTGCTATGAATCCCAGGAGCGTCTTATCTCTCCTCGCTGGTTGGTTTCTTCTCAGCCAGAAAGAGAGTTCAGAGGGCCTATTCACATTCCTGTCTCATATCTTTAAAAGCACAGCATCGATATCCGTAGCCAGTATCTTCTCCTTATATAACAATCCTCCAGAGTGACCCTGTAATCTCTTTCAGACATACAACACAGGTCACATCGTGGTTACAGGCCACCTTATCACTATTTCTCAATGTGAAAATATGGCCTTCCCCTCTGGCTTCTTTTTGCCCAACCCACCCAAACACTCAAGCTAAATAAATCTACAGCTACCTCTATAAATGTCCCATATAATATCTTACCCTGAGTTCCCCTTGGCACAATTCACCTTGCTGGTCCAGCCCCCTTTCTTCCCACTCCTGACCTGCTTACCTCTAGAAAAGAGAAGGAAGCCAGTATTTACTGTACAGGTACTAAGCAACAGGTGCTTTCGTAGACATTCAATTCTTGTAAGTTCATTATTATCCCCATTCAAAGAAACAAAGGCTCAAGTAACTTATAAATGATCACAAGGCTGGGAAATTGAGACCTAGGATAGAAACCGCTAACCCCGTAGCCCGTACCTTTCCCTCTATTTCTTGATGGCTCATTTGAAGGCCCAAGGATGGAAGGACAATGAGGAAAATGTAGCATCTCTCCATCCCAATCAGACCATGCAGCAGAGGCTTTATCAGACATTTCTTCCAGCCACCTGCCCGAATCAGCTGCATCCACATATTAACCAAAAGGTTAATGCTTCCCACTCTGGGCAGGTGATGGAGGTACTGACCAGACCCACAAGAGGCGAACTTTCCAGCCTTAGCCAAAGTAACTCTTCCACATTTTGGAAAACTTTCAATTGCTCCTCTCTTTTCCACCCTCAAAACTCTACTACAGCCCAGCTTTCAATATGTAGAGATTACTAAAGAAAAAAGGAAATGAATTAGAAATATTAGGAAAGTAAATTCTTTTCTCTTTTAATTTCAAAAATAAGCTTGGATAGCAATAACTTTTAAAATCATATAATCACAGGGTAAAGGCCTAAAGATTAGCCTGGTTAAAAGAGCAGATCTTCAGCCAGTATGGAGAACAGTATGGAGGTTCCTTAAAAAACTACAAATAGAACTACCGTACAGTGCAGCAATCCTACTACTAGGCGTATAGCCTGAGAAAACCGTAATTCAAAAAGTCATGTACCACAATGTTCATTGCTTATATACACTACCAAATGTAAAATAGGTAGCTAGTGGCAAGCAGCCACATTGCAAAGGGAGATCAGCTCCGTGCTTTGTGACCACCTAGAGGAGTGGGATAGGGAGGGTGGGAAGGAGACGCAATTGGGAGGAAATATGGGGATGTATGTATATGTATAGCTGATTCACTTTGTTATACAGCAGAAACTAACACACCATTGTAAAGCTCCAATAAACATGTTTTTTAAAAAAAGAGAGCAGATCCTAAAAGAGGGGAAAAAAAATCACAAGAAAAAAATATTTATAACTATGTGTGGTGATGGGTGTTAACTAGACTTATTGTGGCGATCACTTCGTAATATATACAAACATTGAATAATTACGTTATACACCTGCAACTAATGTAATGTTATATGTTAATTGTGTCTCAACTGTTAAAAATTGGCCCGATTAAGCATGAGCCTACAATAGCAAAAAGGTTAACCAAATTCAGGATTCTTCTCAAAATTCAATCTGGATAAACTTGGTTCAGATTATAAGCAGCAAAGCACCGCTGCTTTCAAACAAAGCATCAATTGCACCGTAAACAGTGATAAGAGGAAAACTTAGCCCTTTGATCTCTCAAAATGTATATTTAGGCCAGCAAAGAAACAGCTCCTGGCTCCTATAAACTTGAGTCCCCACCTTTTTTTTCCCCTTGAATAAGCTCTACGACCTCTGTAAAAATAATAAGAAAAGAACAAGAATTGCTCAGAGCACCTAACGGGGAATCCTGCAGTTTAAATCTCCATTCACTGGCTCCATAAAGTTTTCTTGTAGAGATAAGAATGCAAAAAATGTTCTGAAGTTAGAAAACATGTGTTCTAACTGCCTTCATAATCTGAGTCGTCTGGATATTCACTACTTTTCAGGATACAACAGAGAAAAAATAAAATTTCCAAAGTGACAACTGATTTTAAGGAAATGAAAAGTTTAAGAATATGAAACTTTAAAGCCTGAATTCTGGAATAGTGTTGGAAAATTACATCAGCTTTCAATTTCCCCTCCAAATGTGAATAGCCCTAAAAAGAGCTGTAGTCCCTTTTTCTGGGAAACTTATTCTAGAAATCCTGACCATTTTATTGTCACCTTCACTTACAATAAAATGACTTTGAGAACACTAAGTTTTTAAGAGAGAATCATTCCCCCCCACTTTTCTCATGTCTTTTCTACATACCTTTTAGAAGAAAAACAAAACAAAAAACCTCCCCTAATTTTCCAGTGTCTCGGACTTTTTCCAGTTGACTTTGGATGGCTAATCCTGGAATCAAATCTGCAGGCAGATTATTCATTTCCTATTCTTTTCTAATTTACATGATTTCTGAACATTTCTACACAACATAACAAAAACTGAAATAATTCTTCTGCAGAATCCCTTGAAGACGCTTACATAAACAATCAAATTGCATAATTACTTGGGGATATTGAAGAATGTCCTTCAAAAATGAAATAGGAAATAAACAAAAAAAAATATCTGGGAGAACAATTTGAAGCCCTTAGCTACATAAAATGGTCTATTTTATGCATATATTTACACCAACCCTCTGATGGAGAATTTTAGTCATGTGGAATTCCTCAAAATGAATACACACACACACACACACACACACACACACACACACACACACACCCCGACACACAGGGACACCACCCTGGAAAAATACTACATTTAAAAATTAGAGGGAACATTTAGAAGGGATCATCTTGCAGGGAGGATTTATAAGCATCATCAAATTGAATTTCCTCCATGTGATGGGAAGGAGAGTTTCCAATCCCTCCATCTCTGAGATCACAGCATGATCACTTGCAAAACTCTGTATCAGCCACTCCATCTGACCCCTCCTGATGTGAGATTGGCTCAGAGATTCACAGAAGTCATCTCTAGAGTTCCAGAGGATTGCCCAAGAGTGGGCTAGTTGCCCTGTTGCTCAGTTCCTGCATTTCCCTCATTTCCTTTAGTTTATTCATTCAACAAGTATTTATTGAATCCTATGTGTGAGGCCACTGTAGGCCCTGAATATAAAGTGAAGACCAAAACCATACATCTTCTCTGGCCTCATGGAGCATATAATTAAGTAGGGGAGATGATGAGGAGCTGGGAAAGCAGTTTATAGGGTAACTTGATCCAGTCACGGATTCAGGGAAGGCTCTCCTGAGACCTGAAGCTGGGGACTGGGGACACCAGCCCAGAGAAGGACGTGAGCAGGGCACCCACAACATGCACTACAGGCTGTTTTCCCAGCGTGAATTTGCTTTCTTCTAAAACTTTTCCATATGTGGAGTGCCCATGAGGTTATTATGTTCCTCTCCCTTTACAGAGGAGAAAACAAATTCAGAGAGGTGGAATCAGTCCTACAAAGCTAGAGAATCAATTAGCAGAGCTGAAACTGTAACCCAAATCTTCAAACTTCGACTTCCATTTATTGAACCTGACAGCCTGAAAACTTTCCCAGCATAAAATACCTAGAAATGTTGGATAAAATATAATAAACATTTTACAAGCTTGGTTGAGCTCAGGGAGAGAACAGGATGTGTCCAGAGGCCAAAAAGAAAGAGGCCACTGAGTGGGAGGCATGCACTGCTGCTCAGGCAGCCCACGGGAATGGGGGGCAACCCAGGAGCTTGGATTTTAGTGGCCAAAGAGGATCGAGAGTTTGATCTTAGACCCCAAAATGGGGTAGAATGAAAACTGAGAACCCCATGTAAAGCTGAGAACTTCACAGGGCTACACTAAAAGGATGAACTAGATACAAAGTCTACCCACTAGCACAACGAGACAGTAAGGATGCTTGTCTCAGTGTGAGCTCCAGGTGCGGAAAAAAGAATGAAAAAAGAAGTCTCCCTGAGAATAACTAGGAGCTGATTTTCATTTGGGTTTTGAAATCAAATCTACACTAGGGTGAGTCTAGGAACCCTTGGGGTAATAGATTAACATAGTGTCTCAGGTCAGAGATATCCTAGAGCACCACTCAGCAGTAAACACAACACCACTCCGTACAGAAACAGACTTAACCAGACCCCAAGGAATCCCACAGATGAAGTCCACTGAAGATAAGCCTGCAAATCAAAACTACAAAGTACCCAAGTGGGAACAATCTACCCTGACTGCGTCAATAGACATAATAAACAGCAAAACTAGATCCTCACGCTTTCAAACTCCAAGTGCTCTTCCTGCCATTTAACTTTCCAAAGACTGAGGTGTTAAGACAGCTTCACTCCTGAATTATTATTCATGGAAATGCAAGCCATCCTCTACTATTTTATTAATTTTAAAAAATCTGTTCATTTATTCAAAAAAGTTTCTCTTTGAATTTAGTTTTTTTTTTTTTTTTTTTGAATTTAGTTTTAAGGGAAAAGTGGGCATAGCTTTCTAATTCTTAAAAACAGAAGGACTTACCAATATCTTTCTTAGATAATTTAAACATAGGCCTCGCTGGAGGAAAGCAAGTGGAAAAGTTGTCTCCTTGAATCCCCTTAGAGTTTTAGGATTCTGTGAGGATTCCTCTAGAGCCATGTGTCTCAATCAGCTGCCCCCCCACCAAAAAAAAAAAAAAAAAAAAAACTGATCTAAAAATGTTATGCAATCATTGGCTGTGATCAAAAAGAGGGTGGGTAAGGAGGCTGCATTGTTTGCCAACCAAAACAGTAACTACAATAGAAAAACACAGCTCCTTTGTATTTGGCAATATTGCTCACTGTGAATCACAGATGATACAAACATCCCTTGAAGAAATCCAAAGCTGCCTGTTGTAAACAAATATATAATCATTCCTCATAACCATTAAGGCAGGCCACAGAGAATAGCCCAAGTCTCATACCATGAGGCAAGGACACTTTCCAGCCCACACCCAAAGCCAGATACTTAAATAAATGGAGGAAAAGGAGTCCTTTCTCTGCATAAAATGATTATTTGACTGATTTTCAATGTTTTGTCCTTAAACAAAAGACGGAAGAGGAAGAAAGTTGAAGTAAAAAATGTGGATTTAGGGAATAAAGGGGACCTTAGTGCTGGTTATGATACAGGCCCTGTGTTAGGTAAGTTACAAATATTATGTCACTGAGTCCTCACAAAATCCTTATGAGGCTGGCTTCTGAACTGACTTACAGGTGAAAACACCTTAGCCCAATGAGGGTCAGTAATTGCCCAGGGCCACAGAGCCACTAAGTGGCAGAGCCTTGGGTCTTTCTGACTCCAAAGCCCAGAATTTTCATTAACCTCTGTTCACGAAGTCCCTGTTCAAATCAAAAGTTCATGAAGATGAGGTGGATAGACCTAGAGTCTGTCATACAGAGTGAAGTAAGTCAGAAAGAGAAAGACAAATACCGTATGCTAACACATATATATGGAATTTAAGAAAAAAAAAATGTCATGAAGAACCTAGGGGTAAGACAAGAATAAAGACACAGACCTACTGGAGAATGGACTTGAGGATATGGGGAGGGGGAAGGGTGAGCTGTGACAAAGCAAGAGAGAGGCATGGACATATATACACTACCAAATGTAAGGTAGATAGCTAGTGGGAAGCAGCCGCATAGCACAGGGAGATCAGCTCAGTGCTTTGTGACCCCCTGGAGGGGTGGGATAGAGAGGGTGGGAGGGAGGGAGACGCAAGAGGGAAGAGATATGGGAACATATGTATATGTATAACTGATTCACTTTGTTATAAAGCAGAAGCTAACACACCATTGTAAAGCAATTATACCCCAATAAAGTGTTAAAAAAAAAAAAAAAGTTCATGAAGGATCTTCCTCTTATGGGTTCAGAAAGTTCTGGTATTCTTCTTTGGGTTTTCAGTTTTAATGAAATATTTTTTACATTGACATCTGACAGGTTTGAGAGCATTTATATTTATTAAAACGTGTGTGTGTGTGTGTGTGTGTGTATGAGCGAGAGTTGCCCTGCTACCTCCTCCTAATTCTACTTCACATACTAGGCCTAACTGAGGCTTCTATATAAATATTTCATAAAGTATTTCACTAACCCCCAATGAAAAGGATCCCACCAATCAAAAGGATGCCACCTGTATTTTGCATATGGGCAAAATAAAGATTGAGTACACACATATGAGTTTCTGGGTACATTCAGATAAGAATGAGCATACAAATAGCAACTGGGATAAGAGGAAAGAGATAAGAAACTGGGAACGAACAAAGAGGGAGGAGGGAAGGAGGGAAGGAGGGGGTAAGGGGATAGGGAGAAAACAAAGGGAAAGGGAGAAAAGGAGAAATGGAGAAAGGGAAAGAGAGAAGAGGAATGAAAGAGACAAAGTGCAGATAAAAGAGGCAAAAAGGAACAAGTCTTTTCTTGGATGGTTTAAGTAGGGAGGATGCAGTTGATTTCCCTGAACCAGAAGGAAACCGTGAGAGTGGAGTTTCACCTCTCAGGGTGGTGTCCCACCAGCTCCTGCCACCTCATCAATTCTCTCAACTGGCATCTATTAACTGACCACTTTGCGACAAAACTGTGTCATGTGATTGGCAGATACAGAGAAGAACAAACTACTGCCCCGCCTATTGGGAGCTTAGGGTCACTCTAGGGAGATCTGACTTGTGAACAACTAGCTACAAGACAGAAAGTGCTACACATCCCGGTAGCATATGGATTAAGTGTTATGGACGATCAATCAGGAAGGAGTGATGGCTCCCAGTTTGCGCAGAGACAAGGCTTCATCGAGATCAAAGAAGGCTGTCCATAAGAGATCAGGCTGCAGTGGCCCTGAGGGCAGAGCTGGCCCTCATTTCCTATGGGTCCCAAAGACATGTCCTCCACTCCGAGTGGAGACGTCTCCTCCTAAACCACCGTCACTTTGTCACTGCCATGACTGCTAAGTCACTAACTTGACCTGGGATGTCTGCCTACCTTCCCTCCATTATCTAAATTCTATATATAATTTTAAAGTATTTATTTATTTATTATTATTATTTTAAATAAATTTATTTATTTTTGGCTGCGTTGGGTCTTCTTTGCTGCGTGCGGGCTTTCTCTAGTTGCAGTGAGCAGGGGCTACTCTTCGTTGCGTTGCACAGGCTTCTCATTGCGATGGCTTCTCTTGTTGCAGAGCACGGGCTCTAGGCGCACGTGTTTCAGTAGTTGTGGCATGTGCACTTAGTAGTCGTGGCTTGCAGGCTCTAGAGCGCAGGCTCAGTAGTTGTGGCACACGGGCTCAGTTGCTCCTCAGCATGTGGAATCTTCCCGGACCAGGGCTCGAACCCGTGTCCCCTGCATTGGCAGGTGGATTCTTAAGCACTGCGCCACCAGGGAAGCCCCGTTAAAGCCTCTGTTTAAATCCTACCTCCTCCTTCATTGCTTTTCCTGACCACACCAAGCCTCAGTCATTTCCCTCTCTTCTGTGTTCCTAAGTCAATAGTAACAAACGCTTATGAGCATTTACTTGGCACCAAGCACAGTGCTGAGCATCCCTGCAGTGTCTGACCCTGGTGAGCACCCCTTCTAGAAACTTACCCCTTCCCGGCTTCCATCACATCATTCCCGGTTGGCCGCCTGCACCTAATGCCCTTTTGAGACTCCTCTTGCCCTGCTCATCAATTAAATGTGGGTGGTCTCCAAGGATCCATGCTTGGTCCTAGATCTTCTTAGTACACCCACTTCCAAGGCTACTTCATCTACATCCTCCAATTTATTCAGCAGTAATATGCTGATGTCTCCCCAGTCCATATCTCCCAGCCTGAGCAGATTCCTGAGCCCCTAACCTGACCCAACCATCTATGGATCATTTCCTCTGAGATGAACTATTTACATCTCAAATTCAATATTCCCCAAATACAACCTATTAGCCTCCCTCCCATTTCCCCACGCTCCTCTTCAAGTACTCCCTATCTTAGCAAGTTGGAAAACAAACACACAAAACCTATTCATTCTAAAAATAGCCACTGCTGGGCTTCCCTGGTGGCGCAGTGGTTGAGAATCTGCCTGCTAATGCAGGGGACACGGGTTCGAGCCCTGGTCTGGGAGGATCCCACATGCTGCGGAGCAACTAGGCCCGTGAGCCACAGCTACTGAGCCTGCGTGTCTGGAGCCTATGCTCCGCAACAGGAGAGGCCGTGACAGTGAGAGGCCCGCGCACCGCGATGAAGAGTGGCCCCCGCTTGCCACAACTAGCGAAAGCCCTCGCACAGAAACGAAGACCCAACACAGCAAAAATAAATTAATTAATTAATAAAAAATAAAAATAGCCACTGCTCTCTCACCTTGGCTGTGAGGCAAGCTCAAAGCTAAGTTGTGTAGCGTAGACGTACCCCCAGTCCACAGTCAATCTACCAAGCCCACAGATTCTACTTCTCTAATATCCCATTCTGTTCTTCACCAGCGTGCCTGCCTGGGTTCAGGCTGTTTCCTTTTCTCATCTGGATCACTCCTATATCTGCTCCCAGTCTCCAGGTCAGCCTCTTTCACACCATTCTCTACCTTGGCCTCATGGTGAACACTCCAAAACTCAAATCTGACCTTGTTGCCCACCTACTTAATATGATTTGCCATCTTTTTCAGGATGATGGCCAAACTCCTAACTTCCCAGTGGGGTACACTGATGTGCTCCATTATGTACGGCCCACTGCTTACCTACCCAGCCACATCACTTGCCACCCTTCCTACCCTCCCTAACACACATCTCCTTATGCACTAGGCTCTGGACATACTGAATGATGGGCAATCCTCAAGGCTCATCACATTGGCCTACACATGCATGTTCTTTCTGTCTGATTGGCTTCCTTCCCTCCTTCATATGAGCAGCTCCTCCTCATCCTTCAAAACTCAACGCAAGTATCAACTTCTCTGGGAAGCCCTCCCTGCTTACTCCTTCCACAAAATCCCATTGCCCCTCTGTGCTCGCACAACATCCTATGAGTACAATTTCCATCATATACTTTATCACCCGGTACTCTGCACACTATTTATCCCCCCGTCTTCCCTTCAGGGCAGGGCATGATTCTTTTTAGATTTTGTATTCCCAATGCATGCCAAAAGACCCAGCATATACTAGGTATTCAATAAAAGTTTGTTGAATAAACAAATAAAATTTTAGGACTGTTTCTTAACATGTTTCTTTGCTTTTCCAATGTATTGACTTTTGGATTAATCTGTGAGAACTAAAATTAACAAAACAGGGCTTCCGTGGTGGCACAGTGGCTGAGAGTCCGCCTGCCGATGCAGGGGACGCGGGTTCGTGCCCCAGTCCGGGAGGATCCCACATGCCTCGGAGCGGCTGGGCCCGTGAGCCATGGCCGCTGAGCCTGTGCTCCGCAACGGGAGAGGCCACAACAGTGAGAGGCCCGTGTACCACAAAAAAAAAAAAAAAAAAATTAACAAAACAATATGTAAGATAGTGCTTTTTAAACTGTTTTAAATTATCACAGAACACTGGCTTTTAAGGAGATACCATGTGGTTAAAATAGCCTGTACTTTAGAGGCAAGTGTCCCTGGGTTTCACTTCTGAGGTCTAGGAGCACATTCTTTTTTCTTTTTTTTGCAGTACGCGGGCCTCTCACTGTTGTGGCCTCTCCTGTTGTGGAGCACAGGCTCCGGACGCGCAGACTCAGTGGCCATGGCTCACGGGCCCAGCCGCTCCACGGCATGTGGGATCTTCCCGGACCGGGGCACGAACCTGTGTCCCCTGCATCGGCAGGCAGACTCTCAACCACTGCGCCACCAGGGAAGCCCTAGGAGCACATTCTTTAAGCTCAGTATGCTTCACTCTCTCTCCCTTTCCGCTCTTAAACTATTTTGATTTGATTTACAAAACTTCAGCTTATAGACAATGATCAAGAAATGTTTGTGTCTAAAGAAATGAATTAATATTACAAAACAGAAACAGACTCAAAGATATAGAGAACAAACCAGTGGTTACAAGTGGGGAGGTGGGGGAAGGGCAAGATAGGGGCAGGGGATTAAGAGATACAAACGACCATAAAATAAATGAGCTACAAGGATATATAGCCAATATTTTATAATAACTTTAAATGGAGTACAATCTATAAAAATATTGAATCACTATGCTGTACTCCTGAAACTAATATAATATTGTAAATCAACTATACTTCAACAACAAAAGTTCAAACTATAAGGATAAATAAAAGTGGCATGGAAACCAAAGCAATAAAATTTTGGAAGCAAGGAAAAAAAAAAAGAAATGTGTATTTTTAAATCGAAACCCTACCTCCCTTCTAGGTATGTGGACGCATGTGCTGAAGAAAAGAGCGAAGTCCCATGTGGGTTCTTATCTCAATCCTCATCCTGGATAAGAATTCAAAATCACCTTTACATTTCTTGGGCTGTGAAAGTTACAAAGGGGGGCACTCTGCCCTCGCTTCTCTGCAGGAATTGTTAGTGAGATCATCCCCCATGCTGCCCTATCTTGTTTGCTGACTGATTAAACCACAGTTACTTTAGGCCTAAACAAGATAAGCTGAACTATAAATATTTTCCTGGTGATAGTATATGCAGGTGTAGTTAAGAGCCAACCATTTGTTTTGCTTATAATAAACTACCTCTGAAAGTAAAACAAAATGAATGGTTGTATATCACTTTAACCGGCCCACAATGAATGGGCAGAGTGAATGAATCAGTATTATCACATAAAATTTATCACACCTGACATAACAGTCATACAAATCAAGTCCACAGCATGGTTTTATAGCTCCATTAGAATGCAAAAATTGAATACATAATTTGAGCAAAGACGGAATATTTTAGAGCAAAACTAACCCCAGACTACACACCTGCCGAGATCCCTCCCACCCATTCCACAACCCCACCTGAAGAAGTTATTCCACTTAAGGGTATAATTTTTTTTAATCCCTAGGTAAAATATGGCAGGTGTTGAGAGGAATTTTTTCATATACTGTAGAGAAAAAAACTTCTGAAACCCTAGTAAAGAGTTTTGAGCCCTGCCCAAAACCTAGCCTTTAAGAAAACACGTTCACACTAAGACCAAGAAGTCCAACAAGGAGGCACTTCGCGTCACAATCAGAAGCACGTCCATGACACGCACGCTCTTCTGAGCAAGGCGACCTTTAAAGTTAACCAGAAAGGAAGTCTCACTGCCTCGTCCGAGAACTTGGGGAAGGCCCAAGACGGGATAACTCAGCCTCTTCCTCCCACTATGCCTTTACACACGAGCCAGTGACACCCCCTTGTCGTCGGTGCTCCCCACTCAGCTCACACCTCTACCCCAGCCCTGACACTCCCAAATATTTCTTATGACACCTTTGTAAAGTTCTGAGATTTATTTTTTCATTATAAAAAAAGTATTACAAATCACACTGCAAAAAATTAGAGAAACGATTCATGGCAATTTGACCAGAAACAGAAGTCAAAAAACTCCAGATTCATTATGCTTTGCCTCAACAGCCAGTACCCAGTAATACTTAAAAGCAGTGTGAGTCAGTATTTAGATCGATGACTGATGGCCTTCCCTTAAGATGTAGGAAAGACCAAGCAGCCTGCAAAGAGAACTGTGGGCCTCAGCACTTAGGGACAAGCCCAGAAGGAAGTTTTAAAAGGACGAAGGACACCCTTGGCAGTGTAGAGAACGTGGTAAAAACAGATGGAATAAGTGCCCTTGACCTCCACACTTTATTAATTTTTCCAGGTTTTTATGGGCCTCAAATGAAAGCCCTTCCACCCAAAGCTTTTGTGAATTCATCAGATGTTCTAGGACAACACCAGCAGCCAGTCCTGTCCGGTCCTGCCAGAGCAGGATAATGTTTTGGCTGTCGGTCCAGAGCAAGCATTATATGAATTAAATCTTCTGCCAGTGGATCTTGCTGGCCTTCCAGCAGTTTATCAAGTATTTCTGCTTAGAAGTGGGGGAACACTGGCTGAAAAAATATCATCTATACGATCATCAAATCTTTGGTTCCTAATCCAAGACTGACAATAACTTATAAGTGGATTTTGTACCTCTAGCCATACCACTCCAGAATTTTTTAAATCAAAAAATCAACTTCAGGGTCTTCCCTGGTGGCGCAGTGGTTAGAAGTCCGCCTGCCAATGCAGGGGACAAGGGTTCGAGCCCTGGTCCGGGAGGATCCCACATGCCGTGGAGCAACTAAGCCCTCTAGCTACAACTACTGAAGCCCGTGCTCTGCAGCAAGAGAAGCTACCGCAATGAGAAGCCCCTGCGCGCAGCAATGAAGACCCAACGCAGCCTAAAATAAATAAATTTTTAAAAAAATCAACTTCCGTGTAAGCAAAATTCTGCCAATGGGAATGGAAGTGTGGTACTCTTGCAATTCAAATAATACAATTATTAAAAGAAAAACTTTGTCACCTGTTCTTCGAGCACAAGAAGTATAAGAAACTTAAAGCTGTTCTGAGCAAAGAGAAGATGATAAAAAAATGTGGACAATGACTCAGAGTTTTCTAGAACATTTATTTGATATTCAAAGTATAGTTGCAATCACAACAGAGTAGAAATTATTTCCAGTAAGATGGCATCAAACAATCCAGGAGAGTTCAAAACAGCTTGGGGAAATTTTGTGGTATTAGAAAATACAGAGGGAAAAAATACAGAGTGGAAGCGTGAGCTGCTACAGCTACTTTGCAAAACTGCTTGGCAGAAACATACCAGGTGAACTAACAGTTCCATTCCTAGGTGTTCTCTAACAGAAATGTGTTAACGAAAGGAGTGTTCACAGCAGCACTACGCGTAATAGAGCCAAACCAGAAACAACCCAGATGTCCCTCAACAGCACAATAGATGGATTAAAACTGGTATATTCACACAATGGACTAATACAGAGCAATGAACCTAAACAAACTGCAGGTACACACAACAGTATGAAGGACTCACAAGCACAAACTGAAGCAGAAGCCATCGACCCAACAGCACATATACTGCATGATTTCAATTATATGAAGTTCGAAAACAGGAAGGAACCACTGCAGTTAGAAGTCAGGACAGTGATTACCCCTGGTAGAGGACAGTGGGGCAGGTATTAGTGACTGGAAGGTGAGCAATGGGGCTTCCGGGGCCCTGTACATTCTAGCTGAGCTGGGTACTGGCTATATGGGTGTATTTATTTTGTGAGAAAATAAGCTGAACATTTACAGTCTGTGTACTTTTCTATATATGTTTCACACATACAACTTTCATTTTGAGTAATTTTTATTTTTTTTTTACTTATTCCAAAAGTAACTCCTATTCAATGTAAAATACATAGAAAACACAGATGAGACAAAAACAAATAACCTGCCTATAATCCTATCATCCAAAGATAACCACTAGCGACATTTTCAGGACAACTACACAGGGATCATTCCCTACCGCCGTAATCTTGTTTCACTTAATGTCATAAATCATTTCATGTCGTTAAATAGTCTTCTACTATATCTTTTCAACTGCTGTATCACAACTCATCCCATACACCTACAATAAGTTATTTAACAAACACTTGCTTCTCTAGACGTTTAGGTTGTTTATAATTAATCATTATTACAGTCAATACTGTAATAAACATATCTGTTAGCTAGATCGCTAACTACATCTATAATTATTTCCCTAAGATAAATCCCCTAAGGAATATCTGGATCAAAGGGTGTATGAGAAACTACTCCCAGGAAGGAGTTTTGCGAATTTACATTCCCAACAGCTGTGTTTAAGAGTTCCTTCTCAGATGACATTAATTTTTGAAGAGTGCAGCAAAAGGTAGTTAAAGCAATGCCGCTTCAAATAATAGATTTTTTTTCCCCTCACCTATTTTAAAAATAGATCTCAGAAAATGTAGAAAGACATTAAACCATAAAACTTCCCATAAAATTGAAAACACCAGCTACACGAGACTTAAATGGGTCTCAATCTGGATCGTGAGCTCAGGCAGTTTGGGACAGTATCGAGTCATAAGCTGACAGCAGAAGAGGGACAGACGGGAGGCACTTGACGTCCAGACGGCCTCACACGTTCCCTTTTGGAGGATTTTCCAAATCTGTCTTGATCCTTCAATCAGAACTGTCTGGGGAGCAGTTTCCACACTTCAGGCCCGGGGGGCTTCTGGGTCTTGTTGGACACAGAAGTCCGGGTCCTGGAGTTATAGCAGGAAAGTCTGCAAGCCCTCACCACCAGCACAGGATCATCTCTGGACAAGTGACAGACTCTTGGTTTTTTCCAGTTTATGAAACTCAATACAACTTGAATATATTTTGGTCTGCATAGTGCCAAGGTGCAGTTATTGAAGCAGAGAAAATATTTTTTAAATCCCACTAACAGGAAACAGATTATTCTCCAGGGCATCATCCACAATTAATCCCAATATCTTGAAATTTTACAAAATTTGAATGGAGCTGGGGAGAGCCTGCATCTTCTCCTTCCAGCCACTGCTGACCCTTCTGCCTCTTGCCCTTCCTTCCAGACATCATTTGCCCACTTCCTTGGAGCACTGTGCAAACTATGTCCTCTTGCGTGCTGCTTTCCAGCACTAGAGTCAGTTAGAGTAACTATTTGAGAATGGTGTTCTCATTTGTTTTGTTTCGCTTTTGGCAGCACTGCATGTGAGATCTTAGTTCCCCGACCAGGGATCGGACCCACACATGACTCCTGAATTGCAAGCTCGGAGTCTTTACCACTGCACCAGCAGGGAAGTCCAATGGTGTTCCCATTTGAACGTCCTAAAGTCAACCTATAAGCTTAGACACGGCATCATACATCCCGTCATATGAATCTTTAGTGTCGACTTCATCGGCTCAACAATCTTTTCTTGAGCTTTGTGCTAATAGATCCAAGTGCCCATTTAACACATGAGACTGTCAAGAAAAAACAGAAAACCTAGACTCCAGGACCTTGATATGGAATTCCTAGGTTCACATTTCCCCTTTATTGTTACTTAAGACAGAAGCAAGAGGAAGGATTTACTATTTACATCCCAAGAAAGACAGAAAATCTAGGATTCCCATTTGAACGTCCTAAAGTCAACCTATAAGCTTAGACACAGCATCATACATCCTGTCATATGAATCTTTAGTGTCGACTTCTTCATCGGCTCAACAATCTTTTCTTGAGCTTTGTGCTAATAGATCCAAGTGCCCATTTAACACATGAGACTGTCAAGAAAAAACAGAAAACCTAGACTCCAGGACCTTGATATGGAATTCCTAGGTTCACATTTCCCCTTTATTGTTACTTAAGACAGAAGCAAGAGGAAGGATTTACTATTTACATCCCAAGAAAGACAGAAAATCTAGGACAAGTAGTCATAAGACCCAGGACAACAGGAGTGTTTATTTAAATGCTTCTCCACAGGCTTCATGATCAGAACGGCTGCCAGCCTGAAGATTACAGAGTAGACCGTGTATTCCCCCCAGGGAGCAAAGGAGTGGAAATACTGACTTCGAGTGGCACTTCTACAACCCTACATACTTATGCGCCGGCCTTTGGTAAATGGAAACTCTGCAAAACCTATGTAACAAAAATACATTTATCCACGTAATAGTTTTAAAATGGAAGATTTTTTTAAAACACTGAATCCATGGAAATGCACTTTTTAATTTTTACTTCCCCCGTCTCATGCATCCATTGGGCAGGGTTTCTCAACCTTGGCACTACTGGTATTTGGGGCCAGACAATCCTTGTCGTGGAGGCCGTCCTGTGCACTGTGGGATGTTTAGCAGCATCCCTGGCCTCCACCCACGAGATGCAGTTAACAACCCCCAAGTCTCCAGACGTTGACAAATGTCTCCTGGAGAATAAAATCACCCTGTTGAGAACCACTGCCTCAGAGTGAGTCAGAACACTGGGATTGGAAAAGCATTCAATTGAGCCAGGCTCCAGTCTAGATTCAGCAGTTAACTGACTATGTAACCTGGTTATTGAGGTTCACTGAGGTTCACGTAAAGCACCGGTTTTAGCTGATGCTCAGACTCTGAGGCAGAGATGTGCATGCTCTCAGGCACGACCTGTAAGACATGAGGGAAGCAGGAATGGGCAGAAGGAGAAGGTCAACTGCAATGCAACTGCAACAGAGACCGCAGCTAGTCAGTCCGGAGCTCCGGAACTGGGATGGCTCTTCAGAGCTGACCCAAACTGAGGCAAGGGGATCGGGCCTTTTCACCCTCACACCAACTAAGCATTGGATGTGGGCTGCCCCCAGGAAAGAGGCATAACCTTGGGCAAGGAAGGGTGCCTTCAGCACAGAGCAAGGCTGGAGGGGCCCAGCTGTGAGCGCTCAGCAGGCAACAACACTCAGTGAGGCATAACCTTGGGCAAGGAAGGGTGCCTTCAGCACAGAGCAAGGCTGAAGGAGGGGCCCAGCTGTGAGCGCTCAGCAGGCAACAACACTTGGGATGAAGTGCTGGACGGCACTCCACAGCTCCACTACAGCATCCGAATGATGGGGAGTGAGATTCACCAGGCACGAACACGTACGTGGAGGGCACTAAGAGCAAGGACCTCAGAATCAGATTAGAGAGGCAGGAAGCCCAGCTACCCACGGGCGCACGGACCTGTCTCCATCTGAATCACTGGTCTCTTTTTCAGACCCTTGTGGTCCCTACACCACTCCAGTTATATTTTGGTTATATTGTGGTCCCTACCACTCCAGTCCCTACCACTGCTTGTGGTCAGCAAAAAGATAGTGATGGATGTTAGGCATTGTTAGGCAACGGAGATACATAGTAGGGAACAAAATAGAGTCTCTGCTCACCAGGAGCTGTCATTCTAGCGCAAAGGTATAGAAGGGCAAGGAGTAAGACTAGCACCGGCATGAAGTGAAAGCTAAAATAACTGCTAAATCCACCGAGATAGGCTACAGCCAAAGGAACAGTGAACAAATCACTATAAGCAGCTAAAGTCTGAAATAAATATGACAACAATGTGAATTTACTGCTTCCAGAGAAAGAAAAGTGCTCAAAGAATCAGCTTTTCCAGAGAAAAACAACAGGAGCTGAAAACTGAAACATATCCTGAGATCGTGATGACTAAGAAAAAGACGTTGTGTGTTTAGCTGACATGTGTGATCTTTATTTGATGAGCTTTCCTTATCAAAATATTTTCAGTGTTACATTATTTTCTTTTAATTCAATGAGCAAAAAGTTTATAAAATTTTTTGGAAAACTGCGTGTGTGTGTGTGCGCGCGCGCGCGCGCGTGTGTGTGTGTGTGTGTGTGATCTGTAAAAGGTCTAGATCCTTGGTACTCAAAAGTACTGTCCAAGAGGGAAGGCATCAGGCTTCTGAAGTCCTGCACAGATATGTCGACATTCTTTCTAACATGTGTGCACATATCACTCCACTTTGCTGTGAGGCCTCAGCCCAAACTCCAACGCAACTGAAAATTTCCACTTACCAGTCTCTTATGCTAAGTGCCTCCCGTCAATAAAGAAAACGTACAATCTCTTTATTATTCAGATACTGATTAGCTACTTTGGATGGTGATGCTGATAAAGGAACAACAAAATAGTGTGAAATTGTAGTGTTTGTACTCCTAGGAGGCATTATCTTTGGAAAAACACACAGACACAGCTGTTGGTTTCAACAACACTTCATTGATAGTCACCCTGGATATTATTTGCTAAAATTTTCAAGCTGCTAACTCTAAAGGGGAAAGACATGCATATTCAAACCGAGCCAAAAACAATCTTTTTCTACACATTATCATTAGCATTAGAAGCAGGGGGAACCGTGAAACCATGCATTATAATAAAGTTAATATCGTGCTATCAAAAAAATAAAAGTATGCTCAAATAGTGCATTCTATTGATATTAAATTCAGATTCTAATTCCATGGGTTTGGCTTGGGCCTCAGTCTCCATTGCTAATAAGTTCATAGGTGATCCCACCCTGCTGATTCAAAGACTGCCGGTTGAGGAGCAAGTTTCTAGATCATTCAGGTCAAATGATTGTTAAAGTTCAGGTGAAGAAATAATTGAGCATCCTAGAAAGAAAAAGTAATGTGGAAACAGTGTTGCACCAAGAATCTAGTAGCTTAAACTCTGCTGTGTTAGCAGCAAAGTGAACCCTAATTAAAACTTTCAACAAACCAGAGATATTTCCTCCCATATTTAAACATTAGACATCTGGATCTAAGACAACAAGTAGGCTGGTACCATTTGCTGGCGGGCTCAGGTAGTTACATGGACTTTGAAAATATTATTTACAATATAAGTACCAAAAAACAAGACCCGAATAACATCACTCCATGTGAAAATGGGCCAGCCCTTAACCACAGCATTTTCCTGAACTGAACTGGCATTCACAACTGTTCCCTTCAAATGTCACAGCTTAGCCCTTAAGTGAAAATAATCTGCTAACAGACATCATGTTGATGAGACAGTTACAGAACATTTTTAATAAAGGAGTAAGAGTTGGTCCTAAAATTAAGCAAAGGCTGTCAGGGCCAAAAGTAGTTGAGTTTCTCTTGACAGTTTTATTCTAATGTCTGGCATCATTCAAGAATTTTATCATTTTTTAAAGAGCTCATAAGACATATTAAAGCATCTTGGACCATATTTTTTATCAAAGTCATCCAGATTAGATGTGTCAGATAATTATTATAAGAGGATGATGAGTGGATCCTTGGGAATGGTCCAATTTTATGGACATGAGCAGAACTTTATAAAATGAATAATAGCACGATAACAGCATTTTAAAAAGAAATTCCTAATGTATTTTAGTGATCTTTTCATATAATAACTCTTCCTCACAGTGACTTATATCTCTATCATTTAAATACCCATTGAGGCTTATCTGGATTAATTAATAAAACTAAATACATGTATACATATATATATGTATATTTTAGTTTAAAAATCTATTATTAAAACTTAACTAAAATTCAAGAAGGTTAAACTATTAAAATATGACCTAACAGGAAGAAACTACTTAAAAAGCTTTACCATGTAATGTTAGTGGCTTTGATTATAATTTTTTTAGTAGCACTGTCACTACTTGAATTACCAAGATTTGTGATGTAAGAATCTATACTAAGCAAAAAAGTCTTAAGATTGGGTTCTAGAGGTATTATATTATGGGAAAAAACTGGCTTGATTTTTTTTGTCTTAACAAGGCAAAATAAACTAATTCTTGTTAAATTCTACTCCCCCAAGATACCCATAAAAAGAGAATTCTATAATTCTACTTTCCGACATCCCATGTCAGTTCCTCAACTCATATACTTTTTATACTCAGGGATCGAGAATAAGTAAACATGTGTTTTATGAACTACTTTTTTTAGAGTAAACTATAGGAAGATAAATGACTAACTGGATGCCCAAACCTATCTCAGTCAGTTATCTTCCTATATTTTTCTACATCCCATTGCCGTGTTCATGTGCTGGTCAAGAAATATACAGCAATATCTGGAATTCTTATCTAAAGGATTAATTGTGTTCAATATAGCTTTGATATTAAGGATATTTTATTGTAATTCTTTTAACTAGAAAGACATTTACAATACCTCTTTTATCCAGAATATTCCAATAATCATAATTCCATGTTTTCCAATCTTTCTGAATAAACTGAGGTTTACTGGTCGTTTTAATGGTATGTAATTTCAATAAAGACAAATGAGTATAGTACTTTAGTCTTCAAAAAGGTATTTTCATATGTATTGCCTTACTAAATCCTCACAAAAACCTTTGAGGTGGGCATTATAATAACCTCACTTTTACATTCAAGGAGTCCCATAAAAAGATTATGCAGTTCTCCTCAAATCACCTAGCTACTGGGTAGTAAAACCAAGATTCAAATCTGGGTCTTCACTGATCTTCTCAAGATGCACTGCCTCTCTGAGATAACATACAGGAAAGTGTGACATAGACTATAAAAGATAAAGGGCTAAGTCTTCTTAATGCCTGTATGCATATGTGCTCTTCACAATTAGTTAAATAGTCCATGGCCATGCTCTGCTGATACTGGGTCTTCCTTACGTCATGCCCGCTGCCAAGAATTTTAAGGTGATTTTGGATAAAACACAGCAACTTGCTAGTACCACAGTCTGTTGATTCTACCTGACTTGATATAGCACTATCACTTGCCATTCATTCATTCATCAACATATATTTATTGGGCTTCTACTATGTAGCAAGCACCGTGTTTTTTGAGTTTTTCCAGTGGTTCAGTGGATATACACACAACGTGAACAGCTAATATCTATTCAACCTCTCACTTGCTCTTCTTTCCAATGGCATATTCTGACTGCAACTAAGTCTATGATCTTATAACTAGTCTGGATACAAACTAAGCTATGATTTGCCAGACATGGTCCTCCATTTTGGGAGCCAGCACCCAATATATGGCACACAGATCACTCATTGGGGGAATCTGAGAGGATTTTAGATGATGTGTGGGTGGGCAAACATTACTTCGACTTAAATATGGAGAATGTTATCACCTTCAAAATTCTCTTTCAATTTTTCTTACTGCACAAGAAAGGCATAGTTTGGGGCAAATATATATTAACATCTCTATAACTGAATAATCTTTGTAGCAGAGCGAAAGGTTCAGGCTCAGAACGTTAAACAGGTAACTTTATTGATTTAAAATTTAACATATCTTTTCATTGCATTATTTTTAATGTTACCTTTTTTTCATAGCAAGTGGAACTGGTTGTTATATGTCCAGATAGAATACTGATATAAAGTTTATCTTACAAATTATTTACATATAAAAGTTAGTCTTTGATGGTAGATGGGGGGGTACATGATATGGCATCAATTATAGAAGTAGTTCAAAATTCGCTGACATTTGGGAAAAACTCGGGAGAAAAAGCAGTGGGTTGATCAGCAGCAGCCAGGCTCTAGGCCAAGTTGTGTGACTTTGAACAAGTTACTGAACCTGGCAGCCTCTCCATCTCCATCTGTAAATGTGGGGATGAAATGGATCTGTAATGCAACGCTTCTGTCCCCAACCCCCTAGGCGTGTGACAGGTTCCTGTTGGGCAGAGAGACCTCACAGTTGCAATGACGGAGGAGGAGAAACTGGAAGATTAGAAGGAAATGTGTGCTTTTTCAAAGTTCCCCAGGCTTTCACTCGCAAGTGTATGTTCTTTGTCATGCTAATAACATGCTCGGGGGGGTTGAGAGTCACTGGATAAGACAGTCGCTAAGGCCTCTTCCAGCTCTAAAACTCTAAGAAGCTCTAATTTTACATATAAATGTCAGTGCTAAAATGGAAAGACCATTTCTAGAATTCCCTGGAGGTCCAGTGGTTAGGACTCCGCGTACTCACTGCCAAGGGCCGAGGTTCAATCCCTGGTCCGGGAACTAAGATCCCACAAGCTGTGGGGTGCAGCCAAAAATATGAGATGAAATGAAATAAAGTAAAATAAAATATCAAAACCATTTGGTAGCTGTGTGAAGAAAATACGTCCATAATTTCCCCAAAGAAGAAAGAATTCTTAAAAAATAACGATAGTTCTACTTCTTTAGGGAAAAGGTATACGTAAACCAGATTCCAGGAGAAAAATACTCTCTGCAAGGTTTACTGAAACTTGAGCTATGGCAACAAGGAGAATATGACTTACCTGCATCTGGCAAAACACTCCTACCTAGTTAGAGACATGTGTCTGTATCTGTACATGTATTTGTATATGTACAGTATATCATAAAACATAATAATATCTCACTGATCCATAACTTAGTGCCTGGAGACTTCTCAGGTGGAATAAACCTGAGAATTAGTAAGTAAGCTGCCAAAATAAATAGCATAAAGTCTTTTCACTAAGTTCATGTGCCCTCCAAGAATTCCACTCACAGTAGTTGAAAGAGGCAACTAACAACATGGGAGTGAAGGGGATCAGAATACACCACCCTCCAAATATGCCACTTTGCATTAGGATTATTTTTTTAGCTGAAGGCAATTGAGAGACAGCAGACGTAAGAGGAGATCTCTGTCCTCCAGCTCTCTGCCTAAAAGAACGGCACAAATTTTCCTTTGTAAAGGTGACGCAAAGTTTTACTTGTAAAGATGTCCCCCTCTCCTGTACCAGGAAGAGGAGAATGTTTCTGGAAATGACTTTTATTACCAGAGACAACTGGGTCTGCATAACAAACCTTACTAAACAACTATTATCATCATACATTTTCTAGTCTCCTTCCCACAATTTACTCACCTGGAAGCCCAAATCCCTATTTCCTTTGTCTAGTCACTTCTCTTCAATTTATCACCCTTTGTTAAAATGGCATATAAGTCCCCCAGTCTAACCACCTCTTTGAGGTTTTACTTTTCTTCTATGAAGCCCCTGCACATATAAAAATTTTTTAATTTGTATGCCTTTTCTCCTGTTAATCTGTCTGTTGCCAATTTAATTCACAGGCCCCAGTAACATAATATAAAAGGACAGAGGAAAAGTTTTCCATCCTTTATAGGAGGAAAAAATTTGGAGAAAGACTAAAGTTAAATAGAATTAAATAGGACCTCTTATCTGTAGGACTTGGGGGAACCCTTAATATGTTAAAATATGCTGTGAATCTCCAAGAAGAGAATAATTCACTATTTCCTAAACTTATTTAGACCAAAGGTCCTCTTTTATCTCAAAGTCATATTTATATTTCCAGTAAGGATGATACCTACATTTCTAAAGCTTCTGAATTTTTCAAATGCTTTCACATATACTGCATCAGCTCACAGAATGTGCCGAGTGGGATTTATTTCCCTGTGACTATGGAAGAAACAGAGGCAGGCCAGAACAAGAACCCCTCAACCCGTGCTCTTTCCTCCAGATGCCAGCATCCTCACTGGAGTCAGTTAACTGAATTCTCCTGTCCTTCCATCACATCTCTTCTATAGAGTTGGAGATTTCCTTGAAAACATCCAGTGAGGAACCTCCAGGAGAAACTAATGTTAAGGAGATTTCCTTGAAAACACCCGAAAAGTCTAAAAGTACTGTCTGAGAGATTTGTGATGATAATTTGATATTACATAATACTTTCCCTCATGTCTACTTCATTCCCTCAATGAAATGGTGAGTGTCTGAAATCCATACTTGAAAATTAGAACAAAAATGCTGAGTCAGCAGAAGTCCGGTGCTGTTTCCGAAATAATGAGGAATTTTCCAGGAGGTTTTAGGTAGTATTTTCTGGCTGAAAAAAAAAAAAAAAGGTTCCACAAAGAAACGACTTGGTAAAGTAAAGGCTTAGTCACTCTGCAGAAGAAGAGAGAAGTCCCATATGGGCGCTACAGCTGGTAAGGACAGCAAGCACATCGTGGGCCCAGCGGGGCCGGAGTAGGGCCTTACAGAACAGGGCAGAGGGGCTGGGCTTCTGTGCCCACCATGGGATGGAGGACAGAGAGAAGAGAGTGGAGGATAAGCTGCGGCCAGTGCATTCTGGACAGGATGGAGCGGACAAGACTTGGGCAATGCCAGAAAAGGCCAGAGCTCTGGCTCCAGGCCACACCCCACCGTGTATTGGCTTTATGATCCTCATAAGTTGCCCCAAGGCCCTGGGTTTCGGTCCCTAGGTCGACACAATGTCAGTGATGATGTCTTACGTGCCTGCAGACCACAGGTATCCTGGATGGACCCTGAAAGTGGAGGACTCAGACCTGTGACCCTAGAATGATCCTCCTGCCAAGTCCCCACCGTGACATCGGGGTCCTTGCATGACCACTGTCCACACCAGTGTGCTCTGCACGAGGTGGTCTGCGGGGGGCGCAGGCAGTGCTGAAAGGGAGGGCATGCTCTATTTACCAAGCCATGGTGCCTGCATCCTCCCCGAGGATGGGCACCCTTGTATAACCAGTTATCCCCAAAGGGATACTTCCTTCTGTTTCTCACCAAGGAACAGGATATCCAGCCAGGGCCTGGGATACTCAGGACTTTAAACCATTTAGTCAAATCACTTGATATAAGTAAATAAGACAGAAAGTATCTCAAATAGGCCAAAATCTCCCTACCTTGCTTCTGAAATTATTTTTTAAGAGAGAAAATAAAGAAGTTAACAACATTGCATGAGTCACCTGAAAAAGAAAAAAATTTGGGAACTAGGACTCTGAACTCCTTACAGGAAAAGAGACCAGCCCTATACCCCAGAAAGCCATCTCCTGCCCTCTGTCTACATGGAAAATTAAATTAAAGCTGAAATTTTAAATTATTATTATATTATTTTTATTTCTGAGATCCTGATTTTATTGATATGTAAACATAAGGAAGTCAATTTAAAATAGTCATGCCCTGTTTTAGAAAAAAGAACCTTTAATATTTGTTTGGCTTTATGTTTGATTAGGTATTATCTGAGAAAAACCTATCAAAATCGCGTAATCCAATCAAATCATTTATTTAATCAGTTATCCATCAGGATCCTGCATCTAAAACACAGCTGAAAACAGGAGTTAAACAAATAAAAAAGGCTTCTGATGAGCTAATGGTCTAAAGCCTAGGAGATTAAGGTTCATAAATGCTCATTATTTATTCATTAAATACAGTCTCTACTAAGCTGGTAAGTGAGCCGGGCACTGTGTGCAGATAAAATGACAACAAAATTAGGGCTTCCCTGGTGGCGCAGTGCTTGAGAGTCTGCCTGCCGATGCAGGGGACACGGGTTCGTGCCCCAGTCTGGGAAGATCCCACGTGCCATGGAGCGGCTGAGCCCGTGAGCCATGGCCGCTGAGCCTGCGCGTCCGGAGCCTGTGCTCCGCAATGGGAGAGGCCACAACAGTGAGAGGCCCGCGTACCGAAAAAAAAAAAAAAAAAAAAATCAAACAATGAATAACAGTTCCATGTGAGAAGAAAAGAATGTGTAATATGCTTTAGAGAGATTTCCATCAACGTGGTTAAAGAAAAGGGGCAGCATGATGGTTAAAGGTGCAAACCTTCTCCTTCCAGAAAACACTGTTGTCCGGAGCTGATGTTCTTCTATATACTGGCACTCCAGATAATGAAGGTTTTACAATACTTTTGATTACAAGTATGTCTTTTCAAAATGCTCAACTCCAACTCCTGAGTCTAGTTAAACTTTGTTACACTTTCTGCTAAAACTGGTCGTCACAATAAACCAGCTCTGTTTCCAAGTCCCAGAAATTCTCAGTTACGTCACTGACCACACTCCTACCCTCAACAATCCACCACAAACACTTTTGCTGAGAAAAGGGTTGAACGTGTTGGAAAATGGAAGCTAACGGTCATTCTTTTTTTTTTTTTTTTTAATTTGGAAGAAGATTCACTAAATGCCTGAACGAGAACCAGAAAGCACATCTCTGGAAAGCAGGACTGGAGGGTCTGGAGTAAATGTCACAACTGCCCTGGCCCAGAACAGCATCACGCTGGGGTTTAAAGATAAGATCGGTCCAGAGAAAGACAAACACTGTATGTTATCACCTATGTGTGGAATCTAAATAACTAAACGAATGAACATAACAAAACAGAAACAGACTCACAGATACAGACAACAAACTAGGGGTTACCAGTGGGGGCAGGGAAGGGGACAGGGGCAAGATAGGGGTAGAGGATTAAGAGGTACAAACTATCATGTATAAACTATAAGGATATATGGCACAGCACAGGGAATTTAGCTAATATTTTATAATAACTTTAAATAGAGTATAATCTATCAAAATATTAAATCACTATGTTGTACCCTTGAAACTAATATATCGTAAATCAACTGTACCTCAATAAAATAAATGAATAGACAAATGAAAGAAAATATAAAGATTTGTCACTTTTGCTTGTTTCTTTGAGATGAGCTAAATTTGCCCCATTACTTCAGCCAAGAGAAATAAGAACAATTCTCTGAAATTCACATATCCTTTAAAACATACAGAAAAGAAAATATAAATAACAAAGTTTTCAGCTTGTTTTTTCAGTTAAAAAAAAAGAGACAAAGATATATGTCATGTTCTCCTACAGTCCCAAGTATAAAATTCATATTTTATCAAGTGTAGATAACTGTGACATCATAAAAATAGTCCCTATATTTTGGATTCTTTTCCAATAAGGTTAAAACTATGGCCAGCTGTCTGTCTTTCACTGCCACAGACTGACAATGGAGCAGTTCGTGGTCTGGAGTAAGACTGTGTGGATTCAAGTCCTGCATCTCTGCTTACCCAGAAAGGTACTTAACATCTCTAAGCCTCAGCTTATCCATCAGTAAAATGAATAGGATTTTGTGATGATCAAATTTTTTTAAATGACATTGCCACTGAGCCCACGGTAGACAATTAACATTAGAGTTTTTTTTTTCACTAGACTACAAGCTCCTTGAAGCCCCCTGGCACATAGTAGGCGTTCAATAAATATTTTTGACTAAATGAATACATCAATGCAATCTAAATTCAATAAATTTAATTCTATCTATATTGCATTTTCCCTGATAAGTACTAACATGGCACCAGATTCGGTGAGGAATCAAAAAAAGATGTGTAAGGCATAGTCCCTGCCCTGTCATCAAAGAATTTACAAGCATATTGAAATAAGGTGCATGGCACAGTTAAATAACATCCAATAAATGTTATCAGGATCAAGTTAAGTTCTACCTACCATCACGACCACCACCAAAATGGAACATGATTTTTACTGGGGCAATGAAAAAAAAAATTACGTGCCATTTATAATCCCTGATGCCTCTTAGAAACTGGCAGGCAACTTAAGGGCTCTCTATTCGCTAAGGGATGAGTGTGGGGATGTCAAGTTTGGAAGACTCAGAGTTAAATGCTCCAAATGAGATCTAAGAGCCTTGCAGATAGAAACATTTAATTTTTGTTCTTAATCCAGGGTGTACTCAGATCAATGACAGGCTGGTCAGGTAGAGGGGAGTAGAGAAGCAGTAAGGGGAAGGGGAGGCAGACGGATGGAGGACACTGGTTTTCTATGCTTCCCTGGCAAGCAGATGTGAAGCCAGGACATAACTCAATGTGCAGCCATGCTCTCAAGTAGGAAGACTTGGTAACAGTCTTTGGTGACCAGGACCATTTACTCCATTCAGAAACCTTCAAATACACTGGGGGATTCATTTCCACCCATGGTGGTGAGGTATGCGTTCTTCTTCTAAGTGTTAGAGCAGCATGGACTACTCTGTACCGTGCTAGTCTTCAAACTTTTGTGCTCACGTAACCCCATAAGGATTTTGAAAAACTCTATATGCCCTAGCACATTTTAGGTTAACATCCAGAATTTTTCATATGTTTAAAAAGCTGCAAGGGATGTGATTGCCATTTTAAAATACAACAATTACATCATTTTATACATATATCCAACAGAATGCACACACACACACACACACACACACACACACAGAGGTAGATTCACAGTGAAATTACTGAAGCTTAAGCCTCAGGAGCCCTTACTTGCATAAATAAACTTACTAGCAGTAAGCACATGGTCACGTGATTTTGTAAACTCTGCAACGGTAAGCTGTGTGACTGCAATGGGTTAAGACCACTGTCACCTTCCTCTCCAATTTCCCGTTCCTCATACAACATCTCGAATTGGGTGACATGGTGCTGGTTGGGCATTTTTAACTCATGATTTTTAATTCTTCTTCTTAAAGAAGGCTCTCAAATTCATAGATTATTCAAGCCCCGCAATACCTGGCAGAGAACAGAAAATAGATGATTGAGAACACTAGTTACCTCAGTCTCCTGGGAGACCAGGAGAGAGTGGGAGAAGATAACTCAGGTATATGTAAGTTATCCTCAGTACTGGGAAATCCTTGTTAGAGGCGAGTCCATTCTGAAGGAAGGACAAGGCGGAGGAAGGAATTAACTGGCTTTTCTTGCATTCATTTTTTTCCACTAACACAATGTATTTTCATTCCACTTCCCCCACAGATTTTTGTTCTAACAGAACATATTTTTATGTTTGAGAATACTTTTTGATCACTCTATTCTATTTTGTTCAATGAAAATACATATGTAAGTTGAAGTTTATTTTTAAATTTTTTCTGTGACCAAAATGTCTAAGGGTTTCAAAAATACCTTCTGCATTGAGTTACTGTTAAGATTGCCACTGGCTCACAACTGATCAACATAAAGGTTTCACAGATTTCACAAATAATGATTAAAAAGCAAAAGTAAAATTTTCTTGAAAATGCATCTATTAATGAGATGAACAGGGCTGTGGTATTTAACTAGTTAATGTATCTATAACTGAATTTTACTTGTTTCACTTTTATTCCATTTTTCATTTTAATAAGTGTGAACACTGAGAAGCCTTGCTCACACAGATTAGTAGATAGGAAAGGGACGAGTTATATTATTGCCCTGCCACTCACTTCTTTAATGCTTTCTAAAGCCCATAGTGATCTGTGGATCATCTACTTGAAGAGATAACTTGATTCCTTGATAACTTGAACTCCTTCACCTTGGTTGAAAAAAAAAAAGAACTGAAACCACCTGACTTGGAAAAAGGTTTATTACCTTTACTAGTCATTCATTTCCTTAACACCAGCCTTTGAATTCTTCATTTAGCACCTGGCGGTGTTTGGCACCCAGCATAGCAAGACTCATGCAAAGTGGGGGGAGGGCATCAAGGGGGAACTGGTGGGAAAGGACAGCCAGCGTGACGTTCTCAGGGAGATCAATTTTAGAAAAGAATAACTGGGCAGCTGACGACTGAGAATTTGATTCTCTCAGACAATCCCTTCTCACTCCCTCCTGGAAAGTCGTCGCGTGCCACGATGCCCAAAGGCATACGAAACCCTATTTTGAGATGTCACAGACCCCTACACCTGGCATTTGGTGCAAATTCACAAATTTACTCTTACATCTGTCCCTTACACTGTCCCTTTCAAAAGGTAAAAATAGAAAATATGAATGTCCTGCAAAAATGTTTAAGCAAAATGTCACCCAATGGAAAAGACTTGAATATTTACCATTCCAGCGTACAAAAATTACGTGCATGTGTGCGTGTGTGTGTAAAACAGTCTTCTGGTGTTTCCATTTACCTCATGGACACCTGAAAAATAAATTAGACTTCTAATATGCATGTCATCTTATTCCAAACATGAAAAAAATGACCATTTTCTAATTCATATAAATTTGGATGAAATTAAAAGATATGGAAAGAAATTTAAGTCCCAAATTCTAACCTCCTTTACAGTTGATTGCTCAATATCCTTTATTTTCTATGATTTTTTTCAAATGTCCTTGGATATTTTGTGAGATCATGTACCCAAGAGGGTCTAAACTATGGCAAGACTAACAAAAGTTTGCTCAGTTGGAAAAAGGGGTCCTCAATAATAATAATAGCTATTATTATTAAAATTGTAGAAGAAAAACTAGTAAAATGAATTCCATTCTCTCATTGACAAATATGTTAGATTTTTTTTTTTGAAAAGGCCTTTGAGAGAGCAGGCATTAAGGCATTCAAAATATGTTTACTCAGAACTTCTCCCTCGGACAAAGATCCTGGCCCAGATCTCAGCCGCCAGAGCCTGATTCCTGCTGATCAGGAGTGATGCTGAGAGTCCAGGAGGGTCCCATTTAAGGCCAGGCCCCCAGCAGGCCCAGCAGCCTCCTCAGCCCAAGGGAGGGTGAATGAACCTGAACACTGCTCCTGCTGCCGAAACATCCACCATCTCGACACGCAGACTCACTCAGCCACACTGAAGTTCTACACCCCAGCGCGTCATTCAACAGGCTGCTCTCCTCTTCCTGCCAAATATAAGCCCGAAGAAACTGACACTTGAGAGAAACAATCAGGGCCAAGTTCAATATCCATTTTCTAAACACCTAAACCCACTGAAAAGCAAGACACCTCCACTGTGACAGCTTGCTCCCCAGGGAAATGCAATTGCTGATGAGGGACTTTACAGCACACTTTTCACTTTTTATAAAGGGCGAGTGTATGGCACAGCCTCAAGAAGGACATGTCACTTTCTGGAAAAAATTACTGGAGAAGACACTGTCTCTTCTAATACTCTAAGATCAAATCAATTTATCCTATAAGTTGAAGGTAGAAAAAGAGAGGCCACCCGTTCCCAATGAACACCTATGCTTCTTACATTAAATAATGATGACATGACACACTTCATTCCTTTTTGCCTTCAGATATATATTTAATGTTCAGCTACAAAAACTCTCTCATTCTAGGCACATGTTCTAATTACCTTAATAAACATCTATCACCCGATAAGCGCCAGACCCTGGGCAAGTTCACACAGTCTCGTTCAGGGTATGGAGCATCCCTCTGGGCTTTTTTCCCTTTGCCTCTTCTCTAAAAAAGTGTCCTGAAATTCAAGGGATCAAAAAATCATTTCAAGGATATATCTACCCACCCACTGCAATCTTAGCACAGTTCAATGCTTTTGGGACCTGAACACCTCTCCTCCAACTGTGTTTTCACAAAATTGGAGATTTAGAAACCTGGTTTTGGTTTAAAAAACAAAACCAAAATTAGACCATTTTGCTTCAAACGTCACAGAGCAGGTGGCAGCACAGGTTGGGCTGGATGTCTTCCAGCAGGGGTTGGAAGAGCTGAACTGCTTTACAAAAAGCTACACTTGGAATGTGAGATCGGTAGCCCCAGAATATGGGCCTTCAGGTGAGACATAAATGGAGTCACTTCTGAAGAGTCTTCAGTAAAGCTGCAGAGAAAATAAACCTGCCATACACAGTGAAAAGTCATATTTAAAACAGCAAGAAATCATAGCCTAAACGCCAACTTAATCTATGACAAAATGGCATGATCAAAGTTACTGAAATAAATGAAACATAAAATCAAGATGTTATAACCTATCCTAATAAAAACGCAGTGCGGATTTTTCTTCCCATTTCAGCTACTCAGAGAAAATAAACCATCAACTTGTAGAACGCTATCATAACAGGAAAACGTCAGCAAAGAGGCAACTCGACATGACTATAGTATACTAAATAAACACCTACAGGATAAGAGTTAAGCTGATTTTCCTGTCAAGCTTTCTTTATCAAGATTAAAAGTACTTTGAAAGTTCAAGCTAAAAGAGTGAGAAAAATACTTGAGTACTTTTGTTGAAATACGCTTCCATATGGCATGGGGTGAAACGGAAGAGATTTCTGGGGCCTGGGTAGACCCAAACTGGAGGCAAAATTCTCTCCACCCCGTCAGCGGAGCAACTCAGGGCCCTTCAAACGACTCTGGGCTCAGGTTTCTCATCTGCAAAGCGAGCTTAACACCCACGATTCGGGAAAGTAAAGAAGTGAGCTTGGTGACACGTGTGCAAGTATTTTTTGATCTTTAAAACACCATTCAAATCTGAGGACCATCTCAGACACCTGCTTAGCCTCCGCGTGGCTTTCTGTTTCCAGAGCTATCTTCATGAATAAGAAATCTGCTATCACACTGTGGTCTGAAAGTGTTCAGTGGTTTCCCCATTGCTTGCCAGTTAGTATAAGATACAAGTTCCTTTACAATCTACCCTTTCCCCTAGAAGCCTCCCTGTAGCAATCCCACTTCCCCTCTCTCTGTCACAGTCTCTCACCAGCCACCCGTACTACTCAGTGGACTCAAAGAGGCCACAACTGTGCCCACTGGCTTGCCTTTGCCAGTGCTGTTCCTTCTTTCTGGAATGCCCTTTTCCCACATCTCTGTCAGGCAAACTCCTATTTATGCTTCAACACCCAGCTCGTGTCACTTCTTCCATGAAGCCCTCCCCTTCTCCCTATTTTCCCCCCATGCTCCCCAAGGGATGTGAATGAATCTCTACTACTACAAACACATACATGAAAGTAATGAATTTATACATCTGTATCACAGAGGCTCGACTAGCAGCTCTTGAGATAATCTTTGTGTCTTTGGCACACTCAATTTTGAAAAATAAAACTGAAAAATTAAAATCTTATCAAATGATCACAGGGTAAATATTTTATAAGTTTTAGTCATCAAACTATTCTTTGCAAGAATATTCTTTCAAAGAATAAAAATATCCGATAGACTAAAATACAATTTACATGATCTTTGGAGGTCTTCTTCCTACACACAAACTATAAATTACAGAAAGGGCAGGAATACACACAACAAATAACCACTGTTTGTGAATGCCTAGAGACAGAATTTTGATGGATGTGTTTGTTTGTTTGTTTGTTTGTCGACACAACGCACACACATCCCACAGTAAGTAACATCCCTCTGGCTCCTACACTCTGGAGTGCCACCTGCTCTGGCTAGGCTTCTGCCTGGATAATTAAAATGAAGATGTGTATTAGCAGATATTAAAAATGCAAATTTTCACAGTATTCCAGTGAGCAGAGTACCAGATAGCATTCTCTTTATAATCTAGTGGTTGTTGTTCTGGAACAGAAAGAGTCCCTCTAAAGTTTCAATGGGGACTCAGAGAGATTAAGTGAATTACCCAAGGTCACACAGCTGCACGCTGGCAAAGCCAGGACTCAAACAGAGGACTTCTGATTTGAAGCCCAATGCTCTTTTACACTACATTGCCTCTTGTAATAGTAAACATCCTGTTAAAGGTAAATTCACAGAAGAAACCTGATTTCCAAAGAAGAAAATGTAGTTCTATTAGACCATAGGGTTGGCCTTTAAATGTCTGTGTCTTCGGGCTTTCCTGGTGGCGCAGTGGTTGAGAGTCCGCCTGCCGATGCAGGGGACACGGGTTCGTGCCCCGGTTTGGGAAGATCCCACATACCGCGGAGTGGCTGGGCCCGTGAGCCATGGCCGCTAGGCCTGCGCGTCCGGAGCCTGTGCTCCGCAACGGGAGAAGCCACAACAGTGAAAGGCCTGCGTACCGCAAAAAAAAAAAAAAAAAAAGTCTGTGTCTTCAAACTGTGGTCTCTTGAATTTTATAAACATTAAAAAGAATAACAACACACAGGAACTAAACTTATTATCCTCTAGCTGCTTATAAAAATAGTTTAAAAGAGTGCTGCCCTTATTACAAGGTGCTGCAAAGGGCTGAGGGTGGCTTGAGCCAGGCTGTTGAGGAGGAGCTCACCTATCACCACCCCCTAAGGTTTCTAGCTAACCTGAAAATGATGCATGTGTCTGGAGGTGGGGTGTGCTCACTTTTTACTCCAGAGACCCGAAAGGAATCAAGAAACTAAGACCGATCAGTTTGCCTCGTCCCACACTCACTCAGGCAACTCAGGCAGCATGGGCAAGGAGAGTGGTCACGTCTGCCTGGCCTTGCCAGCGACTCCACAATCCACTGACTCTCAAAAGTTCTCTCCAGAAACAATGGCAGTGGGCTGGAAGCTGGGGGACCTTGTTCCCAGAAGTTTAGGAATTAAATGGCAAACAGGGGTTTCAAACCCTCTAAAAGGAGTTAAGCTTGAAATCAGTTTCCACGTTTGAAAAATGAATTTAATGTTAAGGAATGACATCACTCAAGTATGACTTCATCTCCAGCTAGACTTGCAAAACGATTGAGTTAATTTATACCAAAATAAACGCCGAAAGGATGTAAAACAAAGGTGAAACAACAAAAGCATTAGAAGAAAATGTAGGGACAGGATATAAGGCCTTTCTAAGCATGAAAGCAAAGGAATAATAATAAATGGAAAAAACTTAATTAGCATAAAGGAAAAATAAAAGAAACTGATTTGAAAAACTAAAGAGCAATTCAAAAAAACGTATGTGCGTGTATGGTAAAGGGCTAATACCCTTCAACTCTAAAGAGTTCTTAAAATTAGTAAGAGAAAGAACACATCTATAGGGAAAAAATGGGAAAGGGTAAAACTGTAATTCCCAAAACATAGTCAAATTGTTCAGTTTCACTAATATTCAAACAAATGTGAATTAGACCTTAAAGTATCATTTTTCACCAACTGAATGGGTGAGGAGTTTTATGAGATTATATCCAGTGTTTGTAAAATAGAGCAAAGCAGACTGCTGGTGAAACACACCGAGATAAATAGCAGTTTGTACCAAAAGGAATTTTTAAATAGGTGCATACTTTACCCCAGCAATTCCAAGTCTAGGAATTTCTCCCTGGGAGGTAGAGAAGTGTGCAAAAAATGTAATACTGTTCATCACAGCTTTATGCAGAATCGTGAAAAACTGGAAATACGCTAAACATCAAAAGGCCTTGCTGGGGCTTCCCTGGTGGCGCAGTGGTTGAGAGTCCGCCTGCCGATGCAGGGGACACGGGTTCGTGCCCCGGTCTGGGAAGATCCCACATGCCGCGGAGCGGCTAGGCCCGTGAGCCATGGCCACTGAGCCTGCGCGTCCAGAGCCTGTGCTCCGCAACGGGAGAGGCCACAACAGTGAGAGGCCCGTGTACCGCCAAAAAAAAAAAAAAAAAAAAAAAAAAAAAAGGCCTTGCTGGAGGAATGACTGTACATTCACAAGAAACTCTGCTGCTCTGAAAACCAATGTTGTTGAAAAGTAAAGACATGGAATAACATTTGTGGTACTGCTGAGTAGAGGAAGAATGTAACCAAACCAAAGCAGTTCTGAGTAAAGGAATTAACATGCTTTTTACTTTCTTCTTTGTGCTCTTCTCTCTATTTTCCAGCTTTCTACAATGAGCATGTAAGGGTTCTAATTATCTATTAAATTTGTGTTTTCAAAACATTACACCGAGTCATTCTAATTATTTGCTTTATTTATATCCAATTATTCACTCTGACCATAAAAAAAAAAAAACTTTACCTGGAGTATTTGGATAACAGGACACTTAGCAATGAATTCTGACATCATTAAAATTTAAAACAGTGCAAGAATCTGCAATAACTGTTTGAAGAAACTTTACGTCCAAGACCAATTGTTTAACTTCCTACGCTTATTAATGAACTTGACATTAAGTCAAATCTGTATGTTCACAAATCTCCAAACAGCCTGCATTTTAATACTATGGATTGCAGAAATTAATAAAAGCAGACATTTTAAACTTTAATCAGGCAAGCGTGTGATTCTTAAGAAAAATCTAATGTTCTCAATTTCGAACAATCAAATTGGTGAATGAGAATTCAATTAAAAGAAACTTACAAAATGTTTAATAGCACAGATCTTTAGTGGGCTAGGATGAACCCTCACTCATTTTTCTGTTTACAAGTATTAATCACATTCCAAACATGCTACAGTGGAGACGCTTATTACTCAAAGTGTGGTCCTCCGACTGCAGCACCGGCGGCACTGGGAGTTTGTTGAGGATGCTGAATCTCAGGCTCCACCCCACACCGACTGCACCTGAATCTACATTTTAACAAATTCCCAGGTGATCTGAACGCACATTAAAGTTTGAGAAGAGCTGGTACAGAGAAGCTGAAAGCTAAAGTGTTATAAGTCACAGCCAAATTAAAGACTATAGGCTAAGCATCTCTGAATAGTACCACAGAAGACCTAACGCACACACAAAGCTATCCGGCCACGTATCAACGATACAGGTTCTCCAGTTTGGCTGCCTATCAGAATTGCATGAGGAGCTTTAAACAAATACAGATGCCCAGGCCCCACCCCTGACCAAATGAATGGAAATCAATATTTTCCAAAGCTCTCCAGGTAATTCTGTCGCGCAGCCCGATTTGAGAACCCCTTAGCTACTGGCATAAACAGGGTCTTAACCAAAGACATCATTAGCCTAATCACAGCTAGGCAGATCTAATCCCTGCTTCTACTCTCCTCCTGTGGCTTCCCAGACAGCCCTGCTCATCACTCTTTACATTTATCCTAAGTCCTTCTCTGCCCCTCCTAGTAGAACGCAGCCCCCCAGGGGCAGGGACAGAGTTATTAGTCACACTACTTCCAGCACCCAGTGCATAACTGGAGTTTGATGAACGTTTGTTGAAGGAATAAACTTGATTAGGTAGAAGAGATGACAGAGAGAAGCCAAATGGGAAGGAGGGCAGGCATATGAAAACAATAGGAAAACTCATGTTCTCTGATCCTTTAAGTCTCATTGATGTGAAACTTCAATGAAGTGTAAGCCTCGTGGGGAAGACTTACTCTGAAATTAACAAAAAGTCACCTATCATTCCAACAAGGTGGCCGGGAAATATCTGGCGAAAGGGAGCTGTGTTTTGAAACAGCAATGCATTATGCCATAAAAGAAACGAAACACAAAAGTAGAAGCCTGCCCAATAACCAAAGTATGTTCTAGTAGGTTCTCCCTATCCAAGCTAGGGAGCACACCTAAGAATGTGCCCACACCCACACTTTCTATGCCAGAGTGCAGGTCACAAACAGAGTGGCACCACCGTAACTGTGCACACTTCAAGACGCAGGCTCATGAAACCTACACACCTCTCCCCAGCCATAAGGAACAGGAGAGCAAGACACAAGAAGGTCTGAATCAAGCCTTGTCTAAATGCATTTGAAAAGTTCACCATCAAGCTACAAACTCATGAGACTGGAAATGTTATCACTAAATGGTAGCTGTAGGTGTCCTTTGCCCAGGTGAAGAGAGCAATGAAAAGATAGAGATTATGGCTGCTAACACATATTTCTTTCTCCCTCCCTTTATATCTGGGAACCTCTTCATCTCACAACGGGACTAGAAGAACATGACCACAAACCTTTCAGACTCCGTAAGGCCTCAGATCTCCGCCGGGCAAGCAAAGAGCAGCCTTCTGAGCTGGGAAAAGCACGAGCAAGAAAATAATACGACCTCAATCCAGTCATCTGCTAAAGCAAACTAAAGACACTGCACCATTTGGCTTTCATGTTTATGGAGCTTTCCAGAATCCGTTTCTCCATTCTTACCTCCTTGTCTTACGTAGCTCTTAGTTAGAGAGCGGCTTCTAAGGAGGGACCCTGGAGAGCACACACACATTTTCAGGAGGAACCAACATTAACCCCACACGGCTTAAACTGGCATCACACGCAGAGTTTATGTCAACATCCTCCTCCCCCAGGCAGGTCTACCACACCGGAACTCCTCACTCGACCTGCTAAGAGGCGACCACACCACAATTCCCGGGCCAGTCTGGCGAGACTGGAGATGCAGGTGTGCCCCAGCCTCGCCTCCTGACTCAGCCCTGCCTTGGATTCTCCGCCAATCATCACTTTCTGTTTTCTTCCCCACTATAGTAAAAATAACTTCCTCTTCAAGCGTCTAAATCTGTATGTGACTTTACACACTTTTTTTGGCACATCGTTGGTTGAATTTTGACACTAAAGCAGAATGAAGTCGCGAAAAATCTGCAATCACATTTCTGTAAAACTCCAACCAGATGAGTCAGTTCCACTGTTCTCTGGAATACTGAGAAAACACTTCCAGGCAAGATGCTGCATTCTAAGCACCACATCAGTTCCTCCTGTCCTCTGCTTCTTACAGACTCAGCAAAGTCTCAGGGATGGAAGGAAGCAGAGCGGAATGCACGGTGCTATTTGCTGTAAACTGGAAGTGGCTTGCGGGCTGTGCTTCTGAGCGAGGAGAAGGGCATCTCAGGGGGCAGACCATCCAACACAACTGTGGCACCAAGGACTCGGGAAATCTTGTATTTAGGACCTGAGACAGAGCTCCAGAGAGCTGCACGCCCTCACCTCCCACCCCCCCGCTCCAGTCACCTGCCATGACTACGGAACAGAACAGGGGTGGATGTGGCACAGTCATTTCAAAAGAAGACAGTTTAGAAGAGAGTCACTTCTGATACTCCTCCCCATAAAGGAGGCTCACAAACCAAGGGAACTGGAGAATTCCTCAGTTCTACAGGCCACTGAAGGGCCACACAGACAGAGGAAAGTGATTAAGATGCATAAGGGAATGAAAATCATTTCATCTTTTTTCTTTTTTTTTTTTTTTTTTTTTTTTTTGCGGTACGCGGGCCTCTCACTGTCGCGGCCTCTTCCGCCGCGGAGCACAGGCTCCAGATGCGCAGGCGCAGAGGCCATGGCCCACAGGCCCAGCCACTCCATGGCATGTGGGATCCTCCCGGACCGGGACACGAACCCGTGTCCCCTGCATCGGCAGGCGGACTCTCAAACACTGCGCCACCAGGGAAGCCCCGTTTCATCTTTTCATGTGCTTATTGGTCAGTTGTGTTTGCTCTTCTGTGAATTGCCTGCTCCTATTCTTCGCCCGTTTATCTCATGAATTCTCCTTCTCTTATTGACTTATTGATCTTTTACATATCTGCATACTAATCCCATTTTCTAGAGAAACATCTGTCTCCAATCTGAGTCTTTCTGCTTTGTTTATGGGATGTTATTGTTCAGAAGGTTTCGCTTTTATGTTGTTCTTTTTTTCATTTACTGTTTGTGCTTTCTGCATCTGAAAGTAACTTCAGATGAGGAACTACTGGAAGATAGATCTGTTTTTCTGGACAAGATTTATGGCGGGGGCATTACGGTCACCTTCATAGCTTCAATTTTCTGAAAGAGGGTGAAGTCCAACAGACTATTCTATGTAGCTCCCAGAAGAACTAGCAGAAGTAGAGAGAAGCCACAAAGAAGTAGCCTGCCACACTGCGCGAACTCCCTCAGCCACTGGAGCTGTCCACAATGGAATGGGACGACCAGCAGTAGGCAGCTGGGCCAAGACTGTGAGAATCCTCTTTGAAAACACAGCTTTCTTATCCCTACTTGCTTTCCTTCTTTCTTCCTATCACAATTATACGCTGAATTCTGGAGATCCATGACTTACTCTGCTTCCTCTCTCTCTTTGCCTTCCTAAGGACATTCTGCTTCCCACAATTTCTGAAGCAAGATCCTCTCCTTATCGTCCAGATAGGCTGGGGCAAACTGGTGATGGGGGCAGGGATGGGGAGTGCTGCTAATTTTAATTAAGATCAAAACAAAACAAAACGAAACAATGATTAAGACTTGGAAAATGATGTCCTGAAATGTTTTGGCATATTCTACTTGCCTTGGTCCCTTGACTACTGAAACCTTTAAATAAACGTTTGGCTCCAAAGGAAATAGTTTCAGTTGTTACAGTTAAATGGCTTCTTAGCTCTTTCAGCACATGGTTTTAAAGTAGGTAGGACCTTAGAAAGCGCCTAATTCAGTCATTCTAAAGAAAAAAGGGGCACCATCACCTAGAGAGCTTCTTTAAAAAACCCCAGAGCCACAACCATTCTCCCTTTCCTGGCCACTGGGACATATTCCCAGATAGACCATCAAGACCACATGGAAACACTGCTGCTGATGAGGGAGGGTCCCAGGAAAGAAAAACAATTGAGAATCCCGGACCTAATCAACCGTCTTCATTTTGGAGGCAAAGAAACATGAGCTTAGGAGGCTCGTGTGACTTAACAGCACTGACCCCTGAACTATTTGCGGACTCCCTCCAGACCCAGGTCCGCCGGCCCTGCCAGCCACTCGCACAGCTTTGCGTGACAGTTTTGCTTCTCCAGTGAGAAGGTATTTGTGTCAAGCAGCCCACGTGTCAAAACAGGAAACTCTGTGTTGGAGCTGCAAGGTCACGGTTTCCCTAGACAAAATTCAACTTTCTATCAAATAATGTAAGATCCCATTTGTTTTCAAGTTCTCAAGGAATTGGGTAACCATCCACACCAGATAGTAACGGCCCTGTGGCTCTGGCCCCTACACTCATCCGTGGCTGGGCAGGTGAAGGCAACGTGAAGAAGCAGAGAACGGAAAACAGAAGCAAGTTCCCCAGCCTTCTGACAAAGAAACGATCCGCTACTTTGGTTCTCTGCTCTTGCCCTGACTTCCAATGGAAGGGAAATGGGAACCAGAGAAAAACCAGTGCCAGGCTACCGGACGCGGTAGTTCCATCACAAGTGGGAGAAGCTCTAGCAGCAGTCCCAGTGTATGCCTGACACTGTGATCGTTTGAAAGGGTCTGATTCACGTGGATCACCAGTCCAGTCCTAGAACGGCTGGCAACCCCAGAGAGTGCGCTGTACAACACCCTCTGTACAACTACTTTTCTTTTGTGAATGCGGGGAGGGGGGGAAACATGTGGATAAATTCAAAACAGAGGAAAGCAGGCTGTGCAAAGAATACGTTTTTTAAAGATTGTTTCCAGGAGGCAGAAGAGAGGATGAGAAGCAGAAAGGTTTGTGTGTAAAGTTAACAGGGCAAATGACTGGAGCTTATCAGCTGTTGAAGAGCCCTCACCAGTTTGAGGGTGAGGGTGACAAGATAAGCCACAAAAATGCTGATTCAGTCATTTCATATTTCTTGGGTAGAATGGTGCTTTCAAATGGAAGCAAACCATGAATGAATTTGCATACTCCACTAGTATGTGTGTTTGTGCAAGTGTGTGTGTGCACGGGTGTGTGGGCCAAAAGAAAAGGGGATCTGAGAGAAGCAAAGAATAAGGTGAGAAAATTGGCATTTGCTGAAATCAAATGCCATGCCTTGAGTCAGATTAAGTACTTTATAAAATAGCAATTATTAATCCCATCGTATAGACTAAAACATCTAAGGTTCGGAGAAGTTAAGAGAATCTCCCAAGTTCTCCCAGCTAATAAGTGGTAGCACAGTGATCACACCCAGACCTCTGCTCTAAAACCTGTGCTCTTTCTAGTATTGGATGCTTCTGGCCCACAGAAAGCTTTCGATGAATATTTTCTGAGTGACTGAACAAAGGGGTTTATATGTCTCAGAATACTCTCATTTTTATTTTCATTAGGACTGTGAAAGTCATATGCACTGAGCTAGAAAAACATCAATGGTGTTTCCAGAAATGCATTACAGCTTAATGTAAATGGTTATTTAAATCATCTATCAATGAATGAACTAAGAATTACTCAATCGAGGCCATGACTTAAGGTTATTTCCATATCATTCATTAAACAAGGGTCAATGGGTTCGTGCATTGAGCCTTAATCTTATAATCTATCTGCCATTCTAGGTTAAAATCTGCTCAGTCACTGTTTCAAAAACCACATCATCTTATGGTCTCATCTCCTTAAAGAGTCAAATTCATGCTTGAAACGTACTAGCTAATTTAGCACAAATTGCTACCTAAGGAAGATGTTGACTTAGAGCAAGAGATAAACTGCTATTCTGCAAACTCCCAAAACTGGTTCAGGGTTCAGGAAAATGACAAGAAACAAGAAGTTTGAATTCTAGTATGCACCCAAATCTCTAGGCTGACCTCAGGCATTCTTAATTACAGGGAAAGCTCTATAAATGTAAGTCCAAATCCCCACAGGTAAGAGGTAGACAATTATCCCTGTGCACAGAAGGAAATGTTTATAGAAGTATATGTCATAGTGGTTTTAACATCTTTGCTTGCAGCATATGCTTCAAACAGCCAGAAAGGGATGGGTTGTAGAATCAACTGGCTTGAGTCTTTCCTGGCACACTGCACCACGGTCTCTACTTAAAATAAGGGCAAAACAAAGCAGAATATGGAACCCTAGTAAAGAATAGTCTGCTTAGGGCTTCCCTGGTGGCGCAGTGGTTGAGAGTCCACCTGCCGATGCAGGGGACGCGGGTTCGTGCCCCGGTCCGGGAAGATCCCACATGCCGCGGAGCGGCTGGGCCCGTGAGCCATGGCTGCTGAGCCTGCGCGTCCAGAGCCTGTGCTCCGCAACGGGAGAGGCCACAACAGTGAGAGGCCCGCGTACCGCAAAAAAAAAAAAAAAGAAAAGAAAAGAATAGTCTGCTTAGCAAATATATTGAATCAACAGACACTTCCTAAGGGTTCCTGTGGGTTACCCAGCAGAGGTGCCACAGTAGAGATGGAAAGTATTTGAAGAGCTTCCTCCTTTCAAGGAGCTTGCCCCACAAGTTATCACAATACAAGGTAGAATGTCAAAACTTCAAAAGTGATCATGAAATAAATACTACAGGAGTTCAGAGGTCATCACTGAAATTTGAGCTTCCTTAACTATCAGCAAAGAGGCAATAGCAGAAGCAAAGGCAGGTAGTGAGGCAAGAAAAATGAGCCAGTGGCTAGCTTTGGGAAAGTACAGACAACCGCTATAAAACCTGAGATAGATGGAGAGGTGCAGCATACCCTCAACACTAAACTGCTGTCTGTCCCTGATAATTTTAATATGAGAGTGTCACAAATTATTCAAATTGAGTCTCTTTCCAGAAGGCATGGAATTGACTGTACTTATTTTAAAGCTTCTTATTTTGATAATATATATTTTAAAACCTACTGAAAATTTCTAACACTTTTGGAAAAAACAACTTCTTCCTAAAAGTTCCTAACTTATTTTACTAATTTACTGAAGGACTATATATTTGTCCTGTATATTATACCACAGTGTGAATAAAAATGAATTGCATATGAATTCCAATTTTCTCAAGATTTCCTTGGTAGCCTCATAGTAGAGTATATAAGGAACATAACGTACCCAAATGCTTCCCCCCGCTGAGCTCATCAGCTCCTTTCTAGTGAACAAACACAAAGACAGAATACTCGTATCCATTGTACTATAGTCTGCTGCTCAAGACTGACTCCACTCATATTCCACATATAAGTCACAATAATCTTTGTGACATCTGTAAAATAGTTAAGTGCTACCTATTCATGAATATTCATACGTTAGAGCTAAATGCAAAGTGTTTACTATTCAAAGTCATCCATAACTGTAAGACCCCCAAGATTCTTTTAAAGAGGTCTTTGGGTTCAATCGTTAGAAATTTATTTAGGTTTTACTCTATACCCAGATACTGTACTTAAAACTCAAAACGAAAAAGACAACTTAGTTCAAAGATGGGCAAAGGGTGTGAACAGACATTTTTCCAAAGAAGATATATGAATGGCCAACAAGCACAGGAAAAGATATCCAACATCACTAATCATTAGGAAAATGCAAAAAAAAAAAAAAAAAAAAGCCACAATATGGTGCCACTTCACATCCATTAGGATGTCTACAGTCAAAATAATGGAAAAGAGCAAGTGTTGGTGAGGTTGTACAGAAACTGGAACTCTCGTACATTGCTGGTGGGGATTTGCAATGGTGCAGCCACTGTGGAAAACAGCTCGGCAGTTCCTCGATAAATTAAACATGGAATTACCATATGACCTAGCGATTCACTCCTGGGTATATACCTAAAAGAACAGAAAATACGTGTACATACAAAAACTTACACACAAAAGTTCACAGCAGCACTATGCACAGCAGCCAAAAGACAGAAACAACTGAAATGAGAAACAGATAAATGGATAAACAAAATGTGGTATATCCATACAATGGAATATTATTCAGCCATAAAAATGAACGAAGTACTGATACATGCTACAATATGAATGAACTTTGAAAACAATGTTCTAAGTAAAAGAAGCCAGTTACAAAAGGCCACATACTATATGATTTCATTTCTGTGAAATGTCCAGAAGAGGCAAATCTATAGAGACTGAAAATAGATTAGTTCCTAGGGCTTGGGGAGATGGAGGAATAGTGAAGGGATAACTAAGGGGAATGAGGTTTCTCTTTCTGGTGATGAAAATGTTCTAGAAGTGACTATCATAATAGTCTCCCTTACCTAGGTATATACAAAAAACAATTAAAAGCTATTAAACTATTAAAAACTTTAAGTGGGTGAAATGTATGGTTTGCGAATTATAGCTCAATAAAGCTATTTTAAAAATTAATAGCATAGAGCTTCCCTGGTGGTGCAGTGGTTAAGAATCCACCTGCCAATGCAGGGGACACAGGTTCAAGCCCTGGTCCGGGAAGAGCCCACATACCACGGAGCAACTAAGCCCGTGAGCCACAACTACTGAGCCTGCATGCCACAACTACTGAAGCCCGTGTGCCTAGAGCCTGTGCTCCACAACAGAGAAGCCACCGCGATGAAAAGCCCACACACCGCAACAAAGAGTAGCCCCGGCTCGCCACAACCAGAGGAAGCCCACGCGCAGCACGAAGACCCAATGCAGTGAAAAATAAATAAATAAATAATCTAATTAATTTTTTTAAATTATTCAAAAAAAATTAATAGCATATACTGAAATGTGCTTTGTTTGTAACGTTCTTGCACAATAGTTGCTACATTCTTTTGACTTTTGCAACTAAGGATTTTTGGTGAAATGCTACTGTTTCTGTCCCCATTTCTGACAAATAAAAGGATTTATGTATATCACTGTTTGCTTAAAGTTGAGTTTCTATAATAAAAATAAATATAGGTAAGACAAAATTTATTTGTGGTCAAGTCTCATTTCTTTCCAAAAAAAAAAAAAGCAAGTGACAATTCCTAATCATTCTAGCAGCTACAGTTGTCAAATAAGATGCCTTTTCACTGCCCATCACTGACCCCCTTCAGTACAGCTGCAAGGCAAGCTACAGTTTCTGCTCCTGCAGCTTCCCTGTAGGGAAGCAAAAGATACTCTTTCTTTGGGGACTCAAAAAGCTTGAGCACTTTCATTCTAGTTTCTCAAATACAAAACCAACTAGTGTTTTAAACCTGGACTGATGACAGGGAATTTGAAGAAAGACAGAATCCAGATAATACATATTTATCTGTATTTTAAAACAATTCATACTGAGACGAGTCTACGTTAAAAACAGTTTACAAGACAGAATGTTTTTCACTATTCATGCTGTGTGTTTACAGAACAGTCTGCCATAGCTGAATTCCATTTTCTGTCTTCTTCTAATACACTGCTACTGTGTCCCCAACCAACCCTATAAGATAAATTTGCAGCTATGAACAAGAATGTCATTTTCTTTTTATGTCAACAATTTCTATTGATAACATCATATTTTATGCATTCATTTCCTAGATTGCTGTCTGGGGCCTGGAGTACTATATTTAAACCATGCGTGATGTGCAGAAGGAAAATTAATTTGACTTTTAGGGTTTAGAGAAACTATTTTGTAACAGGTCTGGACCTCAATTTTCACATTTTCCTTTAAATTCATTTAAACTCAGAGAACTTCAATAAAGTTACATCTTTTTCTTTCATTTCTGACTCAAAATTGCCATGCTCATATATAATATACATATCAAGATTAGCAATTCTGGGCTTCCCTGGTGGAGCAGTGGTTGAGAGTCCGCCTGCCGATGCAGGGGACACGGGTTCGTGCCCCGGTCCGGGAAGATCCCACATGCCGCGGAGCGGCTGGGCCCGTGAGCCATGGCCACTGAGCCTGCGCGTCTGGAGCCTGTGCTCCGCAAACGGGAGAGGCCACAACAGTGAGAGGCCCGCGTACCGAAAAAAAAAAAAAAAAAAAGATTAGCAATTCTGAGAACTAAAGTAATATATCTCCATTTTAAATAGTATAATTTAAAAATGGAAAGGAAAGCCTATTAACTTGAGATCAATCTGACAGGTTTAGTCCCCATAAATGATAAATCACATACCCAAGTCCTGATAATAAATCATTAGAGTTTGCCGGTTGTACAGGATCAGTAGTAAGCCATCTGACTTATTCAGCTTACATCGATGTAACGAGTGTTATTCCAAGTTTTTGATATTTCCACAGCTCATAAGTAATGAGGCTACTGGCAGAGGCTGCATCATAATCTAATTTCTGCGGGAGATTTTATTTGATTTTGGTTGGTTTTCCATAGCAAGTCGAAGTCTGAATGCCACTTCAAAATAAATGAAATAATTTCACTGAACTGGAAAGACTATGGTCTCCAAGTTAAGTATAGCAATTTGCTCTATTCAGCTATTTATCCCATTGTGTGTTTTATGCTCTCCTCTCTCCACCTATTTCAAGGAGGAAAAGAATCAAGACAAGAGTTATGCCTGCATAACTTTCCTTTCCCTGACTTACTTACTTTCCTTTTTTTTTTTGTAATAAATCTGTTGCAGCAAAAAGCATCTTTAAAAAGAACAGACTTTGCCCTTCCCCAAACTGACTAGAAAAAAGAAGCTGTCTGACCCCTGTTCCTTGAGAAGAAAAAGCATCATTACTAACTCTTTTCCCTTTTTTTCTCCACACTATGCTTTCTGGTTGCCCCCCTTCACCTCATTCCGTGCATCTTCTAACCTCAGAAACTCGAAAGCCAGCTGGGGCTGCAGCTGTTGGCCGGTCCTTCCCTTGAAACAATGGGGCGTAAGCAGCAAAGCAGATGCATTTTTAAAAGCTGAAGTTTAAAAATGAAACCATGGGGCTTCCCTGGTGGCGCAGTGGTTGAGAATGTGGCTGCCAATGCAGGGGACACGGGTTCGAGACCTGGTCTGGGAAGATCCCACACGCCGCAGAGCAATTAGGCCCGTGAGCCACAACTACTGAGCCTGCGCGTCTGGAGCCTGTGCTCCGCAACTAGAGAGGCCGCGATAGAGAGAGGCCCGAGTGCCACGATGAAGAGCGACCCCTGCTTGCCACAACTAGAGAAAGCCCTCGCACAGAAACGAAGACCCAACACAGCCAAAAATAAATTAATTTTTTAAAAAATGAAACCATGTCCATCACTTTTTAAATATTTTATAAATCTCTTCTCTCTGTCATCCCCCCTCTTTCTCTCAAATACATAGGAAACTTTGTGAAAGCAACTGAAAGCAATTGCTTGTGAAAGCAACTCTAGAACAATGTTCTTGAACTTAAGCAGGCATCAGAATCATCTGGAAGACTTGCTAAAATGGATTCCTGGGTCCCACACCCAGACTCTTTCATTCTGTAGGTCTGGGATGAGACCTGAGAAGCTGCACTTGTAACAAGTGTCCAGGTGATGCTGATGCTGCAGGTCCAGGGACCGCACATTGAGAACTACCCACCTAGACAGTGAACGACTGCTAAAGAAAGAGAGAAAGAAATTAGGAATTTAAGACTTAATTTGATTCCAATTCACGTCACCTCCAGTTGTGTGGCTCTGGGAGAGTTCAGTTGCCTAGCACATGGAAGCAGCAACATGGAGATAAATACAGGAAGGTGGAGTCAAGGGCAGGCCAGCTGCTTGAATTATTTCCCTTCTCTGTTGGCCCCTCAAGATACTCAAAGTCTCAAGAAAAGGAAAGTGAAATTATGGAAATAAAAATAATCATTTTTTGCCAGTCGGCCCTTTAGATTTCCACTCGCATCTTGGCTCTATTTCCTTTTTCTCTCAAACTGCTTGTAGTGCTAACGCAATGGGTACTTGACTCAGCCGGATGTGGGTTCAAATCTTGCCTTACTTACTATGCGCCCCTCAGCAAGTCGGTGAACTTCGTTGCCCTCCCTTCTCCCATATCAAAAATGGGAATAACAGCTGCACCTACCTATAATATTGCTATGCTAATACAATTTCATCCTACATGTACACTGACTGGCACATACCCAATAAATATTAGCTTCTATCATAAATGGTCCTTTTTTTTTCCTGTGAGAATATTCAATATGTTAAACATCACACTACCTGTTTGATACAATAGGTGCAGTCATCACTTTGACAAATATTTATTTAGTAGCTACTATGTCACATGTAATATATTATACAAGTATATTAAAAATAATATCCTGTCAAGACAAATATTGCTATAAATATTACTTTGATTTGGAAAATTTTGACTTTATATGAACTTTTATTTAAGAAAAATACTTGCCTCCAAAATTGGCTACCTAGGAAAATTGAGAGGATGTGTTTACTAACCACAGTTTTGTTTTCACAGACACTAAAATAATAGAATGGAGGAAACAAGGGGAGAGTAATTCTGCAGATACCTTGGCCTTATTTTATTAAGGTATATTTTAGATCCTCTTAAAGACCACAAGCCTGCTTTTCCTGAAAATCATTATGTTTACATAACAAAACAACAGGGAAAAAATGTGGCCAAGGGTTTCCTATTTTCAGTTCACAATGATGTCATTTTTTAACCTGTTACATCAGTCAGAAACTCAATGGTGAGTTAGTAATAGGAGCAATATTCCATCCTTCAGTTCTTCCTGGTTCCCTGAGTGAATGCTGTGAATTCACCCTTCCAGCAAATAAGCCTCCAAATGTATCAGGCCTCATTTTTTGAAATATAGAATGAAAGCACACTAAATTCTGGATACCACACGTACTTGGTTGAATTTTCAAGAGGTTAACATGCTAGATGCTGCGGTTTCCTGACTTTAGCCTCACTACATGCCTTTGCTCCTTCCTCCTCCCAGGCTCCCCAGCCCCAAGAAGGGTATCAGAGCCATAACATTTTAAGAGCTGCGTGGAGGTGTCAGAGACAATCTGGTCCCGCCCAGGATTTTACCTATGGAAAAGTTGAGGCCCATGTGGTTCCAGTGCCCTGCCCAAAGCCAACTGCTCCTCAGGACACCACAGATGTCTTCCTTCCCTGTCCACTGTACTTTCCCTACATCACTTGCCTGCATATTTTGCTTTAAAAGAACCTCACCAAAGAATTCATTAGCAGAGTTTATCGAGAAAGGCCCCTGAGCTTCCAAATCACTTCCCTCCCTATGCCAGTTAACAGTGATTGTCGGTAATCGTAACAATTGTGACCTGTGTGGTACTAGCAGGAATCGGAGAGCCTATGAGGCTGTGAGACTTCCTAACACAGAACTCGAAAGAAGAGAGAGTTGACTCCTTAGCAAAAGTGCATATTACCCCAAACCCTCTAAGAAACCAGATATGTTTGGAAATCTACTTGGGCAATATTTTCCTTTAATTTTCCCTAAAGCATCTTAGAAAAACCGTAGTTCCCTAAAGTTTCTACTGAAAAAGAAGTGTAACTTTTAAAATCTGAGCTTCTCTACGTGGAAAAAAACATTATTTTATCTGCGTGTACATTTGAAAACGCTCTAACACATTTGTCACTTTGCTGAAGTGGTTTTTTCCTTCGAAAACGATCTGCTATCCAGACCTGTGGTTTCTGCGACGAAGGGATTTCTGTGGGTGAGGGTGGCAGCCTCCCGCCGCCGGAGTCGTTTGGCCCATGATGGTTCCAGCGCTCCGGGGGCTTCCCTTTGCGCCTTCGCTCCCGTCACGCAGATGCCGAAGTTTGCCGGGGGTTTAGGTTTATCCCCTTGGACGTTTGCGATTAGCTGAATCCCTCCCAGCCTCTCCCCCTCCGCCCCGGCCCCCCGCAAGACTTGTGAGAGATGTGCATCCTCCCTTAGCCAAGGCGCGCACCGGGGGCCTGGGGGGTACTTTCGCTGCGCCCTGGCACCGCTCTCCCCGCGCCCGGACCACCAAGCTGCGGGTCACGTCAGGGGACACTGCTGGCCAGGGTGACTCGCGCCCCGGACCCCGGCTCCCCGCGTCTCACTCGCTGAGGACAGTGGGGTGGGCAGGGGGTGTCCCAAGCACAGGGCAGCTCAGGGACAGCGTGGAGCCCGAAAACTGCCCCTGGGCCACCCAGGCCGGGGGGCAGGAGCTCTCGTGGGGCACAATTCACAGAACGGGCCGTGGGGAGGAGTCAATCCCACCCGCGCGACCCCGAGCACCGGACAGGACGGGACTGTGGTCGCTAATGCCATGGAGGGGCAGTCGCTGCCCCTTGTCTCTCCCCACTCTGCCAGGCTTGAATATACACACACTCGTACACACTCACTCACACGCCTGCACTCCGCCCAGAGGGGGTGGCGGAGGCGGGGGAAGGTATGCAGCGCCCAGCCCCGGGCTACCTGCCCGGCACATCAACCCCGCGGCGCCCCAGCCTAGGCGCAGACAGACTGACGCGCTGGAGGCAGCAGCAGCTCGGGGCCGCCGCACCGATGCTCGTCGGCGTCCCACCTGGGGAGCCTCGGGGAGGCGGCGGCGGGGGCAGCTCCAGAGTGCCCGGCGCACCCCACTCTCCCCTGCACAACTTCGAGCAGCGCGCGCCGCCCTCGCTCCCGTCTCCCTTCCTTACCCAAATACTGCCGCAGGTCGAGCAGAAAGCGCGGGGGTCCCCCGCCGAGCTGATAGAAGAGGGAGCCCAGGCAGAAGACCAGCAGGGTGGCCATGCAGAAACCGTAGTCCCGGAGGGAGAAGCGCAGGAGAGGCAGCAGGGAGACCCGGCGCTTCCAGCTGCCCAGGCCGGGAGGGGCGCCCCCCAGAGGGGCCCCATGGGGCCAGGGATCCGCGCCGCTGCCGGGATGCTGCTGCTGCTGCTTCTTCTTCATCGCCTGCTCCGCCGCCTTGCACAGCCTGCCCGTGCCAGGAAAAGGTCACCCATCCGCCTGCGAGGAGGAGAGCCCGGCCGGCCGGCTGCACATGGACAGGGCCGCGCCGAGGGCAGCCCGGGTGGGGGCGGGGAGGGGCCGAAGTTGCCGGGCTCAGGAGACTTTCCTGGCCA
>NW_020173666.1:4731079-4753857 GCF_003031525.2 Neophocaena asiaeorientalis asiaeorientalis | reverse complement strand
TGTCACGTTACTGCCTCTGCCTGGAGCGGGGGAGGGGGGGTGAGGGGGGGCGGCGATTATTCGCTACTAGGAAGAAAGTTTCTGGGGTTTTTTTTCCTTCCCCCTTTCTCTACAATCTGGCCTCAGTTCCTGCGCCACCAGCGACCTCTTGGGGGCCCCGCTGACTTCCCTCTCGTAAACAGTCACCGGCAGGAAGAAGCACTTCTTTTAGTACTATATGGTTTTTGGGTTTTGTTTGTTTTCTCATTTCAGAAACTTGATTCTCCTTCTGTGTGCCGAGCTGTTTACAAAAGGCCGATGAAAGGTACTTGGAGATAGGTTCAAGACTTTGCTGAGATGGTAAAAGAGCAAGTGGTGTAAGTTACAATTAAAACATGACCCCATAGGGCCAGGCTCATCGCCCCAACTTCTGGAAGAGAAACAGGAGGACGCTTGCTTCTTGCTCGCCTTCGCTCTACAGCTGCTCATCCAGGAAGCGACCAGAAAGGCAAGGGGGGGGTGGGGTGAGGAGGGGTGTTATAGGGCGGACTCAAGGAGGTCTTTCCTCTAGCAGATATGAAGGGGAAAGAGCCCTTGCATACCCATTTCATCGCTGCCACCCTTCCTTCCAAGTGAAGTTTCTGGACCTGAAAGAGCACCTTCCGGGCAGGAAAGCTGCATCAAACACAGATCCTCTGGCGAGGGTGGGTGATGCACAGAAAGGGCTGCTCTCGTCAGCCACACTTCCAGTAAGAATAATTCATTGCTAGATATAGAAGCTGTGCCACCTGGGACTTAAATGACTTGCCCAAGGTCACGGAGATACCAGGAGTCGAGTTGGGTGCCATACCCAAACCTGTTTGACGCTCAAGCCCACTATAATAACCACTGCATGGTACTATCTCCCAGTCAGGGTGCTTTTCCTAATAACTTGCACGGTGACTGGAAGATGGGATTTAGCATTTAGCTCAGGCCACTTTGAGAAACAGAAATGGAAATTTCAGGCTCCTTGTGCCTGCCTCACACCTCTGGTTTCCTATTCACTCTGTACATTCCAGTGACTGACAACTGATTAAAGGAAGAACCAGGAGCCAGGGACATCTATGATTCTAAGACTGTTTTCCTGAAAACCTTTATAAAGTTGGGTATCTGAGAAAGTTTCTATGGAAAATCAGGGAGCAGAATCCTGAGATCAAGAGTTTACAATTTAAAAATAATACGGTTTAACCGTCATCCAGACGTGAGTATCTCTGATTCCCGAAGAAGACACATAGATCATGAACTGGAGACAGTTGTGGATGAGGTGAGTGGTGTCACACACATCCACACACACATACTCTACTTCCCAATTTTATGTCGTCCTGGCCCACTTTCTCATGAATGGGAAGGCTGCTTTGAGGCGGAAAGAGAAGGGAAGTCCCTGTGTTCTAGCACAGGAAATCCTAAAGTAAAGTGTTAATGGTTTGCTTCACATTTGTTCCATGAATCAGATTTATTTGGGTTAATATGCACATTTTACAAATGTGGGTGCCCCTGAGAGAATGAAGCCAATCAGTCATTGCCCACTAATGTGAATGACTTTAATCAGCATGCTGAGTACCTGAGAATCGGCTCCCAATTAATAATTTTTGAGTTAATGACGAGGGACTAGGAGACGGGAGGAGCAAAACAATTTGCATAATGTTTCAGAGACCACCTGTGACAAATCAGACCCGCACCTGAGGCCTGGCCCTATCATCTGGACGTTTTTCATTAGATGTAGGATAATGTACAAGATCCTGTGTGCTCACGAGACCCCCAGGGTCTAGAAACTTCTCTCACAGAATGAGTTGGGAAACTTCCCAATTCTTTCTCGTAAGGAAAGGAATCTCAGCAACAGCGAGGTTACAACAGGCAGTTGGAGGCGGAAGAAAGGAAATAAACATCTTAAAAAGTAACTAAATATGGGAATAAGAGTTTAGAAAACAGTGAAAAAGTTATGAGGAAAATACGAGGCGGCAACATTTGGCTTAGAAAAAAATAAGCTATGACATGAAGAATTTTAGAGGGGGGATTTCCCTGGTGGCGCAGTAGTTAAGAATCCACCTGCCAATGCAGGGGACATGGGTTTGAGCCCTGGTCCGGGAAGATCCCACATGCCGCGGAGCAACTAAGCCCGCGAGACACAACTACTGAGCCCACGTGCCACAACTACTGAAGCCCGTGCACCTAGAGCCCGTGCTCTGCAACAAGAGATGCCACCGCAATGAGAAGCCCATGCACCACAACGAAGAGTAGCCCCTGCTCGCCGCAACTAGAGAAAGCCTGCACACAAAAACGATGACCCAGTGCAGCCAAAAACAAATAAATCAATAAATTTTAGAGGGGAAAAATCGGGCAGTTTTTAAAAGATTGTGTTAATGGACTAACTGCCTAAAAAAACTCACAGAGGGAAAAGAACGGATCTTAAGATATGAAGAAATTTTACATAGAGAAGATTGCTTTATATTTTCACCCCACAAAAACTTAGATGTTTGGGTAAAACTTTGTTCTTTGAAATCCTATAAATGTCCCATCAAAAAAAAAAAAACTTTGAATTTAAAGTACTTATACTGACGAATGGTATCTTTATTCAAACTAGTTAACAAACCAACTAACTAGAGGAATTTGTGAACATTTATTATTAGTCTTATAATCCAACATACTTTATTTAATAGCTTGAGCTTTCTCATCCCTTCTCTCTCTGGTGATTTTCATCTCTCTCACCTGAGCCACTCATTTTCAACAATCCCAACCCCTGGCCATCATCACCTTCTCTCCTCTGCTCACGTTACAAGCGCCCACACTCGGGCAATTTTCAGTCTTTTCAAGAACACTCAACTTTTTAATCTATCACCCATCTCGTATGTTTACTTCCTCCTTTAGTTCTGATTCCTGATCCATCGTTCTGATCCCTATCCTGCAGACACACTTTCATTCCCATGTTCCTGTCATCTTACATGGTACATACTTGTCTGGCAAAACCCAGATAAACACAGCAGTGCCACTGGACCGGATTGCAGAAGACACCCAGCACTGCCAACTGCTTCACTTTAGCACAAATTTCCTTGGACGCTCACTCATTGCTGTCCAGCAACCCCACTCTCTAAAATGGCTATTTCATACTTCTCTCTTCTACTTCCACTACTTTCATCTCTTCTGTCTCAGCTGACGACCTGGCCTCATGCTTTATTGAGAAAATAAGAGCAGTAGGACAGGAGTGACCTCATTTCCCCACCAATCTAAACCCTCTCTCTATCCTTCCTTCTGTTTCACTGTGTCCCTCTCTGCTTCTAGCAAGGCTAGTCTGTCACTGCCCTAGACTCTTGAATCCACCCAACCCCACACCCAAGCATACTCTCTCCCAAGGCTTCTGCATCTCTATAAATGATGGCACTATCAAATCACTCAAGGGCAAAACCCAGAAGTCTTCCTTAGTCTTTCTCCTTCTCTCACTCCTGTGTCCAACCCATCTGCAAATCCTATAGGCCCTACTTTCAAAACAGTATCCAGCATCCAACTTCCTTTGCTACCACTCTGGTCCAAGCCACCATCTTCTCTCATCTGGGTTACTGCAGTGGCCTCCTATGTCAGTTATATTTAGGTCTAGCTGTGTGTAACTGAAAAACCCAAAATAACAATGGCTTAAACAAAATAGAAGTTATCTCCCTCTCATATGAAACAAGTCCAGAAGCAGGCAGTGCAGAGTTGGTGAGGCATCTCCATGCTCTCATCAAGGAACCATCGGAGCTTTCACCATCCTCAGCGTGTGGTTTCATTTTAAAGGTAACTTCATGATTCAAGATGGCCACTGGAGCGCCACCCCTTATGCTTATATTCCAGGCTGGCAACAGAAGGAAGCAAAAGAAGACAAAAGTCTTCCTCCAAATGGAGTGGGTTCTTTTAAAGCAGTATTCCAAAAATGCCATGAATCATCCTCTTACAGATTTTTGGCCAGAACATAGTCACAGGACCATGTCCAGCTGCAATGGAGGGCTGGGAAATAGAGGTTTCAGCTGGGCACACTGCTGCCACAAAAGAATCAGGGTCCTATTACTAAAGTAAGAAAGGACAAGTGACTACTAAGTGGCAATCAGCGGTCCCTGCCATTCCTCCTTCTTGATCCCAGACTTTCACTCTGTACTTTATCCCCTTCACAACAGCCAGAGGTAACTCCTCTGCACAGAACTTGCTAGTGGCTCCCAACACACTCAGAGTCAAAACCAAAGTTCTTCTAGTGCCCTACAAGTGCCCTTCTATTTGGCCCCATTGTCTCTCTGACCTCATCTCCTGTCACTTTTCCCTACTCGTCCTATCTCATCATTGTTCATCAGACCAACAAAACTTGCCCCTCCATCAGGGCCTTTGCAGTCGTGGTCCCCTCTGCCTCAAAAGTTCTTTTCCCAGATCTCTACATGGTTTGTTTGCCCTTTGACTTCCTTCAGTCTCTGCACAATGTTACCTTAGCCAAGGAATCTTTTCTGACTACCCTATACAAAATGTACACGTGACCTGCATTCTTTATTCCCTCGACCTTCTTTAATTTTCTCTGTAGAACTTACCATAATATGACATGTTGATATTTTTATCTGTTGTGTATCTCTCCTCGCTGGAAAACAAGCAGCATGAGGGCCATGATTCTGTCTCACTCATTCACTGATCTTTCCCCAGCACCTAGAATAGTCTGACAGATAGTGGTCACTCAGTAAATATTTATTGAATGAGAAGGTTAGTTTCAATATGAAGGATCTTAAGTTCAATGGGTCACCTCTCATTATTCCATATGTGGCCAACTGGGGATGAGAGATGGAGGCACAATGGAGAATAGGTCTGCATCCTCCTGGAACATTCAAATGATCATTAAAGGAGTTGTCTGAGATGAAAAATATACTGTTGAGGGGAAAAAAAGAATGAATGAATGAAGTAATCCCTCACCACTTCCATGACCCACAGTCTAATTAACAATTCAACTGCTTCCTGTGACTAAGAATGCCTCATGCTGTGGAAACAACCCAAGTGGCCATCAACAGATGATTGGCTAAAGAAGATGTGGTTTATATATGCACTGGAAAACTACTCAGCCGTAAAAAAGAATGACATATTGCCATTTGTAGCAACATGGATGGACCTAGAGAATATTATACTAAGTGAAGTAAGTCAGCCAAAGACAAATATCATATGATATCACCTATATGCAGAATTTCATAAATAATACAAATGAATCTATACACAAAACAGAAACAGACTCGCAGACGTAGGAAACAAACTTATGGTTATCAAAGGGGAAGGGGAGGGGGGAGGGATAAATTAATTAGAGTATGGGATTAACAGATATAAACTACTATACATAAAATAGATGAACAACAAGGATTTACTGTATAGCACAGGGAACTATATTCGAATATATATATATATACACATAACTGAATCATTTTGCTGTACACCTGAAACTAACACAATGTCGTAAATCAACTGTATTTCAATTTAAAAAAGAAAAAACAGAATGCCTCATGGAATCACAAAAGGAATATGAACCCATGGGTTTTGCCTTGTGTTACCATTCACCTTGGCAGAAGTATTGCTTGTCTTCAGAATGTTGCTAATTTCAGGGACTGGGGCATTCACTCTTTTGGAGAACCAAGCTCTCTGAGCTTTGGCCTTGGAAGACCACCAGGGTTGTGTTCAGACCCTCTTCTTTTACTGCTCTGCTAAACGTAGGGCTGTTTCAGGAAAGTTGTTGAGTTGGAATGTCCCTATTGTAATAACGATAAATTACAAGCCAGCCTGTTCTGTTTTTCTGCCTCGGATTTGAGAAGTCAAATGAAAGAATAAGGTTTTAATAACAACACTAACATTGCTGGTTTCCAGTCTTGTGGGCCCCTGGTCCATTGAGTGGACGGGAACTTGGTCTTAGGTTCCCCGTATGCTCCCAGTGTGTAGCAGACACATCCTTCTACGCACAGCTACACACACACACACACACACACACACACACACACACACACACACACACACCAAGAGGTGCTCTCCACCCCTGCTCCCTTATGACTCTTACCCCTCTCCTGAGACAAGGCATAAACAGATAAACAAGAAAGCAAGCAAACGAATAAGCAGAAAAACAAAGAAAGCATTAAACCAAAGGGCCTTTTACCTCAAGTATTTCGTATTGAAAATGATAGCTAAACTATGTTAGTATTGCTACATTCCTAGCATGTTCTAATCTCTTTACCTGAATTGTCATTTAATCTTCACAACAACCTCATGCAGATACTCTTATTTTCCCCATTTTACAGATGAGGAAATAGACGATAAGAATAACGAATATCAGATACGGGAGACTTAGTCTGAAAAGCTTTCCCGAAAAGGTGGTACGGGAGCTGGATTGTAGGATAAGGAGGATTTATCGCTGGGCAGTAGCCCAGAGGGCATGCCAAGTAATGAGAACTAACTGAGAAAGAAAGGGCACAGAGATGTGTTTGGGGGACAGTGGCAGCCCTGCCTGGAGAGGGACAGCGGAGATCTGTGAAACTGCATCATTGCTAAGAATGCTGGACCCCAATCACAGACACCAGCTGGAGTTTTGTCTAAAGGTTCTTTAGAGATTCTCCCCTTCGGGCCAGTGCTCACAGGCCTCTTAGCTCTTAGGCAAGTCTTGAGCAGAAATTCTTGATTCTATTATAATTAAACAGATCCTGCAGAGAAAACAATATTAATATAGGGAATGCATAAAAGACAGAGATGGCTTAGATTTTGCAGAAAGAAACCACTTATCCAAAAAGGTACTGTTAAGTGCAGACACTGATTCCTAGTCTTAACATAGCACAGTGAAGCCTCATTGCTGCAATTTGGTTATAGCTTCCAACTCTGAGAAAAGGGTGGGTCCACGATGGCTATCTTCTACAGTGAATTTTCTTTAAGAGTCTTCATTCAGTCTACGTAAAAAGCCTAAAAAATTAACGCTGTTTACAATTAATGAAAAAAGAAAAACCTTCTTAATATGTCCAAATATTGAATGTGTTACCTTAGAGTGCAGACTGCTGTTTGGACCATATATTTGAATCTCTGCAGTACAAATGATTACACTAAATTTAGAGTGGCTTTTCTGGCTGAATTATTTTTTACAGTGCTCCTAAGAGGTTCTAAACTGCATTCAATTTTTTGCTCATCTTTTTCTTTTAAAAATTCTTGACCAGGCTCAATCTATGTTAATATAGTGTAAAATCAATATGTTCTTTGCAATCATCCAATAAATATATATTTAGCACTATTATGTGCCTACCACTCTGTGAATTGCCATGAAGCAAAACAGAAAAGTGTAAGACCAGCTGTTCAGCCTTCGAAGAATTTGCAATCTTTTCGGGAAGACAGGATCGTTCATAAGTGAAGCAATTTGACAATAATGCACGGCAGCATGTAATTAAATGATAAATTGTTTGTGGCGCATTGTAAATAGCAAAGTCATTCAAATCTTTAGAGAATCCCAATATTCATTTCCAAAAGGAATAATTTTTCTTCGATTTTTAAAATTGTCTTACAAACCTTTGTCCCTTGAGTGTAGAAGTGATTTTTAGATTTGAGAGTTATTTGTAAGCAAATAAGAAAAATAGATGATTGAATTGGTGATTGTTTTTGATCCAAGAGTGCTGCGACTCTGAACTCTTGGATTTGATTTCCTTGTGCAGGTTTTACATTGACTGTATCTGATGCACATTTTCCGTGGGAGGAAGTCGGATGTCCCGGCAGAGAGACCAAGGAGTCTGCAGGGGGCAAGAAAAGCCTGGGAAAGTGGGAAATTATGTGGGACCTCTAAAAACATTATTTCCAATAACTAGTTGAATAATTCTTTTTCAGATGAACTTTGTGTAATGCAGTGTTATTGGTTTATTATGAAATATGCCTGGTGCTTTCCATGAAGCTGAGTACCAATATGAATCCCCAAATATTCATTTATCGCAAGATATCTTTTGTGCCTTTAATTAGATCAGTGATTTGATCGACTCATCTGCCTTGCTTAAAAGATGTGAAAATAAAGTAATTGGATTTTTAAAAAATTATTAATCCAAATGAGTGTTGTCACATTTAAAGTGCGGATATTTGTTTAAGTCCCAATGCGTTGCTTAAAGTATAAAAATATGACCCTTTATTTCCTGTAACTGATCACATCTTACTCAGGTCCTATTTCCTCAAAGGGTAGGGGTTAGGGATGGCAGGAGTTGATCTAGCTAAACCTTTTTTGGTTGGAAACAATCTCTTTCAGGGCACACTTACTATATTTGGTCATTTGGGGTTACTATTCAGTCAAAGTCAAGGTGCAAACTCCCTGCAAAGGCTCCCCCTCTTCCTGGCCAAGACGGTCCCACGCAGGGAGTGTACTGCTTCACAGTCAGGGGCGTGGGCGCTGTGTCTCACGGCCATTGCAGTCCACGGCTCTCTGTTTGCACCTCTGCTTCTGACTGGTGTGGCTCCTAGTTTAGAGCCATCTGCTTAACAGCCTCTGCTTCAAAGTCTCACCCCACATGACGTGATCCCCAGATCTGAACCTTCTGTGCCCCCTCCGCCACCTTGAGGGACCCAGGAACTTTTCTGGATTTCAGGGCGTCCTGCTTGCCCAAGGCAGACCTGAGGGGCCATCAGGCCATCTCGGCTTCAAATCCTTCCTCAGCCACTTCTAGCCTGTCTGGTTGGCACTATGTTAACCCAGTAATTCTCCAGGAGGCTTCATATATCCCACATCTGTTCCAAGGAAGTACAAAGAAACCCCACCATTCTGGGAATGCCCTTGTCTTAGTCAGTGCAAGCTGCTATAACAAAATACCATGCACTCGATGACTTACACGACCAACATTTATTTCTCCCAGTTCTGGAGGCTGGGAAGTCCAAGGTCAAGGTGCCAGCAGATTCCACACCCTGACTTGTATCCTCACATGGCGGGAGGCGGGGAACACTTTATTCTTCTTATAAGGGCATTAATCTCATGCATGAGATTGACCTAATAATCTCCCAAAGGCTCCACCACCAAATACAGTATCATCACATTGGGGGTTAGGGCTTCCACACATGAATTTGTGGGGAACACAAACATTCAGCCCATAGTAGCCCCAAACTACATGGCTGTTTTCAAACTTCCCTGAACAGGATTTGGCCCTGGAGTGGGACAGCTAAGACCAATGTTTCTCATGACTTGCTTTTTTCTCTCTCCTTTTCTCTGTTCCCTGTTCTCCTGCTCAGCCCCCATGAACCTGAAGTGCTTTCTTTGTCCATATTGATGAAAGAGCTACAGGGAAAGAAACTAGAAGACAAGGAAAATAATTCAGAGAAATAATTCAAACTATATCATCTTCATTATGCACCTTTGGGCCTTTTATTTTTTAATTTCCTTTGGCGTCGGCAGTTCCTTGAAGGGAACTTATTTTCATCCTTTGAAGACTTACTTGATTTTTAGAGATGGCCAAAATTATTCCAAGGCAAATCTGTTGAATAAAGTGTTGAGCTATTTGGTCAAAAGACTAAGGCATTAATAAAAGAGAGGAAGGAGAAGCAAAAGGAAAAGAAAGAGAAAGAAAGCAATCATAGAGCTGCCGTGATAGATGGGGCAGAAATGCACTGAAAACAATCAGGGGCTCATAGCTCCTGCCCTTTTCCCAAATGTTCTCTAGAAAGTCTACCTGATCTAGAGGTACATTTGGATGAGAGGATAATAAAAGCCAAACACTAAGCTACCAACAAACTACCTTATATTTAAGCACCTATGCAATGGCACAAACTTTTAAAAACTGAGCTTTAAACGTATAGTTAAGGACAAATGTATTTAAAACCAAATGTTGTACTGCACAGCTGTTTCTTGGGACTGGACAATATGCTATCGTTGGCCACCTAAAGGCTCTGTTGCATATTGTCTTAGTCTGCTACCTATTTCTTACAAAGTGTCATAGACATGGGTATAGATAGAGTGAAAGGGGAAAAGTTTAAGTCAAATACTCATCAGTTGCTTTTGTGTTATTTTCAGCTGCCTCTTACTCTGCCATGTACCTGCAGAGTTGAATCTCTACTCAACCTTAATTCCTCATTTCCGAGATCCTTGTCAATTCACAATGTTAAGCTGGTGCTTTCCTCATTTTAGAGGTCATTGTCTGATGTTAATGTGTAAGAGCCGAAATCGATGCAGAAGTGATATTATTTTTCCCTCCCTGCTTAACAATGTCATTAGTCCTTGTTCAATGGGCATGTCACATACCTTTCTGTCTTCTTAGAGAAAAATATTGCTCAGCTTTCCAAAGTACTTTAAAATAATTTTCTGAAGAACAGCCAGAAAATGAACTATGAAGATAGGGAGTCAGCTCTCTAGTCAAAACGCTTAGTTAAATAAAGATTCCCAAGGTCATCTTAATAGAAAATTTAAGCAAATACTAGAGTATGAAGTATAGTCTTCCAGCTGTGCAAATTACTAGCTTTCTGACCTAAGGTCAGTTACTTAGCCTCTTTGCGCCTCAGTTTTCACTTCTGTAAGGAATGGAACATAAGGTCTGCATTCCTGAACTCACAGTCTTTTCTGGTTCAGGATGACACTTAACCTGTGGAAGAAGCACATCACCAGCGAGCTGCTTTCCTATGGTACTTGCAGTGAAGTGTCCAAGAAATTATCCTGCAGCATGTATGACAGTGCAAACTCTTTTTAAAGAGCAGCCAATTTGGGGCTTCCCTGGTGGAGCAGTGGTTGAGAATCTGCCTGCCAGTGCAGGGGACACGGGTTCGAGCCCTGGTCTGGGAAGATCCCACATGCCTCGGAGCAACTAGGTCCGTGAGCCACAACTACTGAGCCTGCGCGTCTGGAGCCTGTGCTCCGCAAGAGAGGTCGCGACAGTGAGAGGCCCGTGCACCGCGATGAAGAGTGGCCCCCGCTCGCCGCAACTAGAGAAAGCCCTCGCACAGAAACGAAGACCCAACACAGCCAAAAATAAATTAATTAATTAATTTAATTTTTTTTAAAAAAGAGCAGCCAATTCAGATGGTGGAAGGAGCATGAGTCTTGGTCAAGAACCTCCCTGGGGATGAAGATTATCTTGAGTGAGTAACCCAAGTGTGCTCTGAGCCTCCATGTCATTATCCATGAGATGCAATAAAGCACCTAGCATTCAGTGATGGAATTAAATACATTTTTACAGTGCCAGGTACATGTAAATTAGAATACAAAAGGTTATTTTTAGAGATGAGGAAACTAGAATGCAAATAGATTACATAATCTGCACAGATTTATATTATTTGTAAGCGGCAATACCAGAACTCAAATACAGATCTTGTGACTCTATCTCAAATACTTTTTCTACAATAAAGTGAACTTTATTTCAGCCACAAACCCCTCTGAGAACCTGACAGATCTATTAACTCACCTCCCAGAAAAATACATGTAATTTTCGCATATAATTTCAGCTCATCCATGGACCTCTCAGCAGACCACAGACCCAGATTAAGAATCTCTACGCTACAGACTGTTGTCTCTCCTAAGTACTTCTGGGTGCATCTACCAAATGAGGACATCACTTTTCATCCTTATGTCAGAAGAGAAGGATAGATTTTATGGTACTAAAGTGGTACGGAAAGTCTTTAAGTGCCATTGGAAATAAAAAACCTTTCTTCAGACTGTTATGATCCTTAAAGCACTACTGAGATGCTGAGAATGGTCCAAAATTGGAGCCATATTCAGGCATTCATTCAGCAAACCCTTCCTGAGGGCCCAAGATTTGTGTGGCCCCGGTGTTACAGTAGAGCCCAAGGCAGAGCCTGCTCCCACGAGATTTATATTTCCTGTGAGGGGAGACCGACAATAGACAAATACATTATGCCAATAGGGTAAAAGACGGGGTGATGTGACAGAGTGATGTGCTGATTTACTGAAGGTTGTGTGGAAAAGGAAGACTTCTCTGAGGAGCTGGCATTGGAGATGTGACTGAAGGATGAAAAGTAACTGTCTGGGGAGGGAACACCTCATCCAAAACCCCCAAATGGAAGTGGACTTGGTATGTGCCTCTGTGGTGGGCGTGGGATCACCCAGAAGGCAAGTGGCAGGAGATGAGCCTGGAGAGGGAGATGGGGCCGGTCCCTGTACGGTCTTGTAGACCAGGGTAAAGACTCTGTCTTTTATTCTACAGGAGATGGGAAACATTGGAGAGGCTAGGCGAGTAGCATCTGATTCATGTTTATAAGCGATCGCTCAGGCTGCTGTGTGGGCATGGGTCGTTGGGGAGCAAGAGTGAAAAAAAAGGCTATGAGGGCTTCCCTGGTGGTGCAGTGGTTGAGAGTCTACCTGCCGATGCAGGGGACACGGGTTCATGCCCTGGTCCGGGAGGATCCCACATGCCACGGAGCGGCTGGGCCTGTGAGCCACGGCTGCTGAGCCTGCGCGGCCGGAGCCTTGCTCCGCAACAGGAGAGGCCACAGCAGTGAGAGGCCCGCGTACCGCAAAAAAAAAAAAAGTCTATGAGTAGTCCAGGGATGGTAATGATGATGATAGAGAAAAGTTGGGAGTTCCCTGCAGGCCTAGTGGTTAGGATTCGGTACTTTCACTGCTATGGCCGGGGGTTCAATCCCTGGTCAGGGAACTGGGATCCCACAAGCCACATGAAGCAGCCAAAAATAAAAATTAATAAATATAGATAGGGTTTTTTTTTAAAAAAAGAGAAAAGCTAACAAATTTGGGATGTTTTCTGGAGGTTGAGAGTATAGGACTGGCCAATAGACTGGATGTGAGGAGGTGAAGGAGAGTAAACCCCTAAGGATGACACTTAGGGATTGGCCAGAGCAACTGGATCAATGATGCCACTATTTCCTGAGGTGCAGCCGACTGGAGCTGGAGCAGGGGCAGGCTTGGGGGAGGGGGAGGGGCGGGACAAGCAACCAGGAGGTACGATCTGCTATGTTAGGTCGGAAGTTAGATACATGATGTTAGCGCTCCAGTGAGAGGTCAAGGCTAAAGGTATAGATTCAGAAGTTTTTTCTATCTAGATGGTATATAAAATCATATGATTGCATAGAATTAACTAGAGAAGCACGTAAATAGAAAGAATAGAAGACGGCACAGGACATAGCCTTGGAGAAGTCCAACATCTTGAGGTCAAACAGAAGAACTAGAGCCAGCAAAAAAGAATGAGAAAGAGTTGGCAGAGAGTAGGAGGAAACCCAGGAGAGCACTGTGTCACTGAAGCCAAGGGAATCAAAGCATTTCAAGAAGGAGAGAATGATCAACTGCGGCAAATGCTCCTTAGAGGTTACAGCAGAGACTCTCTTTTCCTGGTTCCTATTTGGAATGTAGACATGGAAGTGACCCAGTTTCGATCATGCACATGAAGACAGTACTCTTAGGAATATCAGAGAAACTGAAGAAGGGAAGCTGGATCCCTGAATGCTTTTGTGGAGCAGAACTGCCCCCATCTGCTATGGAATGCCCGCTTCCCTCTGGACTCCACTGTGAAAGAAATTAACTTCTCTCTAGAATGACTGTACTTTGGGGTCTCTATTTTAGCAACTGAGGCTGTACCATAACCTATCCACATGTCAAGAAAATAGCAGAGAGCACTGGTAACTTTGACAACTTCAGATGTATCACTGGGACTAAAACCTGATAGGATAGATTGAAGAGCTCATCCATTCATTCACTCTTACATTCATTTAAAATATTTATTGAGTTTTTACCATGTGCCATGCACTGTCCTAAGCCCTGGGATATAGCAGAGAACAAGAGAGATAGTGCCCTTGCCTTCATGGAACTCGTATTCTAGTGGAGGAGACAAAGAGTAAACATAAAGACAGGTAATGAATAAACAGTTATGAATACCAGGTAGTAACATGTGCTAAGAAGAAAACAAAGCTGAGAACGTAGGTAGGAAGTGCTAGTTTAGATAGAGTGGCTGGGGAAGACTTTTAGAAGAGGTTAATTTTGAGCAGAATTAAGTAAATGGGAATTAAGGGAAAAGCTACATGAAAATCTTAGAGAATAGTACACCAAGTAGAGGGAACAGAAAGCAGAGTCCCCCCAGGCAGGAATTCACTTGTCCCAGGAATAGCAAGCAATCTGAGGTGCCATAGAACATAGTAAATGAGGTAGAAAAAAGCAAGAGATGAAATTAGAGAAAAAGAAAGATGCCAGATTGTGGAAGTCCTTGTAGACCAGGACAAAAGGTTTCAAATTTTTAAAAAATTTTTATTGGAGTATGATTGATTTACAACATTGTGTTAGTTTCCAGTGTCAGGGGTTTCAATTTCATTGTAGGTGTGATAAGAAGTTGTCGGAGTCATGATAGAGGTTTTAATCAGGTTTGGCATTTTAAAATACTGATCTTGCTGCCCTTTGAAGAACTAGATGTAGGGGCTGACTGAAGTAATCCAGGCTAGAGATGATGGTGGCTTGGACTTGAATAACAGTGGTGGAGGTGGTGAGAAATGGCCTGATTTGGAGAGTGTGTGTGTGCTGGGGTTGGCTATAAACGTCCATAGAGGCATCTTTGAGATGATCTGTTTGCTGTGAAAGGGAGCAGGAAAATGGGGCAACAGCTGAAAAGTTCATAGGGGTTTAGAAAGTCTCTCTGGTGTCTCTATCTGTCTCTGTCTCTGTCACTCTGTCTCTTTTGAAGGCAGGAGATATTAGTGTGGTGATAGGAATGATCCAGTAGAAAGGGGTGGATTGACGATCTAGGAAAGACAGGTGATATTTGCAGGAAAAGGACGGATCCAGAATTAAGTAGAGGGCTTGGTCTTTTAACAGGAACAGACAATTTATCCATTGAAAAAGACAGCATATGTTAGAAATTTACTGGCATGGAAATAGAGAGATTCTTGGGTGGTGGCATCTGTTTTATCAGTGGAATATGAGGTAAGTGAGAATGAAGATGTGGGCAAGAGGAAACGTAGGAAGTTTGAATAAAGAGAACGTGCTGTGGCATGATTGTTTCAGAGAGTGGAAAACACACATGAAGAAAATGTAGTAAGATTGCTGAACAGTATTGAGCTCATTTGAAATGGGTGGTTCTGAATTTAAAGTGAACCTAGTCGGCACCAGTGTTGTGTTTTCCTGTGGTCCAGTTTGCTTACTTGTGTGCAGGTGCTGTGTAGGTGTTTAGTTGTGCTTAACCTGGGCTGGAGTTTTACCAGGGAAAGGGAGGGAAGGCAGTGGTTTTCAGGGTATTTGCAAAGGAGGGGTACAATGTTGGACGCTGGAATCTAAACTAAGAAGAAAAATAATCAAATGAGGGGACCAATGATGCAGATTTTGTGGGCCCCAAATTAATACAGCTTGGAGGCCCTCTTAAAGACAAGAATACAAAATTATGAATACAGAATTAAGCATGGGAGTTAATATTTATTTAAGATGACAAAAATAATTACAAGAAGTTATGAACATTATAAAGCTAACTGGGATGGTTAATTTTATTTGCCAACTTGACTGGATAAGGGATACTCAAATAGCTGGTGAAATATTATTTCTGGGTTTGTTGGCAAGGGGTTTCCAGAAGAGAGTAGCATTTGAATTACCGAACTGAGTAAAACAGGCAGCCCTCCCAATGTGGATGGGCATCATTCAACTCGCTGAGGGCCTGAATAGAACAAAACCGTGGAGGAAGGGTGAATTCACGCTCTCCTTGCTTGAGCTGAGCCATCCATCTCCTGCCCTTGGACACTGGCACTCCTGACTCTCGTGCGTTTGGATGCAGATATGCACTTACACCATCAGTCCCCCAGTTCTCAGTCCTTTGGACTCAGACTGAAGTACACCACCAGCTTTCCTAGTTCTATAGCTTGCAGTCACAGACTGTGACTTCTCGGCTTCCATAATTGCAAGAGTCAATTTCTATAATAAAACTCTTCCTATATATACCTATATATATTCTACTGGTGCTGTTGCTCTGGAGAACCCTGACTAATACATTGATATATACCATAAACATAACAAAATCCAGAGCATTTACATGATATTTTTATTAATTAACTGACTGAAACATCTCTATTATATTATTTTCCTTACATATTTTAGTTGCATAAACTTTGGTCACCTCTTCATGTGACAACAATTTTGTAATCATTTTTTTATACAGAAAATAGAAAGACAATTCAGTCCTTTCTCTAGCATGGATGACTGAAAAATGTTGATATCTAGGATGTAACCATGTAACATCACACACAGATATACTTGCTCTTTGTAGTATAGCTACAGGTTTCTGCCCTACTACTGTAGGAATTTTGATAAATTCTATTTTACATAGTTTCTGTCATAAGAGAAAAAAGAGAGAAAAGTTTCTCATAAGGGAAAAAAGTTTACAGGGCATTTTATATATGCTGCATTACCAAGAATATTCATAACAGGAGACAGCTTCGGTTTTGACTGTGAATTGGTGAGAATCAAAGGCATCACTTACACAATTTCACAGGACAGCCTTCCCTACATTTTTTGTTCGTTTGTTTAATTTTTGTTGGAGTCTAGTTGATTTACAATGTTGTGTTAGTTTCAGGTGTACAGCAGAGTGAATCAGTTATACATACACATATATCCACTCTTTTTCAGATTCTTTTCCCATATAGGTCATTACAGAGTATTGCGTAGAGTTCCCTGTACTTTACAGTAGGTCCTTAAAGTAAGTCAGACAGAGAAAGACAAATACCATATGATATCGCTTATATGTGGAATCTAAAATAATGGTACAAATGAACTTATTTACAAAACAGAAATCGAGTCACAGACGTACGATTACCGGGGGGAAAGGCAGGGAGGGATAAGTTGGAGATTGAGATTGACATATACACCCTACCTATACTGTTTCTTTTCCACTACCTGCAGCACAAGGTCAGGTAGTGATCTGTCCCCTTGCCCTGCACTTTCGTTTCATGACATGAGGGGAGATGGTGTAGCAGGCAGTTGGAAGAATCCTGAAGCCATTGCTACACTAACACCTAGTGACTACATGCCTATAATCACAGGTGACTGTGAATCTTCTATCCCAAGTAAACCAATCTAAATGTGTCCCCAACAACTTTCCCTTAGCTGTGTCTTAAAATGCCCACTGCCCCACTGACACCATCATACTTCAGGGAAATGGGATAGAAGGGAAGGCAGGGTGAAAGGAACAGCACTTTTTTTTTTTTTTTTTTTTGCGGTACACGGGCCTCTCACTGTTCTGGCCTCTCCCATTGCGGAGTAGAGGCTCCGGACACACAGGACCAGCGGCCATGGCTCACGGGCCCAGCCGTCCCGCGGCATGTGGGATCTTCCCGGACCGGGGCACGAACCTGCATCCCCTGCATCGGCAGGCGGACTCTCAACCACCGCACCACCAGGGAAGCCCGGAACAGCACTCTTAATTGGTATTGTTAAATATCTAACAGCTTCTATCCAAGGGTCTCAGTTTCTGTCCTTTGCCCATTTTTCTCCTAAAGTGACTTTCTCCCGTTTGATTTTTAAGCATTATTAATCTTAAAGCTTTTGTTTGTTATAGTTTAAGACATGTAGAATGGTCCAAAAGTCACTCCAAGACCATACTCACCACAAAAAACAACTGACCACGTGAATGCTTTGCTAGAGCCCTTTCCAGACCTTGCAATGGGCAGTTCTGGGGAAGGCCTTAAAACAGGCCTCATTAGCTTCCTGTAAATCTGCCTCTGGCTTGGACCGAGAGATCAGAGGTAATGATGAAATTTTAAAAGATTGCTTTTCTTCCTGAGAAATCCAGTCCCCCAGAGCTTCCTCTGCTATCCCAGTTGTCCCTTACTTCAGGGGTCCCCAACCCCCGGGCCATGGACCCGTGTTAGGAACTGGGCCGCACAGCAGGAGGCGAGCGGCGGGGCGTGTGAGCGAAGCTTCACCTGCCGCTGGCCACTGCTCCCCACTGCCCGCAGTACCGCCGGAACCCCTGCCCACCTCGTCCGTGGGAAAACTGTCTTCCACGAAACCGGTCCCTGGTGCCCAAAAGGCTGGGGACCTCTGTCTAACTTATCTGTCCCTTCCAGCCCCAGAACTGCACGGGGGTGCACGGTGAGCAGTCAAGGGAGGAGGGCGGGTCGGGATGGACTAGGAAAGCATAAATCCAAATCTTTGGGTCCCACACTTGGGCCAGCAGTTTCTTTGAGGCTTGTTTTCTGCTTCATTGTGGGCTTGGAGTTCCCTCTGCAGGGTACGGGTGAGGACATCAATGAGAAGAGAAATACATGGGAACAGAAAACCACACTAATACGCCCTTGAGAACCAGCTTCTTCAGAAATGTCGGCCTCACAGATAGACCTGAAACTCCCCTCACTGGAATATCCCCCTAAGTTCTTCCAGGAGGCCGTTTGTTTCGTTTTATTGAAGCATAGTTGATTTACAGTGTTGTGTTAGTGTCAGGTGTAGAGTGTCAGGCGTAAAGTTCACCTGTTTTAATTGCACGTTTTGACAAGGTTTAGTAAACTTACACAGTCCTACAACCCATCATTACAACCATGTCTAAGACCAACTCCATCATCCCCCAAATGTGCCTGCTGCTGCTCCGCCCCCAGCACCAGGCAACCACTGATTTGCTTTTGTAAATACACAAGTGGAATGGTAGAGCATACTATCTTCTCTTGCTCCTTTCTGTCAGATTCACCCATGTCATATAGTAGCATTTTGTTCACTTGGGTTTTGTACTTAATTTTTTTCCTTGTGGTAAATTTTGCATAAAATTTACCATTTTAACCATTTTTATTGTGGTTGTGATGTAATTTATAATAAGAAATACATATTTCGTTCCTTCCAGTTTCTGGCACAGAGCTCCTAAAACCTTTGGAATTTCCTAAGTGAGGAAAATAATAAAGTTGTCTTTTGTAGTAAAATAGATAGCTAGTGGGAAGCAGCCGCATAGCACAGGGCGATCAGCTCGGTACTTTGTGACCACCTAGAGGTGTGGGATAGGGAGGGTGGGAGGGAGACACAAGAGTCAGGAGCTACGGGGATATATGTATATGTATAGCTGATTCACTTTGTTATAAAGCAGAAGCTAACACACCATTGTAAAGCGATTATACTTCAATAAAGATGTTTTAAAAAAGTTGTCTTTTGTTATGTTAATGAAGTGACTTTTGGAAAAAGCATCTAGATTTCTTAAGGATGAGGGCTGGTTTCCAAGGGACCCAATTAGGTGATCGGAGGGTTGGAACTCTCTGTCTCCCTTTCTCTTCCCCTCTCTCCCCTCCCCTGAGCGGAGAGGGGCTAGAGGATGAATGGATAGCCAATGGCCAATGATTTAATCACCCCACCTGTTTAATGAAACCTCTGTAAAAACCCAGAAGGATGGGGTTCTGAGAGCTTCTGGGTTGGTGAACACTTGGAGATGCTGGAGTATGGTGGTCTCAGAGAGGGCATAGAAGTTCTGCCTTTCCACATGACTTGTCCGAAGTATGCATCTCTTCATCTGGCTGTTGATTCATATCCTTTAATATCCTTTGTAATAAACCCACAGTCTAGTAAGTAAACTGGTTTCTTGAGTCCTATGAGCTGCTCCAGCATTAATCGAACCCAAGGAGAGGGTTGTGGGAACCTCTGATTTATAGCCGCTTAGTCAGAAGCACAGGTAACCTCCTGGACTTGTGATTGGCAGCTGAAGTGGAGGGCAGTCTTGTGAGACTGAGCCTTTAACCTGTGAAATCTGATACTATTTATGCTTCTGAGTAAATGGTGTCAGGATTGAGTTGAATTGTAGGACAGACATCCAGCTGGCGTCTGAGAATTGTGGGCTGGTGTGGGGAAATACCCCCTACATTGGAATTGGGAGAAGAACTCTTAGTGGTAAACTCTACATAACATAAAATTTACCATTTTAACCATTTTTTTTTTTCCTCTCCCACTGAGGAGCACAGGCTCCGGACGCGCAGGCTCAGTGGCCATGGCTCATGGGCCCAGGCGCTCCGCAGCATGCGGGATCTTCCCGGACTGGGGCACGAACCCGTGTCCCCTGCATCGGCAGGTGGACTCTCAACCACTGCGCCACCAGGGAAGCCCATTTTAACCATTTTTAAGTGTACAGTTCAGTGGCATTAAGTACATTCACAATATTGTGCAGTCATTATCACTAACGACTTCCAGAAATTTTTCATCTTCCCAAATGGAAACTATGTACCCATTAAACACGGATCCCCTATAGCCTCCTTCTAGCTTCTAGGAGCCTCCATTCTACTTTGTCTCTATGAATTTGCCTATTCTAGGTCTTTCACATAAGTGGAATCATACAGTTATTATCCTTTTATGTCTGGCTCATTTCACTTAGCACAATGTTTTCAAGATTCACTCATGTTGTAGGATGTATTTATTATAATTTCATTCTTTTTTAAGGCTGAATACTATTCCATTGTATGTACACACATTTTTATCCATTCACCTGTTGCTGCTGGACATTTGGGCTGTTTCTACCTTTTGGCTATTGTGAATAATGCTGCTGTGAACATAGGTGCCCAGCAATATGAGTCCCTGTTTACAATTCTTTGGGGTATATTCCTAGGAGCGGAATTGCTGGATTATATGGTAATTCTATGTTTACCTTTTTGAGTTCTTTGTTTCTTTATTGCAACTGTTTTAATGGGCATGTAGAGGTATCTGACTATAATTTTAGTTTGCATTTCCCTAATTTCCAGTGATGTTGAACATCTTTCCACATGTTTGTTTTGGGCTCTTGTATCTTCTACTGTGAAGTATCTATTTTTGCCCATTTTTGGGGGGGGTGTCTATTTCATTTATTTTTTAAAACCACTTTATTGAGGTATGATTGACACACATATATTGAGTTGTTTGTCTTGTTATTGAGTTGTCATATTATTGAGCTGTAAGAATTCTTTTTATATTCCTTTTCAAATATATATTTTACAAATATTTTCTCCCAATCTGTACTTGTACTTTCATTTTCTTAACTGTGGTTTTCAACAAGCATGCATTTAAATTTTTGATGCTGTCCAATTTATCAACTTTTTCTTTTGTGGTTAATGCTTCCTATGATCTCTCTAAAAAATCTTTACTGAACCTAAAGTCACAAAGAGTTTTTTCTTTTAGACGTTTTATAGCTTTAGCCCTTTTATCTAGGTCCATTATCCATTTTTAATTAATTTTTGTCTATGGCATGAGGAAAGAGTATTCATTCCCTCCATATAGATATTCAGTTATTCTAGTTTCATTTATTGAAAGAAACAATCCTTTCCTCCACTGAATTATATGGCAGTTTGTAATTCCTCTTAGTAATATTTTCTGTTTTCAGTGCAAGACTTTGAAATCTTTTCTTACAATTATGTGAAATCTTTTCTTACATTTATGTTCAAGTATTTTAAATGTGATTATAAATGGAAAATTTTAAATCCAAGTTTCACATGGTTTCTCATGTATAAACCTCCTAAATTCACTTATGAGTTCTAATAGTGTTCTGTAAATTCTCTACAATATTCTAAATACATAATCATGTTTTCTACAAATAAAAAAGTTTTACTTCCTCCTTTTCAAACTATAAGCCTTATAATTCTTTTGATTTTCTTATTTCACTGGCTGGAGCCATCACTACAATTTTGAACAAAAGTGTTAAGGGTGAACATCCTTGTTTTATTCCTGACCCTTGGTAGAAAGTATTCAATCTTTCACCATTACATATGAGATTAGCTGTAATTCTTTGCTGATACCTTTATTAGATGGAGAAAATTGCTGCCTATTTTTACTTGTTGAAAAAAATTTAATCTTAAATAGGCATTAGAATTTGTCAAGTGCTTCAATGAAAACTGGACATTGTAGATAATATGCTTAAGCGACTCTATATTGTTTTAATTTTTCCAACTTTTTTTTTGTACTAGTTTAATGCGGAGGGACAGGGAAGAAATTTTACACAGACTTTGTCATCATACTTAGGAATTTATGAGTAGGGCAGTCTTCCGTTGTCCATGGCGGGGGGTACATTCCAAGACCCCCAGTGGATGCCTGAAACCACAGATAGTACGAAACTCTATATATACTATGTTTTTCCTATATATACATACTTATAATAAAGTGTAATTTATAAATTAGGCACAGTAGGAGATTAACAACAGCCAATAATAAAATAGAGCAATGATAATAATATACTGTAATAAATGTTCTATGAATATGGCCTCTCTCAGAATATCTTCTTGTATAAATTTAATGTCTTTTCATCTTAACTAAGCACATATCATGCACTGTGGCTATACTTTTTCAGTTTGAGGTGAAACAGCAAAACTAGTACAAATTTCTTTCTCCTTCTTCACAATTTCCATAGTGATATCCTGTTTTCATTCCTGATATTGGTAATTATTATCTGTCTTCTTTCTCTTGATCAATCTAGTTAAAGTTTTATCAATTATGTTGACTTCTTTCAAAAAACTGACATTTGGCTTTCTTGATTTTTCTGTATTTTTTTAAATTTTGTATTTTATTTATAATGTTGGTCACTATTCATACTGTTGCTCCCTGTATGTGATCTGTCATTTTTCTCTTGCTGCTTTCAAGATTTTCTCTTTGTCTTTCTGCAGTTTAACCATGTCTCTTGGCATGGTTCTCTTTGTTTTTGGCCAACTTGGTATTCTTTGAGCTTCTTGATCCATAAGTTAATTTTTTTCACAACACTGGGAAATTTGAGAGACTTTATTTCTTCAAAATTTTTTTCTATCCATTTTTCTCTCTCTTTTTTGGGCGAGCCCATTTATATACATGTTGAAATACTTGATATTGCCCCATATATGTCTGAGACTGTTCATTTGTTTTCATCTGTTTTCTTTTTGTTAGTTTGTTTTTACTGAATAAT
>NW_020173666.1:4707947-4731056 GCF_003031525.2 Neophocaena asiaeorientalis asiaeorientalis | reverse complement strand
AAATTCATTGATTCTTTTTCCTGAATATAAAGTTGCATCCATCTAGTGAATTTCTAATTTCAGCTATTGTACTTTTTCAGCTCCAGGATTCCCACGTGGTTCTCCTCATAGCTTCCATTTTTCTAAATCTGACTCATAGTTAACATATTTTACTTTAATTCTTTGAAAATATTTATTCTGAAGTCTTTTTACACTAAAATCCAATATCTGGGTCCACCTGGCATCAGTTTCCATTAACTTTTTTTTTAAACCTGTATATTTGTTTTGTTTCTTTGAATGTCTATGAATTTTCTTACTTGTATTGGTTGTCTACAGAGAAGCCCTCCTCTCCACTTCTTTTCTACTATTAGAAAAGTAATATCAGCACTTTCTATATCAGCATGTGTTCACATATTGTAAGATATATGTTTCATATGCCCCTTCCCAGTCTCAAGTCATAAATACTGATTAATCTTAGCCAATCATGGTCATTCGTATCTCTTGAGAGTTATTAGTATAGGCACGGGCTTATGACACAACCCTGGCCAATGAGATAAAAGGAGAATTCTGCCAGGTGGCTTTTAGAAAGGTTTTTCTTTCTCATACAAAGAGATATAAGCAGGTATTCACGAACTGTCCTAATTTTGATAGTTGTCCAATGAAGATATGATGCTTAGAGCTGCTCCAACAGGACAAAAGCCAAAACGGGGCCCTTGATGATATGATAGGGTTACTAACCATCCCAGTTGACCCGAGACTGTCACAGGGTTAGCACTGAAAGTCCCGTGTCCCAGGAAACCCTTCAGCCCTGAGAAAACCAGGAACATTGATCTCCCTAGATTGCTCTACCACTAAATTAACCAACACAGGCAAAACCCTATCACCAGACTTCTTGAAATAGGAATAATGAACTCCATATCGTTTAAGCTATTTTTAACTGAACAGTCTACACCTTACAACCAAAACATCCTCACTCTTACAGTACCCAAATCTAAAGAGCTTTAACCAACTCACCATTGTCTACCCATTCTCAACTAGTTAAAGAAGTCTTGCCAAAAAACTTTTGATCAGTACTAGAGATGTATGTCATGATTGCAGTGGTAGGTCAACGTTAGTTGTCCGCTAAGAAAAAACAGCAAAATAACCTCTGTAAAATTAGAGACCTTATCCATCTTGTAAGGAGCTATATTCCCCATCATTTAGCACAGTGCTCAGCACATGGCGGGTGATCAATAGATATTTGCCAAATGAATATCGCTCATTACTTTTACTAAAATTTCTCAAGCAAATAAGAAAGTATCCCTAGGTACCAGGAGAGTGAATTAAACAATGAAGTAAACTTCCTTAAGATATTGATTTCTATATCAAGTTTAGATAGATCTGGTATAACACAAATCAGAACAAGCTAGTGAACCTGAAATCTTGTTGGGGACGGTCAACCAAGAGAGGGACAAAGGGGAAAGCATGCTAGGAGTCTTAGAGTTTGAGGGTGAGGAAGGGATATATAGCTAAGTACTAACTCTAGATTGATATAAAGTATACATTTAAATAAGTGTTAAATGTGTGGGTAACTGCTTTTAAATTTATTATGGAATATTGTGATCGAGAAGAGGCAGAGCCTGAGAGCTGGTGGGCCAGCCATGGGCAAGGTGATCCCACAATAAAGACTGGGAGTGGACAGCCAGTCTAGCTGGCTGGCTGGAGACCCTGGCAAAGGATTCAGGTTATGCAGCCAACAGAAGCCAAGGTGAAGCTGCGTCAGCACAGGGAGTGGTGCTGGGAGAAGAGCCTGTGCCCAAAGGACGGATCATGAGTTCAACAACCGCAGACCTCAGCCTCGCAGACCAACAGCGTGCCCAGCAATCAAATGGATAGGACATTGCCCAAGGGACCATAGGACAGCTTACCCAAGGACCCTGAGTCCCCCTTCTCTGCTTGTACCCTGACATTACCTTAGGGGAGGGGAGGTCTATCTGAGAGACAAAACTATTTGCTTTAATAGGGAGCCAACATAGAATACTGGATTGAACTAAGCTTTAAACCATATTGGGCATTCCATTCATTTCTTATGGTTAGTCAGTGATTAGGAGCTGTGGAAGACTGTATGGATGGTATACCAAGTAGAGAAACCTTATTTTTTCAGTACATAAGTTATTACTGAGTTAAACTTTTCACCTGCTTCCCTCATATATATAATACATGTGTTCTGTAAGGAAAAAGAAGTAGTCTAGCTTTCCAGGAAAGTTGGAGCTGGAGAGGAAAAGCACTGGAGAAAGAGTGAAATCAGAAGACTTCCTGAACTGTTCAGAATGAAGGTCTCTCAGGCCACAGCTGGGGGAGCTTTGATCCCAGAAAATACTGGAGCAAACTTGAATCTGCTTTAGTGATTCATCCCACTGCTTTTGGTCAGTGTTGTTCAGCTTCCCTCTGCCCCTAAGCTCTTCTCTTTATTATTCTTTATCATGAAAGACTGACTATGTGGGCATTTTCTACTAGTGTGACGAACCACTGGTTGGGTGGAGAGTCAGTGTTCATGTAGTCAAGCTTCCCCCTCCACACTTGGCTTTCTCTTTGGGTCTCATTTCACTGTCTGATAATAATGGTGTTTTCATCTCAAAAATGTTTAAGTGCAAACTTTAGAAAGTCATCAAAATCTATGGACTTTGCTGGTGGCACAGTGGTTAAGAATCCGCCTGCCAATGCAGGGGACACGGGTTCGAGCCCTGGTCTGGGAAGATCCCACATGCCATGGAGCAACCAAGCCCGTGCGCCACAACTACTGAGCCCGCGTGCCACAACTACTGAAGCTTGCGCACCTAGAGCCCATGTTCCACAACAAGAGAAGCCACCACAATGAGAAGCCTGCGCACTGCAAGGAAGAGTAGTCCCCGCTCGCCACAACTAGAGAAAGCCCACGTGCAGCAGCGAAGACACAACGCAGCCAAAAATAAATAATAAAATAAATTTTTAAAAAATCTTTTTTTTTTAAATTTGTTAAAGGCTTTATTCAGCTGGTGAGCATCGAGGCTACTGGAAGACCAGATGATTCCAGCACTGAAGTAGGATCAGGCTTTTTGTTTTTTTTTTTTAGGAATTTCATGTAATGTCTGAAACATTTATATTAACATATTTCCATACAAATAACCCAAAGAAAGTTTAGTATTCATTTTTTTTTGAATTTTATTTTATTTATTTTTTTATACAGCAGGTTCTTATTAGTCATCAGTTTTATACACATCCGTGTATACATGTCAATCCCAATTGCCCAATTCAGCACACCACCATCCCCACACCCCCGCAGCTTTTCCCCCTTGGTGTCCATACGTTTGTTGTCTACATCTGTGTCTCAACTTCTGCCCTGCAAACCGGTTCATCTGTACCATTTTTCTAGGTTCCACATACATGCGTTAATATATGATATTTGTTTTTCTCTTTCTGACTTACTTCACTCTGTATGACAGTCTCTAGATCCATCCACGTCTCAACAAATGACTCAATTTTGTTCCTTTTTATGGCTGAGTAATATTCCATTGTATATATGTACCACAACTTCTTTATCCATTCGTCTGTCGATGGGCATTTAGGTTGCTTCCATGACCTGGCTATTGTAAATAGTGCTGCAATGAACATTGGGGTGCATGTGTCTTTTTGAATTATGGTTTTCTCTGGGTATATGCCCAGTAGTGGGATTGCTGGATCATATGGGTCATCAAAATCTAGAGTAATGAATTTGCCAGGTGACTGCTTACCTGGTGGTTTTTTAAGGTTCCAATATACCTGAATATCCTGGGAAATATGTTTTAAAATGCAGATTCCTTGGTCAGTTCTGCCACTCTCCACTCAAGAGTGGGCCTCAGCAAATCCAAAGACAGAAAGTAAAACAGAAGTTACCAGGGTGTGAGGGAGAAGGGAATGGGGAGTTGTTGTTTAACGGGTGTAGAATTTCGGTTTGGGATGATGAGAAAGTTCTGGATTGACTAATGGTGATGGTTTCACAGCATTGTGAATGTACTTAATACCACTGAATTGAACATTTAAACATGATTAAAATGATAACTTTTATATTATGTATATTTACCACAAGAAAAAGAAAATTTTTTTAAAAAGAGTAGAGCTTAGGAATTTGCAACTTAAACAGGTGTCCCTGGTGATTCTAATGCAGGTGGTCCAGAGGCCATGCTGTGAAACATTAGACATCAAGATAAGATCAATGGAGAATTGTTTATGGTCAGGAGTCTGATCTGACTCCATTTTACTTCATGTTTCCCAGTACATCAGTGGCCTCACTGGGACCCAGTCCTTTCAAATTCCTTCTTGTTAGTATCTCATAAATTACTATCTTCCACCAGCTTCCCACCTGGCTTCGTGACATCCAAGGTGGCTGCAGCTGGCAGTGCCAGATGCTCCCAATGTGTCAGGTGCCTGCTTCTACCTTTGATGGTTGTCCTCACAATAACCATTGACTCATGTTCCTGCCTCCCTTCAAAGAGATGCTTTTTCCTTATTGCTGGTATGATTGCGTTAAGCTGAAAGCACTATGTCCCATGTCTTCCATTTCACTGAGACGCTGGGGATGCCTTTCGTTCGGGTCACCATACCACAGTCTACGTAGGACTCTGGCCTTGGTCTAAAAAGGAATAGAACTGTCAGCGGTATCACATCAAAACATACGCAACAGGCCCTCCGTGGCAACCCTAAATCATTTCCCCATACTCTTTCTTTCTTCAGGGTGAGCCCTTCCCCACCTGGCGTACTGTGTAGGAGATGAAAGGATGGTTTCCCAGGAGCTGAGGGGGAGCTGGGGGCATCTCAGAAGTCTTGGTCCACTGAGCATCGATTTCTTTTCCCTTCACACACTGTGTGCCTTGGTTCTTCATTCCAATACCTTTCTAGAAGTGCTACCCACACAGCCCTTTACACACGCATGGGAAGGTGAAGACTTCCAAACCTACACCTCCCAGGCCCACAGTTTGGATTCTAGTTGCATATGTGTCCAAGACTCACGACTCTAAATAGTATTATGCGACTGGTCTGAATATATTGGGAGAATGTGCTTTCAAATAAATATTTAGAAAGTTATTAACAGAAATAGAAGACATTTTCCGAAGTTTTTAACACATTTAATTTGTGATTTAATTTTGTGATTTCAAATTTGCAACTTGATCCCAAAAAAAGCCTTCCAGGTTTAGGCTCCCCCAAATGCAAAATAAACACCCTGTGATTAAATGCAAATTGCTTATAAAATCAATTTATCTTTGGCTGTGAACTAAATCTTACAAATCTGCATTGATGAAAGATGTTTCAATTGTTTAAAAGTAGACTAATTTAATTCTCACTGAAATAAGCAGGGTTTGAAAATTAAAAGCAATTGCTAGAATGTTTTGAAAGTTTAAGGAACTGAGTACATTGGTTGGTACAAAATATTTTCAAATTTCCCCATGTCTTTTCCCATTTTTCCTAAGCACAAACCCATGTAAAGGATTTATAAGTTGTATTTTGATGAATTATTACCAAATCTGATTTTCTCAATACTTTCAGTTTCTTTTCTGTGTTCAAGGAATTAAGGAGTGAGACTCAGAAAGACGGAGACACAGATAGACAAAGACTGATTTCCTAACTAGCTGTTCTCATCTTTCCCTTTAAGTTAAGTTAAGGTTACTCCTGTTTTTACAGGAGTAAAGATAAAAAGAGAGAATAATATAAAAAGATTTTGAAGAACTCTTACTTAGCACTTCTTTATGAAAGTACACTCATATTATAATTTAACAATGCTCTCTTAATACAAAGTTGTTTGAACCAGCTTGCCTCCATTGCCTATATTCTTAGGACTATATACGTGTTAATATCATAACTCACATGACTAAACTATATGTGCATTCTCTCAAATATTTGAGAGATTATTTTACATAAGAACATGAGAGCTGCCAGACTACTTCTGTCTCATTCATTCAACACTCACTTCTATCAGTGTTCACTCAAAAAATCCTCTTGGGATCCCTCTTACGCCAGTGCCAGGGATATAAGGTCAAATAATCCTGGCTCCTCTTAAGTTGTTTAAAGGCTTTGTATACTGGTCTGTTTTTGATTTGAAATCTTGCAATGCTTTTCATTTAAGAATAACAAAGGACCAATTAAATTACTTAATCTTAGTTGTTTCATTATCCTTTCCACAAGGAAATTTTAAATTTAATCTCTGTTTATGGGATTCCTCTCCTCTTCTTAGCCAAACCACACATTCTTCAGATCATTATATTTTCAATATGATGTGATAATAGAAATATAACTCAATTGAAGTAAAAATGATTCAGTCATTCATTCATCAACTACTAGTTTTCTGTTAGAGGTCAGGCATTGTTCTAGGCATTGTGGATATGGAAGTAAAGAAGACAAGTAATGTCCCTGCCCTTCAGGAGTTTACATGCCATGAGGAAAGGAAGACACTACTAGTTACTTGTTCAGTAACCTCATTCTGCCTTATTTTTAACTATCATAGCCCTGATTTAGTTCAGAGCAACAATATACCCAGTCAAATTATCTGCCTAGTCTTCCATGTGGCTAAGGATGGCAAAGTGATCCATTCTCGCCATTGAAATATAATTATAAGTCACTAGGTAAGACTTCTTAAAAAATTTTAAAAGGCATGCTCCTTTGTCTTTTGCTCTCCACTCTTCTTCTCACCTAGAACATGAAACTGGAAGTGGCGCAACCATCCTCTTATATGGAAATGAAAGCCATAGTCTAATAGTAATACAGCAGGAAGCTAGAAGGAAACTAGTTCCTTGATGCCAGCATGGAGACAATGCAGCACTTATTTAGAGATATATAAAAGCCCAGTTGGTCTAGCTATGGCGGTAGGGTTTCTGTCATATGAAGTCAAGGGTGATTCTAACTGACTGATGCAGGTTGGGTTCCCTGGAAGCAGACTCTGAAACTGGTTTTCATACAGGAAGTTTATTAGGGAGTGCCCTTGGGACCAACTCCTATGCATTGGGCAGTGGGAAAAGTTGGGCTATCTTTGAGCCTGGGATGGCCCTTCAGACTTCTTCCAAGTTGAGTAAATGGGGCTGGGCCTTTGTTCACTCGCAATGGTCAGTCATTGCACGTGGATTGCCCTGGAAAGGGAGTATGAGTTCAGGTGAGACAGTTCTTTTCAGGTGAGTCACTTCCTAAAGAGGGCCAAAATTATTTTTGTGTATGGTGTTAGAGAATGTCCTAATTTCATTTTTTTTTTAACATGTAGCTCTCCAGTTTTCCCAGTATCATTTATTGAAAAGACTGTCTTTCCTCCATTGTATAGTCTTGCCTCCTTTGTCGTTGATTAATTGAGCTTAGATGCATGGCTTTATCTCTGGGCTTTCTATCCTTTTTCATTGATCTACATTTCTATTTTTGTGCCAGTACCATACTACTTTGATGACTATAGCTTTGTAGTATAGTCTGAAGTCAGGGAGCCTGATTCCTCCAGCTCCGTTTTACTTTCTCTAGATCGCTTTGGCTATTCGGGGTCTTTTGTGTCTCCATCTAAATTTTAAGATTTTTTTGTTCAAGTTCTGTGAAAAATGTCATTGATAATCTGATAGGGATTGCATTGAATCGGCAGATTGCCTTGTATAGTCATTTTGACAATATTGATTCTTCCAATCCAAGAACATGGTACATCTTTCCATCTCTTTGTGTCATCTTCAATTTCTTTCATCAGCATCTTACAGTTTTCAGAGTACAGGTCTTTTGTCTCCTTAGGTAGGTTTATTCCTAGGTATTTTATTCTTTTTGATGCGATGGTAAATGAGGTTGTTTCATGAATTTCTCTTTCTGATCTTTCATTGTTAGTGTATAGAAATGCAACAGATTTCTGTGCATTAATTTTGTAGCCTGCAAATTTACCAAATTCATTGATGAGCTCTAGTAGTTTCTGGTAGTGTCTTTAGGATTTTCTGTGTATAGTACCACATCATCTGCAGACAGTGACAATTTAACTTCTTCTTTTCCAAACTGGATTCCTTTATTTCTTTTTCTTCTCTGATTGCCATGGCTAGGACTTCCAAAACTATGTTGAATAAAAGTGGCAAGAGTGGACATCCTTGTCTTCTTCCTGATCTTAGATGAAATGTTTTTAGCTTTTCACTATTGAGTATGATGTTAGCCGTAGGTTTGTCATATATGGCCTTTATTATGTTGAGGTATGTTCCCTCTATGCCCACTTCTGGAGAGTTTTTATTATAAATGTGGGTTGAATTTTGTCAAAAGCTTTTTCTGCATCTATTGAAATGAATATAATAGAATATTACTCAGCCATTAAAAAGAATGCAATAATGCCACTCACAGCAACATGGATGGACCTAGAGATTGTCACACCGAGCAAAGTAAGTCAGACAGAGAAAGAGAAATATCGTATATATATCACTTATAGGCAGAATCTTTAAAAAATGATACAAATGAACTTATATACAAGACAGAAACAGACTCACAGACTTAGAGAACAAACTTATGGTTACCGGGGGGAAGGGTAGGGGGGAGGGATAATTGAGGAGTTTGGGATCGACATGTACACACTGCTATATTTAAAATGGATAACCAACAAGGGCCTACTGTATAGCACAGGGAACTCTGCTCAATATTCTGTAACAACTTAATAGGGAAAAGAATTTGAAAAAGAATAGATACATGTATATGTATAACTGAATCACTCTGTTGTACACCTGAAACTAACACAACATTGGTAATCAACTATACTCCAATATAAAATAAAAAGTTAAAAAGAAAAAGAGGGCTGACAACAGGGGGCTGCTAGCAGCACTTCCAGCAACTGGGGGAATAAGCCCTTCATTCCTAACAGAAACTCTGAGCAGTATATAACAGCATCCACAGCTGTGCATACTATGTGGCCCTTGAATATACTTTTTAATATAAGTTCCATGAGCAGCCCCTTTGGATTCCATCAGACCTCTTTTCTTGGGAGAAACTTGTAAGCAAAAGGTTAAAGGAGTGAACTACAGCCCCCAAAATAGTTTACAGAAGAAAAGAACTGCATCTGGTCTTGACTGAAGTTACAACTGAAGCTCAGTGAATCCTTCCTCCACTATCCATTTTATATTCCCCTTGCCTTCAGCTAGCACCTCTGCTGGTCTCAGTGGCTTACCTGGTAGTGTGACCCAGACCCTAATCACTGAGGGATGTGAGCTGCTGGCTACCATGTATTCCCCAGCCAGCACTGCTGCACATGCCTATTAACCATCAAGTCAGACAAAGAACTACCAAGAGATGCCCAAGCGGATCACTAAGTGACAAAATTTTTCTTCCTTTCCCCCATTATATAACAGCAGCCCTACGTCTTCCAAGGATTAGGGTCAGTTGTCCCTAATAAGATAATAACTACTTTTCATTCCTGCTGGTTCCTTGTTACATGAAGATCAAAGTGCCTAGACAACAGTCATGGCTTATTGATCGGTGGGACTACTGATGTGTCACTTGGTAGAAGTATTTCTCTTTGTGAATCAGAATCCCCAAACCCACAGAACACAGAACTGTGGAGGCAGGAAGCACAGATTCCCTGAGTGGTCACTGAGAGTGATGGTAAGCAAGACCCCTCCTGCTTCTACCCACAGGTTCATGGACCCATGAGCCATGGCCGCTGAGCCTGTGCGTCCGGAGCCTGCGCTCTGCAACGGGAGAGGTCACTACAGTGAGAGGCCCGCGTACCACAAAAAAAAAAAAAAAAAAAAAAAAAAATTTCACTGTTTCGTTCTTAATGAATTTGATTTATTGCTAGGGAAACGTGATGAAAATAAACTTTCTCACACAGGAAAAATAAAACATAACTACATAGTAAAGTATTGCAAGAGACTAAATGTTTGTGTCCTCCCAAAATCTACATATTGAAGCCCTAGTCCCTGATGCTATTTGGAGGTAGGGCCTTTGGGAGGTAGTTAGGTTTAGACAAGGTCATAAGCAAAGATAGGATGGATACCCTTAACAGGGGATGAAGAGGCCAGAGCTTTCTCTCTTACTCTCTCTCTCTCTCCCATGTGAGGATACAGCTAGAAGGAGCTCTCTGCAAGCCAGGAAGAGGGCTCTCACCAAAGACTCCACCATGCTGGCACCCTGATCTCAAACTTTCAGCCTCCAGAACTGTGAGAAATATATATTTGTTGTTTAAGCCACCCAGTCTGTGGTATTTGTTATAGCAACCTGAGTTGACTAAGACAAGTTTCTAAAGTATTTTAAAATCAGGGGTACAATTTAAGCTGCAAATACATGTAAAATTCTCAGTTTCGGAATCTGCTATGTTTACATCTTGCTTGTCAAAAGAAATCAAATGTTTATAGGACATTAAAAATTGTGATCATCTTTTCTTTTCTTTTCTTTTCTTTTTTTTGCGGTACGCGGGCCTCTAGCTGTTGTGGCCTCTCCCGTTGCGGAGCACAGGCTCCAGACGCGCCGGCTCAGCGGCCATGGCTCACGGGCCCAGCCGCTCCGCGGCATATGGGATCTTCCCGGACCGGGGCACGAACCCGTGTACCCTGCATCGGCAGGCAGACTCTCAACCACTGCTCCACCAGGGAAGCCCTGTGATCATCTTTTTTAGAAGAAAAGATTCATAAAAGATATTCATAGCATTATATAATTTAATTATATACACTTATGCAAGCATATTAAAGAAAAACACTGTCCTTCACTAGGCTAATTCTTATTTATTGTACAAGTCTCAGCTAAATGTCAGTTCCTGTGGGAATCCTTTCCTGACCCGCTGAGTTTGGGCTGGGTGTCCCTCTGCTGTGCTCCCACAGCACAATGAATTTTACCTCTAGTGGATGGGTATTACAACTGCCTGTTTCCCTGTCTCTCTTCCTACTAAATTGTAAACTTTTTGAGGATGGGGTCATGCCTTGTTCAACACGACATCCCTGGCATCTATCCCTGTCCTGCTCCAGATAGGAGTTCTGTGTCTATTTGTTGAATGAATAAGTGAATCATCTCTAGCGAAGCCAGTAGCCAACTGTGTTCATTGTAAAATATACTTTGGAAAATGCAAGGGGTTCCCCTCCTTCTTATTTTTTTGAATCAAAATGAACAGGAAAAAAAGTAAAAGGCCAGAGTTTTAAAAACTGCCCATGTGTTAGAAATGTTGGAAACATTAAAAAAAAAATTAGAACACTAAAGCAAAACAATGAATTTTGCCAAGAAGGAAACAAGAATGGGACATTAAAATTAGAATAGCCATTCCAGAATTTGAAATGGCAAGTATCAGAGGAATTTTTGAGAAGGATAATAAAAGCTTTTGTTCATATGGAACTGAAGAAGCACACACACAGTTCATATAGAGATTTTATTCAAATCATTTCATTTTATGCAAACCAGATAGTGAGCCCATTCTGGCACTTTTGTTTGTTGTCTTTGTCTAAAATCATGTGCTCTGAGGAAAACTATGAATTGCTTTAAACATTAACAGATGCTGGATTTAAACAGTGATCAACTTCTAAACTGCTGATTTCCACGGAAAAACTAAATACATATTCTCTGTTCTGTATCAAGTTTGAAGCTATTATACTATGAAGCGGTTTCTTATGTTTGAGAAAATGTAAAATAAGTGTCATAAAAAGCAATGGTTTCATGGCTGTTTGTTTCTCCTTTGTATCTGGAGCTGGTTGACATCAACCAATTTTTGCTACAATGTACCCAGCATGATGATAATAGCTAACAGTTATTGAGGGCTTACTATGTGCCAGGCACTGTTCTAAGGGCTTTGTATGTATTAACTCATTTAAGCCTCAAAATAACGCCATAAGAGATATTATCCCACTTTTACAGTTGAGGAACCTGAGTCATATAGAGAAATTTGCTTAAGGACACAAACTAGTAGGTTTGGCATCTGGGAGTTGACCCAAAGTTGTCTAGCTTCAGAGCCTGAACTCTTCTTAGTTGCAAGCAATAGCCAACTTTGTTCAACTTAGTAGAAAAAGGAGTTTATTTGAAGGATAGTGGGCAACCCACAGAACTTTGGGGAATGCTGGAGAAGTAGGCATGAGGCTAGAGAGCAGGTACAATTCCCGAAACCACAGGGCAGAGCTGCCCTGGTGAGAAAACCACAGTCCTTTCTACCGCCACTGACCACTGGATGTGCCATAGAATAGGTGCAATAAACCTTTTCCTTGTTTTTGACATGAGCAGATAACTGAAAGTCTCGCTTGCTCTTTTTTCTTTTTTTTTTTTTTTTTGTATAAACCAAATTAACTGTGTATCACAATTTCACCAATGTCATTCCATCTTCCACTGAGGCAGAAAATTGTACTCATCCATGCTTACTGAATACACTGGATCATACAGACAGAGTGGAAGTGGTTCTCTATGGAGAAATATTGCTTTTGAACTAAAGAGGTGAGGGATGTGGCCTCGGGGAACAAGGGTGTGGGAAGACTGTCAGATTCTGCTGCATTTTTAAAGCCTTGGTGTATTTCCTCCATCATGTTTGGGGAGCTAGCGCACACAGCAGAGATGCATGGTTAGGTGACAAAGGCTGGTTTCAAGGCACAAGGAACCCCTTAGAGCAGGGGTCTAATCAAAGATCTGGTGCAGAGGTTAAATCTCCCTTTCTACGATATAATTAGACCTGGTATTCATACCAAGCAGGAGCCTGAAAGCCAACTGTATGCACCTCTTACCAACACCACATGAGTGACACCCTGTTGGCGCCTGAAACAGGTGGTGGGGGAGTGTTTATACCATGGATATTGACAAACCCCTTCACAGCACCAACTGCTCAACATTTACCCATTAGGTAGAGCTACCACCGACAGAACTGCCGGAGTGGAAGTAGAGGGGCTTCACACAAGGTGTTTCCATTAAACAAAACCTACTACTGGATTCCAAACCAGGATCTCTACTGTGCTTATTCACTTAACATCTGAAAAGTCATAGGGGATGAACCTGAAGCTCCTTGGGAATTTATTTTAAAATGAGTAACTAAAAGAGTGTCCCCACTGATACACTTTAACAATGCAAGTAATTAGATTTCAATGTATTGTATTTCAGAAACAATAAACTAAAAATAGATTCAGGGTCAAAGGTCTCTTTGAGAATGTTCATTTGGAGGACAGAAAACAGTAAAGAGACACAACTGAAAGAAAAGAACATTCACGGTAAGCAGTAACAACCAGAGCATGAAAATAAGAACGAATCAATCAACGTTTCACTGATTACTGTAAAAAATGAACAAATCACAATCAGCCCAGTGCCTGCAAGCCTCGCTCCCCTTATACAACCTGCGTATACTCCCTCTAAGCTGCTCCTAATGAGAAGGGGCCGTGTAGTCACAACCTTAGCACAGGCTGCAGGTGAGCAAATGAGGTGGCGAGGAGTGTTGGGAAGAACCACAGACTTTGATGGGGTAAAGATGTCAAAATAAATTCTCTACTTTGCTGCCAAAAGTGGCACCCAAGGATCAAGCAGAGAAGCAGAGTTCAATTTCCAGTCCCTTGTGGTTTCTTTCCTGATCACCCACAGGTTAGTTAGTCCTGGTGAAAGTTATTGACCATCTGTGTCCCATCTGTAGATGTTATGACAATGTTCAGTGTGTCCAACAGTTGTGTCACGAGGCTTGAACTGCTTTCATAACAAGCTAAGCAGACACAAGGGCAGTCATTACCCAGAAGTCACACTAAAAATGCTGTCTTATCTTAGGATTTCCAGACACACTTATATGTATAGGAAAAAATGCCATCACTCCAAACATGAAGATCAGTGATGTGGTGTTTTTTATTGCAGGCTTCTGGACTGCCAGGGCTGATACCATCTGTGTCTGACAGAATCTTATGTAATGACTATCTCCCTCTCTGAGGGAATGTTAGTCTGCTGGGGTTGCCATAACAAAACCCAATAGACTGGGTGGCTTAAACCACAGAAATATACTTTCTGACTGCTCTGGAGGTGAGAAGTTCAAGTTCAAGGTTCCAGCTGATTTGGTTTCTGATGAGAGAGCTCTCTTTCTGACGCAAACAGCTGCCTCCTTGCTTTGTTCTCATGTGTGTGGAAAGATGGAGGGTTGGGGTGGGTAGAGGAAGGGAAAGAGAGAGTTCTCCTGTGTCTCTTCTTAAAAGGAAACTAATCCTATCAAATCAGGGCCCCACCCTTACAAACTCATTTGGCTGCACTTACTTCCTTAGAGACCCCATCTCCAAATACAGCCACACTGGGAATTAGGGCTTCAATACATTAATTTTGGGGGGACACAAGCTTTCAGTCCCTAACAGCCATTGTCCAGACCAGTCTGAGACAGAGGATTGCTCACGATATGGGTCAAGCATTTAGCACAGCATTTCTCGTGATTGAATATTAGGCCTACTATAGACTTTTCAGCAGAGCTTTCCCTTAGAATGAGGAAAGAGACTGGAGACAGAGATTTCCTTTTCCTTTCCTGGGTAGTCAGGGCTGAGGTAAGGTCCAAAGCGGGGACAGGGCAAGTCCTATATAATGATTTTTATCTAGTCCCTCATTATTTCGAGCAACCTTCCCCACAAAAGTGAATTTTCACTCAGGCCCAGAGTCCTTAGGAACTTTTGGCTGGTGACAGAAACTAAGCCAGCCCTACTGTAAAGTCAGGAAGCCTCTGGCCTGGTCTATCTGAAAAGGTCTGACTACAGAATACAAAGGGGAATTTGTCATGCCATGCAATGGTACCCTAGGCAGTGGGGCTGACAAAGAACTCAAAGGCTTTAAAAATGATCTCCATTTTTTAAAATTAGGAATAAATTTTTTTTTAATTAAAAAATTTTGTAATTCCCCTTTCAGAGAAATCCTAACTCTGCAACCCCAGTGATAAGTCCCCATCCAAGCCCTTGGAGTTGTCATGGAAACATGCACAGCACCTGCCATCTGAGGGATCTGGGTGTTGCTCTGGGTGTTTTCACCGGGGATCTAAGCCTGACGCCACCTCAGCTGTGCCTCATCAGCTCTTCCATTTCCTTTGAGCAGTCTGATTTTTTGTTGTTGTTGGTTGTTTGCTAACATGTGGGTTTTGCCCACTAGATAATTATTACCTCCCATCATCACAGAGGATGAGTCTGCACTAGCTATTGGAATGAAAAGCAGTGTTTTATACGGGCACTTTGATCAGTGGAACTTACTGTCATAAAATCTCTGTAAGACAGTAATGATTTGCAAAACCTAATATTACATCTTTTGTAGAGCCTTGCATCTGAGTATAATTGACTGATTTATTAGATGTCTGTGGTTCGTTGATTTTCTAGACAGAAAAAAATTGGATTGCAGTTTCTGGCCGCTATTTTCTTCAAATTGATCATGCTGGCTCTCATAAATGTTCCCTTTATACTCATGTTCTTATTTTTGCACAAAAGGAAGTGTATTATATACAGTGTGGTATCGTTGGCCTTGGAATTAGAGTCAGAGTTTTGTTTCTGGTTTTTCCTGCAGAAGCTCTTTATTTGTTGTTGTCGCAAAGTATTTTGAAGGCGGTTTTATTCAGAGGAATTTTCCTTACAAAAGGCTGCTTATTTTCTGAGCATACATCTCTTCAGTCTAGCATTATCCCTATAAAGGGAAATTTTCTGAAAGCTACTTTGCTCAATTTACAATGATGCCAAACAAACAGACAGGCATTTATTGACAATTAATCTTGGTACTATTGCCAAGGCAAGAATGACTTTCAGAAAATTTTTCTTTATGCTAATGTTGATAATAAGGTATTTCTGGCTTGAACAGGAGTTTAACTAAATGTTAAAACCTAAGGCCACAAAATAATTAAAAGCTAATAGCTGTCCCTGTTCTCTTACATAAAATATGATGCAACATACCAAATGAGACATATGAGTTTATGATTATTGACTCTTTTGAGGCTTATGAATAAGTCTAGAAGTAAACAGAGTAAGGAGAAAATAGAAACAGGAAATACTTCCTAACTAATTCAATGAGGCCAACATAATCCTAATACCAAAACTAGACAAAGACATTATAAGAAAGAAAACTACAGACCAATATCTCTCATGAACACGAATATTTTGTAGAGGTGCAGAAATCCTCTACAAAATATTAGCAAATTGAATCCAACAATGCATAAAATGATGTATAAACCATGACCAACTGGAATTTATTCCAAGTATGGAAGGCTGGTTCAACATTTGAAAATCAATTAATGTAATCCATCATAACAACAAGTTAAAGACGAAAAATTATATGCTTATATCAATACATGCTGAACAAGCATTTGACAAAATCCCAATATCCTTTTATGATTAAAAAAAAAAAAAACCTCAGGCTTCCCTGGTGGCGCAGTGGTTGAGAGTCCGCCTGCCGATTCAGGGGACACGGGTTCATGCCCCGGTCCGGAAGATCCCACATGCCGCGGAGCAGCTGGGCCCGTGAGCCGTGGCCGCTGAGCCTGCGCGTCCGGAGCCTGTGCTCCGCAACGAGAGAGGCCACAACAGTGAGAGGCCCACGTAACGCAAACAAAACAAAACAAAACAAAAAAACCTCATCAAATTAGGAATAGAGGGGAATTTCCTCAAATTGATAAAGAACATGTACAAAAACCCTACAGCTACCATCATACTTAATGGTGAGAAAGTAGATGCTTTTCTTCTAATATGAGGAACAAGGCAATGATAACCACGCTCACCACTCTTTTTCAGCATCATACTGAAAGTCCTAAACTAACGCAGTAAGACAAGAAAAGGAAATAAAAGGCATATAGGTTGAGAAGGAAGAAATAAAACTGTCTTTGTTCACAGATAACATGATTGTCTGTGTAGAAAATCCCAAAGAATCAATCACGACAGCAAAAACCTCCTGGAATTAATAGGCAATCATAGCAAGATTGCAGCATACAAGATTAATATACAAAAGTTAATTGCTTTCTCATATACCAGCAATGAACAATTGGAATATGAAATTAAAAACACAATACCCTTTACATTAGCATCCAAAATGAAATCCTTAGGTATAAATCTAACAAAATAGGTATAATATCTACATGAGGAAATTAAAGTCCTCTGATAAAAGAAATCAAAGAAGATATAAATAAATGGCGAGATATTCCATGTACGTGAATATAGGAAGACTTCAATATCGTCAAGATATCAACTGTTCCAACTTGATCTATATATTCAATGCAATCCTAGTCAAAATCCCAGCAAGTTATTATTATTTTTTTTAATATTTTTTAACATCCTTATTGGAGTATAATTGCTTTACAATGGTGTGTTAGTTTCTGTTGTATAACAAAGTGAATCAGCTATACATATACACATATCCCCATATCTCCTCCCTCTTGCGTCTCCCTTCCACTCTCCCTGTCCCACCCCTCTAAGTGGACAAACTGGCTCTGAAGTTTATACAGAAAGGCAAAAGACCCAGAATAACCAACACAATATTGAAGGAAGGCACAGGGGACTTACACTACCCAACTTCAAGATTTACTCTAAGGCTATAGCAATTAAGACAGTTGGTATTGGCAAAAGAATAAACAAATAGAAAAATGAAACAGAACAGAGTGCCCAGAAATAGGCCCCCACAAATGAAGTAAGCTGAACTTTAACAAAGGAGCAAAGGCAATTCAATGGAAACAAGACGGTGTTTTCAACATTTGGTGCTGGAACAACTGGACATCCACATGCAAAAAAATTAATCTAGACACACACCTAATCCTTTCACAAAAATCAACTCAAAACAGATCACAGAATTAAATGTAAAATGCAAAACTATAAGACTTCCAGAAGATAACAAAGGAGAAAATATATAGATGACCTTGTGTTTGACAAGGTCTTTTTAGATACAATACCAAAAGCACGATCCATGAAAGAAAAAAATTGTTAAGTTGGATTTCATTAAAATTTAAAACTTCTGCGCTGTGAAAAACATTGTTAAGAGAATGAAAAGACAAGCCGCAGGCTGGGAGAAAATAATTATAAAACACATATCTGATAGGAGACTGGTATCCCAAACAAAGAACTTGTAAAACTTAACAGTAAAAAACCAAAAATCTCAATTTAAAAAATGAGCAAAAGATATGAACAGACACATCACCAAAGAAGACAGACAAACAGCAAATAAGCATGTGAAAAGATGCACAACATCTGGGAATTCCCTTTCCGTCTGGTGGTCAGAGCTCCATACATCCACTGCAGGGGGTACAGGTTTGACCTCTGGTCAGGGAACACAGCCAAAAACAAACAAACACAAAAAAACAAAAATAGATGCACGACATCATATGTCATTAGGAACTGCCAATGAAAGCAACAGTGAGCTATTTCTACATACCTATTAAAATGGCTAACATCCACAAAACGGACTCCACCAAATGCTGGTGAGAATGTGCGGCAGCAGGAATGAACTCTCACTCATTGCTGGTGAGATGTAAACTGGTACAGCCACTTTGGAAGACAGTCTGTAGTTTCTTACAAGACTAAACATACTCTTGCCATATGATCTAGAAATTGTGCTCCTTGATATTCACCTGAATGAACTGAAAACTTATGTCCGCACAAAAACCTGTACGTGAATGTTTACAGCAGCTTTATTCATTTTTTGACGCGCAAGCCCAGCGGCCATGACTCACGGGCCAGCTGCTCCGTGGCATGTGGGATCCTCCCGGACCGGGGCACGAACCCGTGTCCCCTGCATTGGTAGGTGGACTCTCAACCACTGCGCCACCAGGGAAACCCCAGCAGCTTTATTCTTAATTGCCAAAACTTGCAAGTAACCAAGATAGCCTTCAATAGGTGAATAGATAAACTGTGGTGCATCCATACAATGGAGAGTTATTTAGCAATAATAAACTATCAAGCCACAAAAAGACACATGAAAAAATTACTGGGAACATCTATATTTTGCGGTAAATTGGACCGAAAACAAAAAAGGTAGGAAAATAAGCAGCCAGAAAGAAAATAATGTATCTACTCAAAATAGAAAAAGACATAACCACAAGGTAATAAAATGAGCATTCTAAAGGGTTGTGATACAAGCAAAAGCACAAATAACACCCCAAAATCAACCTCACTGAGGTTTTGTGTACAAGTTGGGCCAAAAGCCCATTCTACAGATGTCCTATAAAAGTCAACTGCAGGGCTTCCCTGGTGGCGCAATGGTTGAGAGTCCGCCTGCCGATGCAGGGGACACAGGTTCGTGCCTGGGTCCGGGAAGATCCCACATGCCGCGGAGCAGCTGGGCCCGTGAGCCATGGACGCTGAGCCTGCGCGTCCGGAGCCTGTGCTCTGCAACGGGAGAGGCCACAGCAGTGAGAGGCCCGCGTACCGCATAAAAAAAAAAAAAAAAAAAAAGTCAACTGCAGCAGCCCCTTTCCAGGTCAGCGGACATTCTCTGGGTCCCTGTCCCGATCTCAGTAGAGTATTTGAGAGTGTAGAAGCCTCTGCAGCAGCCAGAGAACGTGGCAAGCCTGGATCCCCATGTATCAGTGGATGACCCAGGGCAGGTGACGACCTCTCAAAGACCGGAAACCAGAATGCACTCAAGCATAGATATGACGTGTACAGGCTCTCTGCTCCCACCACGCAGAGCAGATTCCAGCTCTGTCCCTTTCTGGCCATGAGACTTTGAGAATCAAACGAGAAAAATGAATTACTGTATTGCGTGTTACTGCTGTCTGGTTTTTACTCCAACGCCTACCAAATGGATTCTCTGCTCGGCTCACTGGGATTGTTGATACTATTGGACAAGATGGATGACTTGTGTTTTGTTTTCCTCTGCAGGGTGCTGCGCCTTAACTCTCTGTTTTTCATCAAATGCTGCTTCTGTCCCCAGCCCAGTTTCTGGGGCTTCGAATTCCAGCCAAGTTTCAGCAAGCCAATGCTGCTTATTTCCAAAGGGAGAGCAACTCCTTTGTAGCTAAAACACCAATGGCAATATCGCTTCACTGAACCTGCAGGGTTAGGATAATAATTATTTAAATACCATTAGAAAAAGATAAATAGCGTTCTCTATGTGGAAGTTGAAGCAAAATGAAAGTGAAACTAACTTTATTTAAACAAGTAAGAGGTTCTAGGTGGTTATCAATAGGCAATTACTTGGCTGGTCCCATAGATGATGCATATTGAACAGGCTCCTGAATCTAAGAAATACAGGGAGAAAAAGGATGCTTTCTTGGACTCTGGTGCCAGTGCCACACAGCTGGGCAGCAGGCAATAGGAACAATTTTGCATCTACTTTCTCACAGCCTAGTAACTGGGCAGAATTTTATAGTCTGTGGCAGTAAAAATGTGGCAACTATACATTTGAAGGCCAGAAACTGAATCACCAAAACAACCCGGGGGAAAAAACAGAGACAGAAAGATAGTAGAAATTCACCTAATAACTGAAAAAATAAGATAAAAAAGATTTTTTAAAAAACACAGAGGTTTGGGGCTTCCCTGGTGGCACAGTGGTTGAGAGTCCGTCTGCAGATGCAGGGGACACGGGTTTGTGCCCCGGTCCGGGAAGATCCCACATGCCGTGGAGCGGCTGGGCCCATGAGCCATGGCCGCTGAGCCTGCGTGTCCGGAGCCTGTGCTCTGCAACGGGAGAGGCCACAACAGTGAGAGGCCCGTGTACCGCAAAAAAAAAAAAAAACAAAACACAGAGGTTTGGGAAAAGTGCAAACTTTTGGTCAAAAAGAATTAAAAAATGAATAAAGGCTTGGGGAGGAGAGCATTATGCATAAAGAGTTTCCAAGGCTTCAGGAAATGAATGGGACATACTTTAGAAGATCCAGAAACTGCACAATTGTTCTTTGGAATTAGTACAAGATTAAATTAGAGATGTAACGATAAGGGAACATCTAAGACAGAGTAAAGAATTTCTCTGTATCAGAAATAACTATTTGCTTTGTTAAGAAAAGAAAAAAGAAAGAAAAGAAGAAAACCACAAGTATTCGAAAAGACGTTTCATTAAAAAATGTATACACTTAAAGCACTAAAAACTATTCCAATATTTACTGGCATCCAATTAATTAAAATCCTAAGAGGAGAAGACATGAGATCAGCACGCCTAATTCTGAAGAAATCACATTTATTTACTAAATTATTGTATCAGTGGGGTTTATAAACAGCAAGTCAGTAAAGTTATTATTTTAACTATGAGTTACAATGGTAGGAGATGCTGCTTTTTAATGAAAAGTTAGGTTAACAGAGTAAAAGCGTTGACTTAGAGTCTCCAAAATACTGAGTGTCAGAGTATCTGTTCATGTCAGAAGAATTTTTAACACCTAAATAATTTATGTAGGAGGAAACTTCTTGTTGAATAATCACATTTTATCAGCCTAATCCCAAAACTTCTCCCTGCATAGTGGTTCAGAGTACAGATCCTGATACCAGGCTGCCTGGACCCAAGTCCTGGCTCTGTCCCTTGTTTGCTGGGTGACCTCAGGCAAATTACTTATTCTCTGTTCCTGTTTCTTCATCTGTAACCTGAAGGTATTAATGTTACCTACACTAGATGTTTGCTGTGAAGATTAAAAGAGTTAAAATAGGCAAATCCCTTAAAACAGTGAACTAGGTAGCTGATGAGAGTGTACCATGGATTTAACAATTGAAGAAGCAACTCCCCCTCTACCCACCCCTTCCAGCCAGAGTCCGTGGGTGGTACCTCAGGGGTCCAGACGACACCCTCCAAGCCCTGGCAGAGTATGCAGACTTAACTGGGTGATAGATCTGCCAGGAAGTGCTCCAGACGAAGTCAAAAGAACCTGAAAGCAAGGCTGGGAGGTGGACCCTCTCAAGCTGGCCTGCTTCTAAATAGAGGTGGGACTCAGAGGGACTGTAGCAGTATGGGAGCCAGGGTGGGGGCAAGATAGCAAGGCAAGTGACTCCTGGGCCTAGAGAATGCTGACAACCCTGGGAGGCGCTCCACTGCAGCCATTTGGGTAGCAGATGCGACAAGGACACAGTTCGGCACCTCATGAACTAGAGGGTTGAGCTGCCCATCAACCAAAGGCCAACAGGCTCAGCAAAGACTGCTGAATGGCCCTTGGACCAGAGGATCCTTGTTTAAATGCACCATCTTCAGGAAACTTCCCCAACACCCAGATGTTACCAGGAGAAAGAAAGAAGGAGAGATGGGCAAGTCTCTGAGAGCCTGAATATTTGCCTCTAGAGAGACTGGGGTAAGTTTTAAATTGGAATTAGGTTCTTTTTAAATGCCCAAATCAAGTGTTTTCAACTGTCAGCAGAAATAGAGGCTTAGGGAAAAGCTGAGAACAGTCACTAAAAGAAAAAAGGAAAGAAAAACTGGCACCGCAGCACTTCTCATAGTGCCTGTCATCACTAAGATGGTCATCGTTTTGCTTGACTTGACTCCGGTCCCAGTGTTATCAATAGCAGCCTTTTCACTCTCAACAGGGTTCCAATTTGGATTTGCAAGGGCACCCTAGTCATAACCCACTTGAGAATTGTTATACAGGTTTACTAAATAACAGATAACCCTAAATATCAAAGTGGAGCTGAGCCATTGAGAAATCGGGTGCAGATGAGAGGTGAATTCTCAGAGGCAACAGAAATGTTGAAAACAAAATGTTGTGGTAACTCCTGGTGAGGTGCTAGAGAAGAGCATCACCTAGCACAGAGCCCAAGGTGAGTCCAAAAAGCTAGACTAAATATTTAAAGATAAGAATTCTACGAGTAATTTGTTTTGACCGTGCTCCAGGATGCAAAGACTTACTCATGAGGTGAATGTGACAAGAGTGATGCTCGTGGCCAAAACCAGAGCCGCTGAAAGCCAACCTGGGGCCAGTCAGGAGCCAATCCGGTAGGTGACTCACCTGGCCCTTGCTGCTTCTGCCCAGGGAGGGACACAAGCAAGTCCCTTGAAACTAGGAGAACCAGAAAGAGGAGCCTGTGTTAGGCGTGAGAAGAGGATGGAAGTCCTGGGATGGAAATTTTTAACTGGCCAGTGACTGAAAGAGTATTTGGCTTTGACTGGTTCACATGTTGCTCCAGAGCGTGTGGACTGCTGCAACCACAATACTGAAAAGTCATCAATATTGAAAAGTCATCTATATTGCAGGAGCTGCAGTCTTAGAGTGGGTCCAGGAATCTGCACTTGGTGATTCTGACAGGACATTTGGTCTCATGCCCACCCTTGGAGGAACACTGAATGTTGCTGGAATTGAATTTTGAAATCAAAAGTTAAATA